>NC_052157.1:105774325-106112160 GCF_902713615.1 Scyliorhinus canicula | reverse complement strand
GGAGGGAGTGTGTAGGGGAGGGAGTGTGTAGGGGAGGGAGTGTGTAGGTGAGGGAATGTGTAGGGGAGGGAATGTGTAGGGGAGGGAGTGTGTAGGGGAGGGAGTGTGAAGGGGGAGGGAGTGTGTAGGGGAGGGAGTGTGTAGGGGAGGGAGTGTGTAGCGGGTGGGAGTGTGTAGGGGAGGGAGTGTGTAGGGGGTGGGAGTGTGTAGGGGAGGGTGTGTGATGGGGAGGTAGTGTGTTGGGGGAGGGAGTGTGTAGGGGAGGGAGTGTGTAGGGGAGGGAGTGTGTAGGGGAGGGAGTGTGTAGGGGGTGGGAGTGTGTAGGGGAGGGAGTGTGTAGGGGAGGGAGTGTGTAGGGGAGGGAGTGTGTCGGTGGTGGGAATGTGTAGGGGGAGGGAGTGTGTAGGGGAGGTAGTGTGTAGGGGAGGGTGTGTGTAGGGGAGGGAGTGTATAGGGGAGGGTGTGTGTAGGGGAGGGAGTGTGTAGGGGAGGGAGTGTGTAGGGGAGGGAGTGTGTAGGGGAGGGAGTGTGTCGGTGGTGGGAATGTGTAGGGGGAGGGAGTGTGTAGGGGAGGGAGTGTGTAGGGGAGGGTGTGTGTAGGGGAGGGACTGTATAGGGGAGGGTGTGTGTTGGGGAGGGAGTGTATAGGGGGAGGGAGTGTGTAGGGGAAGGAATGTGTAGGGGAGGGAGTGTGTAGCGGTGGGAGTGTGTAGGTGAGAGAATGTGTAGGGTGAGATAATGTGTAGCGAGGCTGGAACTGAACCCAGGTCCCTGAGACTGGGCCGCCGTGCCGCCCATGTACCCTGTTGAACCCTCCATGAATTTTGTACGTTTAAATGCTATCACCTCTTTGATGGAACCATCAATTCAGCGAACACGTGTAGTTGGATCTGAACAGAGGCTTTAATACACTTACAATAGAGCCAGCCTATTCGTCGTTGAACTTCAGGTGAACTGGCCGGCTGGCTCTAAGGCACTGATCTTTATACATCGGTCCCAGGGGGAGGAGTCCTGGGCGGAGCCAAGGGAGGAGCCCAGTATAAACTCTCGTGTACTCCCAGAGAAACTTCCCCCTGGTGGTCGGATAGTGCAACTGCACTTAGAATGGGTAGATAACGAACATATATACATGGAGTGATATTGGCAACAATATATAGTGTGGATCACATTCACCACACTCTTATTCTTCTAAACTCCAGAATAACTCCAGATCTAGGGGAGTTATCTACTTTAAATCCCATTAATTTTTCTGGTGCTATTTGTATTTTACGAATATTAATATCTTATACTTTCTTTTTACGCTAGTCCCTGGATTTTCCATTAATTCTGGAAGGTTTTTAATATTTTCGTCCAAGAAGACAGACTCAAAGGGCAGGAATTTCCGTCAGTTCCTGAGTGGTTTGAGGCATGCAGAAAATCCTGGCTGAAATATTTGTTTAGTTTCTCTGCTATTTTCCGATTTCCCGTTATTAATTCGCCTGAATCGACTTATAATGGGCCCACATTCGCTTTTACTAATCTGTTTCTGTTTGCATACTTACTTTTGCATTCAGGCATCCTTTTGAAGTCCATTTTTATGTTTCTCGCCAGTTTACCCTGATAATCTATTTCCACATTCTTAATCTTTGTCTTGAATTGAGGTCTGACTCACTGATGGATCCACCACAGACCCTGGGAAGCAAAGGGCAGATTTATTGAAATCACCAGTATTATGTGCAATTATAATAATTGGGTCAATAAACTTTATCTCACATTTATAGTGTGCAATTAAGGAATAGAGTATTAATTATGAACTCTACAATGAAATTAGCTAACACTATTGTGTCAGTGCAAACACTAGAGATTATTCTAATTACAGACACTTGAAAGAGATACACATCAGTCGTTGAATGAGATTTTTCATTGACCCTCTGAACGGTTTTACTCCAATTTGTTACAAATCATAACATTTATTGAGTTACACTGCAGCAATAACAGCTCCTTTAAGACACAATCTCCACAAATTCTGTACAAGGGTTTGTGTGATAAATGTTGAATGTCTAAATGCGTTGACCGAGGTGTTCTCGTACATGAATCACAATGTGTTAGCATGCAGGTACTGTAAGTAGCTAGGATGACAAACACAATGTTGCCTTTTATCATAAGGGGGGGTGGAGAATAAAGGTAGGGAGTCTTACTACAATTATAAGAGGCATTGGTGGAACCACCTTGAGAATAGTGTGGACACTTTTTTGTTCTCCTTGACTAAAAAGGGATTTACAAAGGGATGTGGTCCCTTTGTTCAAGAAGGGGAGTAGAGATAACCCCGGTAACTATAGGCCGGTGAGCCTAACGTCAGTGGTGGGTAAAGTCTTGGAGAGGATTATAAAAGATACGATTTATAATCATCTAGATAGGAATAATATGATTAGGGACAGTCAGCATGGTTTTGTGAAGGGTAGGTCATGCCTCACAAACCTTATCGAGTTCTTTGAGAAGGTGACTGAACAGGTAGACGAGGGTAGAGCAGTTGATGTGGTGTATATGGATTTCAGTAAAGCGTTTGATAAGGTTCCCCACGGTCGGCTATTGCAGAAAATACGGAGGCTGGGGATTGAGGGTGATTTAGAGATGTGGATCAGAAATTGGCTAGTTGAAAGAAGACAGAGAGTGGTAGTTGATGGGAAATGTTCAGAATGGAGTTCAGTTACGAGTGGCGTACCACAAGGATCTGTTCTGGGGCCGTTGCTGTTTGTCATTTTTATAAATGACCTAGAGGAGGGCGCAGAAGGATGGGTGAGTAAATTTGCAGACGACACTAAAGTCGGTGGAGTTGTAGACAGTGCGGAAGGATGTTGCAGGTTACAGAGGGACATAGATAAGCTGCAGAGCTGGGCTGAGAGGTGGCAAATGGAGTTTAATGTGGAGAAGTGTGAGGTGATTCACTTTGGAAAGAATAACAGAAATGCGGAATATTTGGCTAATGGTAAAATTCTTGGTAGTGTGGATGAGCAGAGGGATCTCGGTGTCCATGTACATAGATCCCTGAAAGTTGCCACCCAGGTTGATAGGGTTGTGAAGAAGGCCTATGGTGTGTTGGCCTGTATTGGTAGAGGGATTGAGTTCCGGAGCCATGAGGTCATGTTGCAGTTGTACAAAACTCTAGTACGGCCGCATTTGGAGTATTGCGTACAGTTCTGGTCGCCTCATTATAGGAAGGACGTGGAAGCTTTGGAACGGGTGCAGAGGAGATTTACCAGGATGTTGCCTGGTATGGAGGGAAAATCTTATGAGGAAAGGCTGATGGACTTGAGGTTGTTTTCGTTAGAGAGAAGAAGGTTAAGAGGTGACTTAATAGAGGCATACAAAATGATCAGAGGGTTAGATAGGGTGGACAGCGAGAGCCTTCTCCCGCGGATGGAGGTGGCTAGCACGAGGGGACATAGCCTTAAATTGAGGGGTAATAGATATAGGACAGAGGTCAGAGGTGGGTTTTTTACGCAAAGAGTGGTGAGGCCGTGGAATGCCCTACCTGCAACAGTAGTGAACACGCCAACATTGAGGGCATTTAAAAATTTATTGGATAAGCATATGGATGATAAGGGCATAGTGTAGGTTAGATGGCCTTTAGATTTTTTCCATGTCGGTGCAACATCGAGGGCCGAAGGGCCTGTACTGCGCTGTATCGTTCTATGTTCTATGCACTTGTGATGGAAACAGCTCAGAAAAGGTTCATCAGGCTAATTTTTAAAAAATGTGTTCACAGGACATGGACATCGTTGGCTGGGCTAACATTTAATGCCCAGCCTTAATTGACCTTGTGGGGGCCAGTTAAGGATCAACCACATTGATGTGGGTCAGGATCACATGTAGGCCAGACCAGGTAAGGCCATGAGATTTCCTTCTCTAAAGGACATTAGTGAACTTGATGGATTCTCACAACAATTGTTTCATGGTAATTCTGAGACTTTTAATTCCAGATTTTTATTGAATTCAAATTTCATCAACTGCTGTGCTAGGATTCAGGTCTCCAGAGGATTACCCTGGGTCGCAGGATTGCTAGTCTAGTGACAATACCACTATGCCACCGCCTCCACTGCCTTTGGATGAAGGATTTGTCAGATGAGGAGTGGTTTCAGGTCACGCCTGGATTGGAGATTAGAAGAATGATAATAATAATCTTTTATTGCCGCAAGTATGAAGTTACTGTGTAAAGCCCCTAGTCGCCACATTCCAGCGCCTCTTCGGGTAAGCTGGTATGGGAATTGAACCCACGCTGCTGGTCTTGTTGTGCATGACAAACTAGCTGTCTCGCCCACTGAGCTAAACTAGCCCCTAGCAGTGATCTTATTGAAGTATATAAGATTCTGAGGTGGACCTGACAAGAGTGGGTGCTGGGAGGATGTTTCCTCTCACTGGGGAATCTCAAACTCAGGGGTGTGGGGGGGGGGGGAGTGGGGGGGGGGGGGGGGGTGGGGGGGGGGGGCAGAGTTTCAAATTAAGGGGATTTTAAGTTGGATTATTTAAAACGGAGATATGGAGGAATTCATTTACTCGACGGGTTTCCACAGAGAGTAGCGGAAGCTGGTCCTTAAATATATTCAAGGCTGGGTTATACAAATCTTTGATTGATGAGGGAGTCCAGGGTTATGGGGGACAGACAGGAAAATTCAGTGGAGGCCTCAATCACATCAGCCATGATCTTATTGAATGGTGGAGCAGGCCAGAGGGGCTGAAATGCCTACTCCTGCTCCTAATTTTTATGTTCTTATGATATTATGCCGAATCTGTGTTCCCCTATAGTTCCTATCTCCATAATGTTGGGGTGAGAATATGCCCAGCATCTCGACCTTGCTGTGACCCCTGCCCAGCTTCCTGGCTTAGGGTTCATTACATTTTCATTACAGATTCCTGGTGTCATGCCAACCAATTTTGAGTCTGGCAGATGTCTCCGATAAAAGCCAGATGTGACGCTGTTGGTCGATTGCCTCTATCTCACCAAAAAAGACCTAAGAATAACTTGTGCACTGTAGTAGTAGGGTCTGGTACACACATGGTTAATATTGAGTACAAAAGACCTCACACAGTTATGTAAGATGACACATGATCTAGAACCAGGTCAGTCTATAGGTGGACAGAGCTGAAGTGAGTTCCATACCGGTGCCTTCTACTGCTGCGCCATCCTGGAGTATTGCGCACTCAATTCCAGCCCTACCTGTCCCGGAGTCACAACACAAGTGAATTACCAATAGTTCTTTTTTAAAAATTCCAGGCGTCTTTGGCCCTGGGCCGCCGAATAATTACAGTCACCAGGTTTGTAAGTTCAAACACGACTACATTTTACAATTTACATCAATGATTTAGATGAGGGGAATGAAGACAAGGAAGCTAAATTTGCAAATGACACAAAGGTAGGTAGGATAGTATGTTGTGAAGAGGACATAAGGAGGCTGCAGATGGATATAAATTTATGGAGTGAGTGGGCAAAAATCTGGAGATGGAGTATAATGTGGGGAAAATGAGAAGTTTTCCACTTTGGCAGGAAGGATAAACAATCTGAGTATTTCTTAAAGGAAGAATGGCTGCAGAATTCTAAGGTTCAGAAGGATCTAGGTGATCACTGTGTTGGTTTGCTCTCCTTATTTAAGGAAGGATGTAAATGTGTTGGAGGCGATTCAGAGATTTACTAGATTGATACCTGGAATGAGAAGACTGCCTTATAAGGAAAGGTTGGACAGGCTGGGGTTTAGAAGAATGATGGGTGATTTGATTGAAGTATATAAAATCCTGAATGGCCTTGACAAGGGGACGTGGAAAGGATGTTTCCTCTTGTGGGGGAAGTCCAGAACTAGGGGGCACTGTTTTAAAATTAGGGGTCCCCCTTACAGGCCAGAGATGAGGAGAATTTGTCTCTGAGTGGGTTGTTTGGAACTCTTTGACAGGTGGAAGCGGGATCACTGAATATTTTTAAGGCAGATGTAGGTCATTCTTGTTTGGGAAGAGAATCAAAGATTATTGGGTGTAGGTGGGAATATGGAACTCAAAACACAAACAGATCAGCCGCAATCATATTGAATGACCGGGCAGGCTTGAGGGGCTGAATGGCCTACTTCTGCTCCTATTTCGTATGTTTGTATATTCGTATAATTCGCTGGGTGTGTTTGTCTAAGTTAGCAGCAAGGTATATTTCCCATGTGCTGGAACACAATAATGCAGGTGGAGAAATTGAGTGGAAGTCAATCCTGACTGATTTTGGTCCATTGTGAATACATTTTCATTCTGTTTAAAATTCTTAACAGGGGTCGAATGAACCTATGCCCAAAATAGGCAAGAATTCCATTTAAAAACATTCTTATATTATAATAGATGCAAATAGCATGTGCACAATTGTCTAGTGGCAGTCTTTGGAAATCCACTGCAGGAGATATCAGCTTTTCCCCCAGTTTTGTCGGTTTATCTTTCAACATGAACACATTTCTGTGATACCAAATTGTACCAGGATCCCTCACAGTTAGCCTCTGCATTCCCAGGAGCCCAGTTGGAGGTCCTCATTATGCAAAATTAGTTGCTTCATTAACTACCAGCTGTCCTATCTACCACAAAGAATAACCATTTTGATGCTAACTACTGATATGGGACCTCTAAGTTTGCTTCCAATTTCGTTAATACTTAATTATGAGTTTTGTCTTTTGATTATAGGAGTCTCTCCTTGCAATTATGTGTTTCTCTCCCTACACTGATTAAAGCTGGATGGAAATACTCTGAACGCTATATATTGACCTATTGACTATCTTGGCAAAATTGCATTGAGACCTGGCAGGTTCAGGGAATTGACATTCTCCCAAGCCTGAGCAGTTTGTTTGCTTTTCATAAGAGCAGTGTGACGCGGGTAATAACAGGAATGTTGCACTGGGTTGTTCCATTGTCAGGAGCTGCCATACTGATGTAATATGTCCTGAACTTCTAAATCAGTCATCCAAGTAGCTCTGAATTCTGTGGGGGATGGAATCACTTTCGATTTCAGCCATGGCTCAGTTCGCAGCACACTTGCTAATGAGTTGAGGCCATGGTTTCAAGTCCCACTCCAGAGACCTGGAGTTGGAATTTACATTTAATCATTACTGGGTTTCAAAGGAGTGGCTGGGGTGGTTGCACATATAAAGTACAGTGGGTGGCCTGCCAACTGTCTAACTCCTGCTGCCACCACAGTTTTACCAGCATGATGTTGGGTGACCTGCCTGTCAAAGGACAACTTGAGGCCATTAATGCCCACTTAAAGGCCTCAGCCCACCGATGCTGGGATTTAACCTGAGAGGCCCTCGCCCCACAACCAGGTTTTTCTGCAAGGACCTTTGGCAGGGAGGCCCGCCCTCCTAAATGGGCCTACGTGTTATGGCCTTGCCAAGGCCGGGTGAGACCCCAATCACTAAAAAATTCCGGATCCTGCACTGAATGCCTCTTTAGGCCTTGAGTGCAGTACCGGCAGTGGCCACCATCCCCAGTGGCACTCCTGCTCCTCCTGCCTTTGGTTGTCCAGCATTTCTCCGAGGCAGGACTTCCTGCTCCTGAGGGGCTGCCTGAAGTCGAGTAACAGCCAATTGGCTGTTCAATAGCTTTAGGGCACCTCTTCTTCGTCTCCCTCCAACACTAGGAAGGGTAGGGACCACACACCCGATAAAATACAACACCTAGAAGCCTAGAATGAGACTCGAGAAGTAGGCCATTGAGCCCATCATGAATTTGCTAGCTCTGTGAAGATTTATACAATTAATTCCACTCCCCTGCACTTTGCCGGTAGCCCTGCAAAATGTTTCCCTTCGCGTGTTTATCCAATTTCTTTCAGGTGCCGACGTTTACTCGTTGAACATGATGGCGGTGCCTCCGTCGGCGGTTGGTCACTGGAGGACTCCTGATCGGAAACGTCAGTTAACTGAACCTCCATTACGGAGTCGGAACCTTTGGCATCCCATCCTCATCGCCAGTGTTGAGTCCACAGAAGCAGCCACAGGGGAAGCGTTCGGAACAAAAGATTTATTTACAGCAGTATGATAGGACTGGGTACACAGGTCCTTGCATGGACTACTGCGCCTGGCTCACACTTGGGCCGAGTTTAAATACTCTGATTTATTCTCCCGCTAATAAGGGGCCCCCCGCCCCTCAGAGGGGAAGCTCATACTCCATGAGACTCACGGGGAGCCTAATCGGCCCGGCCCAGTGCGTCCCATGGGGGTAGCAACAAAGGAATTGCTCAGAGGTAAATTAAGTATATGAAATATGTAACAGTTGAGAAGTTGAAAGTTTTGGATGGTAATTTCTGTGGAACTAACATAGCTTAAACAGCTGAAAATATCGTTTATGTGGTTTCACCAGCTGTTCCATTGATCTCCTTGTTGGAGTAATGGAAAATTGTAAAATCAAGCATAGAAATTCAGCACCCATTTTACATAGAGAGCACTTGACATGCTTGATTGTCCCTGTTCTCTCTTATTACATGTTTTCTTTCAGCCGTTTCTGTCCGTTGAATCCTAGTTTTAATCCAGCACTTTTTCCAGCTGATTTCAGTCCTGAATTCCTCCCTCATTTGTCTCACAAAAATCTTTCACTTCCCTCAGTTTCCTTGAGCTATTCCACCCTTCTGCCCTTCCCCACCCTCCCAATCGAAAATGTCAGGGTTACGGAGAAAGAGTAAGATTAATTGGATTTGTTTTTTTAAAAGGACAGAATGATGGGTTGAATTGGTTGAATGGCCACATTCTGTGGTAAGTGAATCGATGACTGGTTCGAAATGTGAGAGATTCGAATGTTTTTTGTTTTTTTTTTAAATAATTTTTATTCAAATTTTTCAACAACAACTTTTCTCCCAACAGTTCAAGTAAACAAGGTGTAAAACTAAACAGAAACAGAAAAAGAAATCCCCCCCAATACAAAGTAATGAATTAATAACTAATAACAATACAAGAAAGAAGAAAATAGAAAACACACCGTCGCTAAAAGAAACCCCCTTAACAAACCCCAAACCCACCCGCCCCTCACCCTTCTCTACCTCCCCCGGTTGCTGCTGAGACTGACCACCCTCTAACCCTCCGCCAGGAAATCGAGAAAAGGCTGCCACCACCGGAAGAACCCTTGTACTGACCCCCTCATGGCAAACTTAACCTTTTCCAGCCTGATGAACCCGGCCATGTCATTGATCCAGGCCCCCGGGCTCGGGGGCTTCGCGTCCCTCCACTGTAAGAGAATCCTACGGCGGGCTACTAGAGACGCAAAGGCCAGGGTACCGGCCTCTCTCGCCTCCTGCACTCCCGGCTCCGATGCTACCCCAAAAATCGCGAACCCCCAGCCCGGCTCCACCCTGGAACTGACCAGCTTGGACAAAGTCCCCGCCACCTCCTTCCAAAACCCCTCCAACGCCAGACATGTCCAAAACATGTGGGTGTGGTTCGCCGGGCTTCCCGAACAACTCCCACACCTGTCCTCCCCCCCCAAAGAACCGGCTCATCCTGACCCAGTCATGTGCGCCCTATGCAGCACCTTCAGCTAAATTAAGCTGAGCCATGTGCAAGAAGAGGACGAGTTCACCCTCCCCAGGGCATCTGCCCACGTCCCATCGTCAATCTCTTCCCCTAGCTCCTCCTCCCACTTCACTTTCAGCTACTCCACCGAGGCCTCCTCCTCTTCCTGCATCCTCTGATAAATCGCTGAGATCCTCCCCTCACTGACCCATGTCCCCGAGAGCACCCTATCCTGCACCTCTTGGCGGCCGTAGCGGAAACTCCGCCACCTGCCGCCTAACAAATGCCCTAATCTGCATATACCTGAAAGCATTCCCAGGGGGGAGGCCCCACTTCCCCTCCAACTCTTCTAAAGTCACAAACTTCCCATCAAGGAAAAGGTCCCCCATCCGCCTGATGCCTGCCCTATGCCAACTCAAAAACCCACCATCTATTCTCCCTGGTGCAAACCGGTGATTGCCCCGTATCGGGGTCCAAACTGAGACCTTCACTTCCCCCCTGTGCCGCCTCCACTGCCCCCAAATTTTGAGGGACGCCACCACTACCGGACTCGTGGAATATCTTGCCCCGGGGAGTGGAAGCGGGGCCGTCACCAATGCCTCCAAACTCGTACCCACACAGGACGCCACCTCGCTACCCCAGAATATCCTCTCAGAATCACAGAATTGCAGAAGGAGGCCATTTGGCCCATGGTGTTTGAACAAGCTCTCCGAATGAGCATTATGACTTCCAGGGCTGAACCACTCATTGTGGGAATATGTTTATTCTCACACCACATTTGCCTCTTCTGCAAATCACCTTAAATCTGTGCCCTTTCCTTCTTGATCCTTTTACCAGCGGGAAAAGTTTCTCCCTAACTACTTGGCCCACTCCCCCTCATGCTTTTCAACACCTCTGTCAAATCTCCTCTTAGCTTTCTTCTCTCCAAGGAGAACCATCCCAACCTCTCCAATCTATCCTCAGAACTGAATTGTCTCATCCCTGGAGCCATTCCTATAAACCTCTTCTGCATTCTCTCTTCAATGTGTTCACATCCTTCCTATAATGTGGCACCCAGAACTGTACGCAGCATTCCAGCTGTCTTCTACACGTTCAGCATACCCTCCTTATTCTTGTACTCTATGCCTCTATTAATAAAGTTCAAAATATTGTATGTTTCATTAACTGCTTTCCCTACATGTTTCTTTACCTCACACAGCTGAACATCGGTGCAGCAGTAGAAATAATCATCCCAGTAGCACTTTTTAAATGTATCATTAACTACTTTCAGATTAGTTTCTGGTTTATTTCTACAGGTTGTACTACAATTCTACAAGCATTTGGTGCTTTCTACAGTTGATTAAAGTTGAAAAAGTCTGCAGGGAGTGATATGGCAGGTGCTCAAGGACCTGGTTTAGCTCAGGACTGTTTTAGCTCAGGGGGTTTGACAGCTGGTTTATCATGCAAAACAAGACCTGCAATGCGGGTTCAATTCTTGTACCAGCTTACCCGGACAGATGCTGGAATGTGGCGACTCGGGGCTTTTCACAGTGACTACATACTTGTGACAATAGAAAGTAATTATTATTATTTGCTGACTCCAAGGCGTATGTACAAACCAGTTGCTTCATCACATGGGTTCAATAATAAGAAATCCTCTGAGAATACAGCATGACTTGGAGAATGAACAGGCCATGGAGAGCACGACAGGCTGCTAGAAGGAGGAGGAGGAATGGGAGAAACCCTTTCAGCATCAGACCAAATCTGCCCAGAATGATCAGGGAGAAATTCCCGGACCCGAACCTCATGAGGAGCAATGTGTAAAACATCTGTGCTTCAGTGAGGATGCCCTCACCATCATCTGCTACCTGTGCCAATCACAACTGCAAATTCAGCGGATGGCATTGGCAGCTTCTATGAAGTTGAACAGTTATGTGTCTGGCCTTGTTGAGGCTGGAGTTGGAGATATTTGCAACATTGCACACTCACGTAACCAGTATGTGGCTGGGAGGACACTGAGGCTTCTCTGCTCATTGAGATTTAAATTCATTTAATTCTCTCCTTCCAGAGACCATCAAAGAATAGGAAGCATGCAGCTTTGCAAAGATTGCAGGATGCTATTGAATTGCACATGTCAATTCTGCACCATATCGCAACCTAAAGGGATTCCTCTCCTGTGTGGACATAGGCATCAGCGTTCTTTATGTCAATGCCTGGCATAAGTTGTCAAACCTTAATTCCACCACGGTCCATTGTCCAAGCTTCATTTCAGCCATCTTGGCAAACAAAATGGTGGCTGTTGGGTGATATGTGCCATTCGGATCACATCGTCCATGGTTCCTGAGCTTGCCCATGTACAAGTAGGCAGAAGGCCCATCATGAAATCCAGATGAAATCTGGAACGAGAGATCACTGTTTTAGGATAAGCGGCAGCAGATTTAAAACAGAGATGAGGAGAAATTACTTCTCTCGAAGGATCGTGAATCTGTGGAACTCACTACCCCAGAGTGTGGTGGACGCCGGGACATCACGGCGCAATTCAACGGATTCAAGTTAAATGGCATGTTTAGCCAGATGTTTCTCAGTGGCTGCAGCACCATGAAACATCTGGTTATCCAATGGCACTTGGCTATTTCATTTGGCCTTGGGTAGTTTCTCCCCACCGAGGCTGCACTGAGAGGAATTTCCTGCTGCAGGAAAGGCTCCCTGCAGATTGTGCGCCCTTTTGTCCGGCATCTCCGCCTCCCCCCCCCCCCCCTTTTTGCCAACCCCACCCTTTTAACACGTCTTCATCCCTCTACAATGTTGGGGAGGCCTCTGGGAACACCCTGTGGTGATATGCATCACTGTAAATACACAAGGGGTTAATGTAAATACATGTAGACTAGCCAGACACTAGAGGGAGCACCAGAGACATGACACACAGACACTCAATCAATAGGTCAGTTAGATAGGACACGACCAATGGGCATTCACGATACACACAGAGGTGACACTGCCACAGGAGGGCATTACACCAATCCAGAAATAAAGGACACAGCACACATGATCTTCCTCTTTCCAGTGGAGACACTTAGTGAGTACAGACACAGGGTTGATCACACCCACCACGTGGATTGTAGCAGACTGGTTCGTCAGTCTGAGTAGCTATAGAAGGATTAACAGTCATGGCGAATCCGAGTAGGAGAGTTGTAAATAGTTCAATAAATGTGTTGAAATTATCTCCACATCTGAACCTTCTTTTGTCAGAGTGAACATCAAGGAAGCCGCTTATGCTACGCAAAGAGCATAACAAGACATACCCCGCCCCTCAATCTGACAAGCCCCCCCCCCCAGGCCAGAACCCTGGCCCAGTCTGTCACCCTGGCAGTGCCAAGGTGCCCAGGGAGTCCCAGGGTGCCACCCTTCCCAGTCCCAGTCTGTTAGGGGGCCTTCAATGGCCTGAGACACACCAGGTGTCATGACTCCTACGGTACTAAACAGGCGCCTGGAGAGATCTCTCAGGTGCGGCCGGTGAGTCCCAGGAACCAGGTGAATCTGGCATCCGGGTTTAAATGAACCGTAAATATTCAGATCTGGATCTCGCTTAGCGAGGGCAATATCCAGATTGCGTAGGGCCGAGCAAGTTGAGTGACGTTTACAAGATTTTGCACCTGATTTAAGTCTCGCACGTGATTCACCTGTAATAAATAAATAAAATAATTAAATAAATAATCTCTATTGTCACAAGTAGGCTTACATTAACCCTGCAATTAAGTTAATGCGAAAATCCCATAGTCGCCACATTTTGGCACTGGTTCGGGTACACTGAGGGAGAATTTAGAATTCTCAGCTGGTACGAGAATTGAACCCGCGTTACTAGCCTTGTTCTGCATCATAAACCAGCTGTCTAGCTCACTGAGCTACATCAGCCCCCCCGGATCTGTGCCGGGCGCAACTGGGGTCACTCAATCACTCGCTGAGTAAATTTAAGGAGGATATAGACAGATTTTTAATTAGTACTGGGCTGAAGGGTTATGAAAAATGGGCAGGAAAGTGGAGTTGATGTCGAGTGGAGATCAGCCATGATAGTATTGAATGTTGCAGCGGGTTTGAGGGGCTGAATTGCCTACCCCTGCTCCGAACTCTCATGTTATTATGATTGAGCAAGTCATTTCCATGCTGTAATAATGCTCTGGAGGAGCCCTACATATTCGTCAGAGTGGGCATCAAGATCCATTGTACTCTGCTTCATGCCGCATTACCTTGCTGGGTTGAGACGACAGCCCTTGTCACTAGGTTTCAGGTGAGGACCAGGATGTGGAAGCAGAGGGGAGGGAGTTGCCTTGAGAGCCCCTTTTTAACCGGTCGTCTGTAAAAAGTTCACCTGAGAATGATAACAGTAACTACAATCCTAGCTCCCCAACCATCCCTCTGTCACTGACCATTACTGCGTCCACTTGGTCAAAATGCAAATAAAATAGCCACTACAAAATAAACATTCCAGCCCAAATTTAGAAATAAACTTGTTTCATATTGCACACTAAAGACAATTCATTACACTTGAGAATTCCCGTTATATCTGTTTTCTGTGTATCTTTGCCTCTCCTGGTTCTCCTGTGCAATGCTCCCACAGTTACTGGTTGAAGGCTGATGATTTTCAGTGAAGGAGACTTCAGCCACCTTGGAGGGCCAGTCATGGACTGCACCATCCTGACTTGAGCAGTGGCAAGTGTCATGCGAATGTCGCTTTAAGAAATGGTTAGCTGTTCAGTTGGAGGAAGAAGAACAAAAGAAAAATGGACTATTATCATACCTGTTTGCGTGTGTTATTTTTGCAACGATAAAGTGTATTTATTGTGTGCATTTCTTAAAGGATGGTGAAAAGGTGAAAAATGAAACCATCTTGAAGTTGATGGTTTATTTTTTTTCTTGAGGGGAGGTGTCATGAGAATATTGCTTTAAGAAATGGTTAGCTGCTCATGTTACTGCAGTGATGTCAGAGTGTGGGTGGAGCTGAGCTCTTGTTCTGCTTTTTAGTTTCACTTTGAGAAAAAGCTTGGGTGTGTCAGGGTTTTCCAGTGAGCTGCAGCTGAAGTTAAACAAAGAGCTGTCCTGTTGATCTCTGCCATCCAAAGACTATCTCTGGATCATTTGATGAATTCAGAATTATAAATGTTCTCAATAGTGAATGTGAACCTAATGTGCTCCTGTTTAAAGGTTCGTTAAGTCTTTTGGATGCTAAAAGGACAGCTTAAAGGATTACTTAGTGTTGTATTCTTTGGGGGTTATCTTTGAATTAATGGTTGTTAAGATATTCACTGTTTGCTTTAAAACAGTTAACTTGAGTTCATAGAATAAACATTGTTTTGTTTTAAAAAATACTGGCCCATTTCTGCTGTACCATACCTGTAGAGTGGGCCGTGTGCTCCCCATACCACAATCTATTAAAAGTTGTGGATCAGGTGAACTCCATGATACACTTTGGGATTCTCTAAACCCTGACCCATAACAATTGGGGGCTCGAGAGGGATAAAAGACTATCTATTGGATTGGCTTGGTGAACTTAAAGACAATGGGGATGAGCATATTGTGGTTGCTTTTCCAGTGTGGTATTTTAGTTTAATTGGGAGTGTGTTGTGGACAATGGCTCTTTCTGAGGCTCAGAGGTTTTTGGGGGAGGAGACGGTCACACACAGTACCTTACGGACAGAGACTAAAAGCAGACTTTTAGATTTGGCAAAAACATTGCAGTTAGCATTACCTGACAAAGTGCAAAAAGATGAGGTAATTATGGTGGTGGTTAAGCTTTTAAAGTTCCCTGAGATACAGTTTGACTCATTGGAAATGGCAAAAATTCAGTTGCAAATTAAACAAATGGAACATGAGAAAGAATTAAAGCAGCTTGAATACGAAAGAGAGGAAAAAGAAAAAGAAAGAGAGAGAGATAGAGAGGACAAAGAAAAGGAGAGAGAAGAAAGGAGGAAAGAAAGGATAGTCCGATCAGAACAAAAAGAAAAAGAAAGGGAGATACAGATCAGGGAAAAAGATAAAGAGAGAGAGTTTGAACTTCAGAAAATGGCCATGAAACATGACAGTCAGTTAAAATTGGCAGACGTAAAGGGAAATGTACAGTTGAATGATAGTGATGAGGATAGCGAGAAAGAGTGTCATAGTCGAAGACGTGGTGGGGATCTATTTAAATATGTCCAAGCATTGCCAAGGTTTGACAAGAAGGAGGTAGAAGCCTTTTTCATTTCATTTGAGAAGGTATCTAAACAAATGAAATGGCCACAGGACATGTGGGTATTACTGATTCAAACAAAGCTGGGAGGTAGGGCTAGTGAAGTGTTTGCATCACTACCGGAGGAGGTATCTGGGACCTATGAGGAGGTAAAGAAAATCCATCTTAGGTGCATATGAACTAGTGCCTGAAGCTTACAGACAAAGGTTTAAAAATGTAAGGAAATAATTTGGTCAAAAATACATGGAATTTGAAAGGCTCAAACAAGTCATTTTGATAGGTGGATAAGGGCTTTGAAAATAGACCAAACGTATGAAGCTCTCAGTGAAATTATACTTTTGGAGGAGTTTAAAAATTCAATTCCTGATGTAGTGAGAACTCATGTGGAAGAGCAGAGGGTTAAAACTGCGAGATTAGCAGCAGAAATGGCAGATGATTATGAATTACTTCATAAATCAAAGCTTGGTCTCCGACATCAATTTCAGCCTGTGAGGAATAGAAACTGGGGATATGAGAAATAGTGAAGTGGTAAAGGTAAAGGTGATCTGATGGGAGATAATAAGGAGAGTGTACCTCAGATTTTTTAAAAATCCAGGAGGGTGGAAAAGAAAGGAAAAGTTTCAAATGTTTTCACTGTAATAAACTAGGCCATGTAAAGTTACAGTGTTGGTAACTTAGAGGATGAGGTGGATATTTTTAGTTCAGGAAAAACAGGAGTTACAACAGAAAGATATAAAAATTAAACGGAAGTATCAGAAAGCATATACGGAAGAGGAACCGGAGTGTATACCAGAGTGTTATTACCGTAAAAGTAATGTCTTGATGAGAAAATGGAGACCTTTACATATGCAGGCAGATGAAAAGTGAGCAGAAGTTCATCAAGTAGTATTGCCGGTAGGGTATAGAAAGGAGGTATTGCGAGTTGCACATGAGGTACCAGTGGGCGGTCATTTGGGAATAAGGAAAACTCAAGCTAAAATCCAGAAACATTTTTATTGACCTGGACTACATAAAGATGTAGTTAAATTTTGTCAATCATGCTACACATGTCAAGTGATAGGGAAACCTCAAGCAGTGAGCCCTTAATACCCATTCCAGCATTTGAGGAACATTTTACAAGGGTCCTAACCGATTGCGTAGGACCGCTTCCTAAAACAAAAAGTGGGAATCAATATCTTTAGACGATAATTGATTTGTTTACTAGGTTTCCAGAGGCGTAATATTACAGCTAAAAAGATTGTGGAGAAGTTTCTTAAATTCTTTACTAGATATGGACTACCCACAGAAATACAATCTGATCAAGGATCAAATTTTACCTCAAAGTTATTCAAAGAAGTTATGGCTAACTTAGAAATAACACAATTCAAATCAACTGTGTACCATCCAGAATCGCTGGAAAGGTGGCATCAGACATTAAAGACAACATTGAGGGCTTATTGTTAAGATTATCCAGAGGATTGGGATAAAGGAATTCCATTTGTACTGTTTGCAATTAGGAATGCACATAATGAGTCACCCAAATTTAGTCCTTTTGAACTAATTTTTGGTCATGAGGTAAGAGGACCACTTCAATTGATTAAGGAAAAATTGGTGGATGAGAAATTGGAAATTACATTATTAGATTACGTGCCAAATTTTAGGGAATGATTTAATAGAGCAGGTGAATTGGCTAGACAACATTTGAAAGTTGCACAAAATGTGATGAAATGGGTCACGGACAAGAAATCCAAAGTTTGTAGTTTTGCCTGTGGAGATAAAGTTTTAGTGCTGTAACCAATGGTAGGTGAGCCTTTAAAAGCTATGTTTTGTGGACCTTATCAGATTGAAAGGAAATTAAGTGAGGTGAATTATGTGGTAAAAACACCAGATAGAAGGAAGACTCACCGAGTGTGTCATGTGAATATGCTAAAAGGTACTTTGAAAGGGAAGGAGAGAAAAAGGAGACGGTTTGAATGATTCTAACTCAAAGTGGCGGACCAAATCCAGATGACTGTGAATTTGACAAACCTCAAATTAAATTGGAAAATGAGGATGTTCTTAAAAATAGGGATAAATTGCTGAGTTATCTTCCAGAGGAAAAACAAACTGACCTGAAAGAGTTATTGATATCACAAGGGCAAGTTTGTGGAGATAAATTGGGAAGTACTAAAATGGCTATGCATGATGTAGATGTGGGAAATGCTGTTCCAATCAAACATTTCCATGTCGACTTAATCCTTTAAAATTGGCACATGTTAACCAACAGATTGAGAGTATGCTTAAAAATGGCATAATTCAAGTGGGTTGCAGCAATGGAGCTCACCCATAGTGATGGTACCTAAACCAGACGGTACCCAATGGTTGTGTGTGGACTATAGAACGGTTAATGCAGTTACAAGAACAGACTCTTATCCTATCCCACGTTTGGAGGATTGCATTGAGAAAGTGGGACAGTCCGCTTTTATTTCCAAATTGGAATAACTTAAAGGTTACTGGCAGATACCTTTATCCGAAAGGGCAAAGGAGATTTCAGCTTTTGTGACTCCAGATGGTATATACCAATTCAAAGTTATGGCACTTAGCATGAAAAACGCCCCAGCCACATTTCAACGGTTAACTAACACAGTTGTTTCAGGATTACCCAATTATGCGGTATACATCGACAATCTGGTCATTTTCAGCCAGACATGGAAAGACCATTTAAAACATCTGATGGAGATTTTCAATCAACTTCAGGAGGCGGGTTTGGTGATAAACCTAGCCAAGAGTGAATTTGGAAAAGCCCAAGTCACTTTCCTTGGCCAAACAATTGGACAGGGTTGACTGGTCCCACGGGATATGAAAACAAAAGTTATTGGGGAGTTTCCGATACCCTCGACACGACGGGAAATAATGTGATTTCTTGGTATGAGTGGATTTTACCAGAAATTTGTACCAAATTTTAGCAGTGTGGTCGCTCCACTGACTGACTTGCTCAAGAAGCGTAACAAATTCCAGTGGACAGCGGAGAATCAACAGGCATTTTACGGCCTGAAGGCTGTATTAACCACTGCTCCTGTGTTAGCCATTCCAAATTACACCAAACCATTCAAAGTGGCTGTTGATGCGGTGCGATGCTTCTACAAGATGACGACGAAGGGCTAGAGCGGCCTATTGGTTATTTTTCAAAGAAATTGAATTCTCACCAGAAGAAGTATTCAACGATTGAGAAAGAGACTTTGAGTTTGGTGCTGGCTTTGCAACATTTTCACATTTATGTGACCAGCAATCCGTCTGACACCATTATATATACTGATCATAATCCATTGACGTTTTTGGAGCGATTGCGGAATAACAATGCAAGGCTGTTTCGCTGGAGTTTATTGTTATAGCCATTTCATTTAAAACTAGTACATGTGGCAGGACGGGAAAACGTGATAGCCGATGCTTTGTCACGAATGTGATGAACAGAAGGATTTCAGTTGGAGGAAGAAGAACGAAAAAAAATGGAATAATTTGCGTGTGTTGTTTTTGCAACGATAAAGTGTATTTACTGTGTGCATTTCTTAAAGGATGGTGAAAAGGTGAAAAATGAAACCATCTTGAAGTTGATGGTTTATTTTTTTTTCTTGGGGGGAGGTGTCATGAGAATATTGCTTTAAGAAATGGTTAGCTGCTCATGTAACTGCAGTGATGTCAGAGTGTGGGTGAAGCTGAGCTCTGCTTCTGCTTTTTAGTTTTACTTTGAGAAAAAGCTTGGGTGTCTGGGTTTTCCAGTGAGCTGCAGCTGAAGTTAAACAAAGAGATAAATTGTTGATCTCTGCTATCCAAAGACTATCTCTGGATCATTTGGTGAATTCAGAATTATAAATGTTCTCAATAGTGAATGTGAACCTAATGTGCTCCTGTTTAAAGGTTTGTTACTTAGTGGATTTACTTTAAGGATTACTTAGTGTTGTATTCTTTGGGGGGTTATCTTTGAATTAATGGTTGCTGAGATAGGGGATGGGACGTTTCGGCGTGGCCAGTTCGGCGTGGCCGATTCGGCGGGGCCAGTTCGGCGTAGCCGATTGGAATGGGACGTTTCGGCGTGGCCGATTCGGCGGAGGAGTTTTTCGGCGGAGGGACGTCAAATTAGTTATACAGTAGTCCCCCTTTATAACGCGGGTGTTGGGGTCCAAGACAGCCACCCGCGTTGCAACCGAGCCGCGGATATCCACGATGGGGGTTTTAAATTTATTTAAAAATCTATGCTAGCGCTTCCCATTGAGAGTCTACGGGGGGCGGGGGGAGAGGTCAGACCCCCGTAGACTCACAATGGGAAGCGCTAGCATAGATTTTTAAATAAATTTAAAACCCCCATCGTGGATCTAATTAAAACAGTGTCAATTTCAGCGGCCGGAGAAGGAAGCTGCTCTCACTGAAGCAATCAGCCGGCCGCTGAAATTGACACTGCCGGCTGCTCTCTCTCTCCAATCCAACTTTTAAGTTTTAATGTTTCTGATTGGAGGGAGAGAGCAGCCGGCAGTGTCAATTTCAGCGGCCGGCTGATTGTTTCAGTGAGAGAGTAGCTTCCCTCTCCGGATCAAAGTGAGCCGGCCGCTGAAATTGACACAACTGACAGTTGGGGTCCATAACCTCCCCCGCGGAGCACCAAACCGGGTCTGACTTTATACAGCCGGTGTTACTGAAGATATTGTGACTTTACACAATGTGTTAAGTCAGACAGCAGTGTAGATCACTGGGCAGCTGCTTCAATACTTTCAGTAACACCGGCTTTCTTTAAGAGTTTAATGTTGGTGCCTTTCTTTAAGAGACCCGGTTTGGTGCACAAACATGATATCTGAGGCGGCTGGAAGGAAAAGATACAAGAAATGGGCTGCACAAACATTTTGCGACTATAACTAATTTGACGCCGAAACGTCCCTCCGCCGAAAAATTCCTCCGTCGAATCGGCTACGCCGAACTGGCCACGCCGAATCGGCCACGCCGAACTGGCCACGCCGAACTGGCCACGCCGAAACGTACCAAACCCGCTAAGATATACACTGTTTATTTTAAAACGGTTAACTTGAACTCATAGAATAAACATTGTTTTGTTTTTAAAAATACTGGTCCATTTCTGCTGTACCATACCTGTAGAGTGAGCCGTGTGCTCCCCATACCACAATCTATTAAAAGTTGTGGGTCAGGTGAACTCCATGATACACTTTGAGGTTCTCTAAACCCTGGCCCATGACACAAGGGCACTGTCAGAATGGTATTGGTAGGAGCACACATTCTGTCACCCTGCGATGGAATAGCAGAGCCAATTCCACTCCCTTGGGGAAGCGCCTAGGCAATCCTTTGGAAGATGCACGTGTAGCAGTGAAAGCTGCAATGTCAGCCATCAGGCGTTGCATTGTGGTGGGCCTCAGTGAGGTCAATGGGGTTGCTCAGTAATTCCTAACTTGAAAGGATCATAGAATCATAGAACCCCTACAGTGCACATGGAGGCCATTCAGCCCATTGCCATGGCCCTCTGAAAGAGCAAAAACAGAAAATACTGGACAATCTCAGCAGGTCTGACAACATCTGTGGAGGGAAAAGCGTTTCGAGTCAGGATGACTCTTTGTTAAAGCTCTGAAAGAGCACCCTACTAAAGCCCACTCCCCCATCCTATAACCCAGTAACCTCACCTAACCTTTCGGATACTAAGGAGACAATTTATCATGGCCAATCCATCTAACGTGCACATCTTTGCAGTGTGGGAGGAAACTGGAGCACCCGGAGGAAACCCACGCAGACACTGGGAGAACGTGCAGACTCCACACAGTCACCCAAGGTTGGATTTGAACCCGGGTTCCTGGCAGTGTTAATCACCGCGCCGCTCCAAGTCCCTTTAACCTGCAAGTTCCAGAGTTTTTCTTAACATTGAGTTTGTTTCAACCAAATGAGAACAAAGTCCCATGCGAGCTCATTTAGCTGTGTGTTTTCTGGGCACCTGCAGAGCCAAGGGACACATGGCCCTCCCACCCACGCAAGGCACGGCCAATCTGGCACCCTGGCAGTGCTCATGCCAGCAGGAAATGCCACCCATGCACCTTGGCATTCCAAGGCTGGCACCCAGGTGGCACTTCCAGGGTGCCCAGGTAGCACCAGCAGTGCCAGGGCACCACCCTGCCCAAAGCGCATCCAGCTGGGGACTTCTGATCCCCTGGGAGACCCCACAAGTACCGTTCCACCTGGTCCTCATTTCTGGGGATCAGTGCTGAACAGCGCTCGCCCGAGGTCTCCGAGGAGAAGGAGTTGAAACCCAAAGCCTCAGTTACCTCAGGAATCTGCACATTAGAGTGAGACTTACTGCCTCACTTTAATATGAGGCGTTGCGAACCGGGTTGATCCTGGGATCAGGGTCTAACAGCTTCTATTGGCAACGAGCTGCTTTTCCAGCGCAGCGTGGCCATTGGATCGCGCCCATTGACTGCAGACCGTCTGATATACCCACCATTTCATTGTCCATCTACCCATCAGACTGATTCTGCAGGCTTCCCCATCAAAGACCTACTTTGAATCCTTCACACATGTGGACCATATGCTTCAGTGAGCTGCCAACTGTGCTGTCCTTGTCTCCCGCCCTGTCTGCAGCTCACTCATACCCAGTGTCTCACTGCATGGAATGCCCATCGCTTCAGGACTTTCCGGCTGCTGAAGAAAATACACTGACATACCCAACCTAAATTTAAAAGTGAGGAGTCGATTGTTTGGATTCTGTGTTGGCCCATTCGTTCCAGGCGTCTGTGGTGGTCTTCGAACTCAATCCTCCAGATCACGGACAACACGAATACGGCCTCACGGTAGCATGGTGGTTAGCATCAATGCTTCACAGCTCCAGGGTCCCAGGTTCGATTCCCGGCTGGGTCACTGTCTGTGTGGAGTCTGCACGTCCTCCCCGTGTGCACGTGGATTTCCTCCGGGTGCTCCGGTTTCCTCCCACAGTCCAAAGATGTGCGGGTTAGGTGGATTGGCCATGCTAAATTGCCCGTAGTGTAAGGTTAATGGGGGGATTGTTGGGTTACGGGTATACGGGTTACGTGGGTTTAAGTGGGGTGATCATTGTTCGGCACAACATCGAGGGCCGAAGGGCCTGTTCTGTGCTGTACTGTTCTATCTATATCATTGTCCAGACCTCTGGATTACTAGTCCTGTAACATAACCACTGTGCTACCATCCCCGTCTACAAATGGTGCCACAATTGTATTGTTATCTTACTAATATGTCATTTATTTCATTGTGTACTGGCATTTCTTTCCTTCAGCAGGTACATAAAAACAAATTTCACAGTGCTCGAGCTGTAACCATAGCAACACATACCTGTGTGGCTTCAAGGTTTTCCCCACTGATGAAGGAAATACTTTGATATACCCAGCCTAAATTTAAAAATGAAACCTCAAATGGTTGGATACTGTGTTTATTTCATTTGTTCCTGACTTCCATAGGATCCCTACAGTACAGAAGGAGGCCCATTCGGCCCATTGGTTCTGCACTGACCCTCTGAAAGAGCACCCTACCTAGGTTCACTATCTATCCACGTAGCTCCGTGACCCCACCTAACCTCCACATTTTTGGACTGAGGGAGGAAACTGGAGCACCTGCAGGAGACACTGGGAGAAAGTGAAAACTACACACAGTCACCCAAGGCCGGAATGGAATCCGGGTTCCTGGAGCTGTGAGGCAGCAATACTAGCTACTGTGCCACCGTGCCGCCCTTTGACTTACACGACCATATGCTCCTGTGCAGAGTAGAATGCCAGCTCACGTGCATTCAACCAATCTCCTGCCTCCCGGGAATGCTAATCAGGCTCCAGGCCCAATATGGAGGTTGCCCTGGATTGATCATCAGCTGGAGGGAAATTCCTCTCCACTCCAAGAAATGTTTTCATTATAAAAGTGGAGGATATACCTGTATAATTTCTATGCTAATCTATTGTCTGTATTTCTACTAGCGAAAGAGTTTAATAGTAATTTCATGCTGAGTGAGTTCCTTTATGGCAGATAACACTTACAGCTTTGAAAAGCCTGGTTCATAGCTTCACAGCAACATTATATAAGTTAATAATATGTTTAAGAAATGTTTCGACAATAAAGATTTCAGTAATCGTTCCTCGGAGGCAGTCCTATCAGAAAGAACCGTTTCCCCATTGCTGCTACCATCATTTAGCCTCCACAAAACATCAATCTTTTAAGATGCAACCTCAACTGATTTTTAACTGGGAAATGCCGCTGTCATCGTGAGGCCCCTGTCACATGATAAATGCAGCAGAGTTTGTACGTTTTCTAATTTTGCAGAAGTGACATTGTGCAATCCATCAGATTACACAGCCTGCCACTGGCTCCCCTCAGTGCTGGCACTACATAAATATTTCCCGGTCTCTCAGCAAAGTAAAACACCTTGTTAAAATTGCCCCATTGAATCCAAACGTTAGGTGGGGTTACGGGGCTGCTGGGATAGTGTGGGGAAGTGGACCTAGGTAGGTCTATCAGAGGGTCGGTGCAGTAGAGTAAGGAACCACGGTGTCAACAGCAAAGGCTGTGGTGATATGCATCACTGTAAATACACAAAGGGTTAATGTAAATACACGTAGACTAGATAGACACAAGAGGGAGCACCAGAGACATGGCACACAGACATTCAACCAATAGGTCAGTAAGATAGGACACGACCAAAGGGCATTCACGATACACTCAGAGGTGACACCACCACAGGAGGGCATTACACCAACCCACATAAAAAGGACACAGCACACATGATCTTCCTGTTTCCAGTGGAGACACTCAGTGAGTACAGACACAGGGTTGGTTGAACATCACTCCCCCACGTGGATTGTAGCAGACTGGTTCATCAGTCTGAGTAGCTATTGAAGGATTAACAGTAGAGTCGAATCCAAGTAGGAGAATTGTTAACAGTTTAAATAAACGTGTTAAAGCTATCTCCAAGTCTGAACCTTCCTTTGTCAGAGTGCACATCAAGGAAGCAGCTTATGCTATGTCAAGAGCATAACAAAACAAAGGCAATTAGATAGGTCTTGGGACACGAGGGGGAATTGGGAGGGGGCGAGGAGGGAGACTTTTGTCAGCGGTGGCACTGGGGAGAGGGGTGATTGGGAATGGACTGGATAGGGATAGGGAGAGGCTGGGAGAAGAATCGTGTTCAAGGTGGCAATTGGGAAAGGGATTGAAATACTGATTGGGGGGGGAGCTGGAAAGGGTGGCGAACAGTAGCCCACAATGCCCACTGCGGCATGAAGATAAGCATTCCTGCATCTCCCAGCTCCACATTCAGTATACTTGGTAAGTTTGTTTCATTAATGGGCCCCGAAATTATACTAATTAGTGAGCAAAGTAATTCTGTCTTATCGGGGACGATTCTGCTTCCGTGTTTTCCGTCAACGAGAACATCGAGATGGGGGCAAAACCTCGCGAGAATCGGGAAGCCTGCTTCTTGCCAGTAAGATGTCACGAGGGCCGATTTTCCCCGCCCTTTGCCGGTGACGCAACACGGTTCCCACCCAAAATGGTGGGATCCTAATTTTAAAACATTTGAACACACTTACATCTGTAAATGTAAATTGTCCCTTAGTGTCCAGGGGTGTGCAGGTTGGGTGGGGTTACGGGGATAGGGCAGGGGATCGGGCCTGGGTAAAGTGCTCTTTCAGAGGGTTAGTGCAGACCCGATGGGGCGAATGACCTCCTTCAGCACTATGGGGATGTATGGTTCTCTGGTGGGGGACAGCAGCCTCCTCATACATGTATGCAAACCAGGATCTCATTGTATCTACAGAGCACCCAGGGCCTTTAAAGCTTGGGTTGGAGGGAGCGCATGGCCTGAAGCACATGGCCTGAAGGCCGAAGGTGTCTCCAAAGGCCAGTGTTAAACCTTTAGTGGGTCTGGAGGAACATGAGTGCTTCCGATGTCAAAAGATTTGCCTTTTCAACCCCAGCTCATTCTCAGTTCGTGGGACACTAACAATTGTTATTTTGTTTTATATTTCCCATTTTTCCACAGTTGACTAGCTTGCCCCTTCTATCTCTTTTCTGATCCAAATGACCAAAGACACTCGATAGCAAATGAAGGACAATGCTCCTGAAAGTCATATCCTTCCGCTCAGAGAAGGCAGGCAAGATAACGCACGGTTTTGAAAGCTTCTTTTGCTTGTCTTAAGATATAGAACAAATTCAAAGATATGGAAATCTACATCAGGTGATGCACTTATTTGCTGATAGCGACTCACAGAATGCCCTTTATGATGTGGCAGAAATTACAATGACATCCACAGCATATTAAATGCAAATCATGGGGTTTAGCTTAAATCCATTGCATTGGAATTAACAACCTAAGTCAGATAGCTCTTATCGTTCAGGTTCTAATAGAAAAAAACAAGCTCTTTGATTACATGCTCAATGCCAAAATCCTTCCACTGACAGAAAGGTCTGTAATGAATTGATATAAGCACTCAATAATTCAACAACACCTAATTAATTTCTGCTAAACTGGATAGCTACAGATCTCAGGAATTCTCTTCTTTTGTTTCTCATCTTGTGTGATGACATAGCTCTCAAGAAAGCAGAAGGCCTACTAACTCAACTCAACTTAAAGGCCATCTCTTTAAAAAGGACAAAAAACCCTTAAATTCCTATAGCCCCACATGTGTAGTACCAGTGCAGTAGATAACGGGGAGCCGATGGATGTGGTATATCTGGATTTCCAGAAAGCCTTTGACAAGGTGCCACACAAAAGGTTGCTGCATAAGATAAAGATGCATGGCATTAAGGGTAAAGTAGTAGCATGGATAGAGGATTGGTTAAATAATAGAAAGCAAAGAGTTGGGATAAATAGGTGTTTCTCTGGTTGGCAATCAGTAGCTAGTGGTGTCCCTCAGGGATCCGTGTTGGGCCCACAATTGTTCACAATTTACATTGATGATTTGGAGTTGGGGACCAAGGGCAATGTGTCCAAGTTTGCAGATGACACTAAGATGAGTGGTAAAGCGAAAAGTGCAGAGGATACTGGAAGTCTGCAGAGGGATTTGGATAGGTTAAGTGAATGGGCTCGGGTCTGGCAGATGGAATACAATGTTGACAAATGTGAGGTTATCCATTTTGGTAGGAATAACAGCAAACGGGATTATTATTTAAACGATAAAATATTAAAGCATGCCGCTGTTCAGAGAGACTTGGGTGTGCTAGTGCATGAGTCACAGAAGGTTGGTTTACAAGTGCAACAGGTGATTAAGAAGGCAAATGGAATTTTGTCCTTCATTGCTAGAGGGATGGAGTTTAAGACTAGGGAGGTTATGTTGCAATTGTATAAGGTGTTAGTGCGGCCACACCTGGAGTATTGTGTTCAGTTTTGGTCTCCTTACTTGAGAAAGGACGTACTGGCACTGGAGGGTGTGCAGAGGAGATTCACTAGGTTAATCCCAGAGCTGAAGGGGTTTGGATTATGAGGAGAGGTTGAGTAGACTGGGACTGTACTCGTTGGAATTTAGAAGGATGAGGGGGGATCTTATAGAAACATTTAAAATTATGAAGGGAATAGATAGGATAGATGCGGGCAGGTTGTTTCCACTGGCGGGTGACAGCAGAACTAGGGGGCATAGCCTCAAAATAAGGGGAAGTAGATTTAGGACTGAGTTTAGGAGGAACTTCTTCACCCAAAGGGTTGTGAATCTATGGAATTCCTTGCACAGTGAAGCAGTTGAGGCTCCTTCATTACATGTTTTTAAGGTAAAGATAGATAGTTTTTTGAAGAATAAAGGGATTAAGGGTTATGGTGTTCGGGCCGGAAAGTGGAGCTGAGTCCACAAAAGATCAGCCATGATCTAATTGAATGGCGGAGCAGGCTCGAGGGGCCAGATGGCCTACTCCTGCTCCTAGTTCTTATGTTCTTATGTTCTTATGTTCTTATGTGTGCATTCCCTGTTGTCCTCCTGCGTGATGGGTATAAAAGGTCTATAGCCCTATTTGAAAGGAGATACTGACAGGGTTTTCCTGTCAGTATCCTCAACCAACATATGAAGCAGAGTACTTTATAATTTGTAACACTGCCATTTTGTGGGACCTTGCTGTGCGTAAATTGGCTGCTTTGCTTGTACATTGGGCATGGGTTGAAGGGCAGAATGGCCTCCTTTTGTGGTGTAAGATTCTATGATTCTAACAGGAACCACAGGCCCGATTCAACTGGAAAAATTCTATGTTCGGTTTTGGGTGGGTTTAGTGGGGTGTTTCTCAGTGGCTGCAGCGCCAGCAAATAGCACACTACTCAACGGCACTTTCATTTCCTGCTGGCGAGCTAGATTGTGACACTAGTTTGTCTGGCTGCCCTGCATCTCTGGCAGTGCCCCTGCCATCCTGGCAGTTCCACGCTGGCACCCTGCCAGCATGCCCAGATGCCAGAGGGAGTGCCAGGGTGCCACCCTGCTGTGTCCATTACAACTGTTCCGCGTTTGTGGAAACCAGTACCAAACAGCACCCTGGCATGGACCCCCAGGCGCTGTCGTTAGGCCCCGGGAGAGGAAATCTTACGAGGGATTTCAAGTGTCGCAAATCTTGCGAGAGGCCTGTCGCGAGATTCAAAGGCCTCATCCTGACACCAAGTCGGGAGCAATGAGACCATTAAATCCTGCTCCACATTTCAAAAACACTGAATTGGTTATAAAGCATTTCGAGACATCCTGAGGT
This sequence comes from Scyliorhinus canicula, assembly GCF_902713615.1. Lineage (NCBI taxonomy): Eukaryota > Metazoa > Chordata > Chondrichthyes > Carcharhiniformes > Scyliorhinidae > Scyliorhinus > Scyliorhinus canicula. Next base: position 106,083,789 of record NC_052157.1, on the reverse strand, counting down.
CACGAAAGGTGTTCTGCTAATGCTTCGGATTCTTGTGTTAATCCTCCACAGCCCCCTGTCAAGAAGGCACTGGCCATTTAACATACTCAGAACATGAAGGACATTGGAGCTATGACAAATGGTGACAACATTGACAATCGCAGCCATCATAAGATATTTCTTGCACCAATTCCCATTGTGGCAGAATTTATTCAGTGGCCTCAAAAAAAGGGAATGTATTTTTTACACCATCAGCCATCTGAAGTAGCCAATTGTGAAACTTTTGAGGAAGCTGGTGAAGAACTACCTCATAGAATCATAGTATCATGACAGCGCAGAAGGTGGCCATTCGGCCCATCGAGCTTGCACCCTCCAAATGTGCACCCTACCTAGGCCCAGGACCCCACCCTATTCCCGTAATCCAGTAACAGCATTAAGGGAAAATTTAGCATGATCAATCTACCTAACCTGCGCATCTTTGGACTGTGGGAGGAAACCGGAGCACCCGGAGGAAACCCACGCGCACATGGGGAGAACGTGCAAACTCCACACAGACAAACACCCAAGGTCAGAAACGAACCCAGGTACTGTGAGGCATCACAGATAACCATATGTCACCGCGCAGCCCCTTGGTTTTGTCAAAGCCTGTGCTCAGTGCTCGATCACAAGTGCAAGCCTTCATTTTCATTGGGAATATCAGACTTTGGCACCAATATTGGAACTGAAACCTAGTGGTGACATTTTTATCATGGAGATGGTGGGGAAGTGGGTAGAAGCAATGGTCATACACAGAGATGAGATTGAGTGCCTAGTATCTTATAGCCAAGTCAAGAACTCACTACAGGGTTTTCAATAAATAAAGAGTAACGTTAGCTGGACAGCTGGTCTAATTTATCATCATTCTTCCAGATTACATGTCAAGGTTTTACTGTGCTCCAATATCCTAATTACGACCTTCCTCCATCTCACAATTCCACCCCCACTTCTGCTCCATTATCTGCATATTCAGAAACCCAAACTGACCAAGAAAAAACTGTATCGGAACATCAAAATGTTCCAGGATCTTGTGGTGATATGCATCACTAAATACACAAGGGGTTAATGTAAATACACTACAACTAAGTAAACACTAGAGGGAGCACAAGAGACGTCATGACATGCAGACGTACTGCTAATGAACACATAGAATAGGACACGGCCAATGGCCAGTCAAGACACCCAGAGGTGACACATCCACAAGGGGGCATTACACAATCCATATATAAGGACAGGGCACACATGCTTTGTCTCTCTCAGGCAACACTTAGAGAGTAGGTCAGGGGCAGATCAGAAGCATCACACCCACCACGTGGCTTAGAGCAGACTGGTTAGTTAGACAGAGTTACTATACCAAGGTTAGCAGGAGAGTCGAACTCATAGAGAACTGTGCTAATGGTTGAATAAATCACATTGAACTTACTTCAAAGTCTGGAGTATCTTTTGGTCAAAGCTGCATCGAGTTGCAGCCTGTGTTATCCCAGAGTACATAACACAACAGATCTGTGTGCCATTTTTAGTTTTAATGAAAGGTCACCTTACAATAGTTAAATCCATTATAATTGACTGCACATTTTTGTGTTTATTGCACAAGAGTAACTAAAACACTTGAACTGGGAAAATTGGGCTCCGTAGCACTATTGACTCCAGAAATCTTGAAGGAATAAGGTCTGGGCCTGTTCCAGCAAATCCTGTTCAGCACCCCATGCTGGGCAGGGTGCTAGTGTGGGTGAGTCATGTGCACATTGCTCAAACTGCAATGCACAGGTCCACCCTGAGTGCCTGGGCTGATCAGGTTGAGGTTGAAGGGACTCTCGGTCTGCAGCACAATCGACGAATGAAGCAGGTGCTGCAGAGGGGGTAAGCCCTGTGAAGATGGAGGAGGAATCCATAGAATCCCGACAGTGCAGAGGGAGGCCATTCAGCCCATTGGTTCTGCACCAACCCTCTGAAAGAGCACCTATCTAGGCTTGCTCCCTCACCATATCCCTGTGACACCCTAACCCCACATTACCTGCACATCTCTGGACGCTAATGGGGCAATTTTATCATGGCCAATCCATCTAACCTGCACATCTTTGGACTGTGGGAGGAAACCGGACTGTGTCCACGCTGTGAGCTTGGTGTAATGACCGACGCATGCTGAACCAATAACTACATTACTAGGACCACCGAAGGAGCCTCCAGTACATGCTGGAGCACGTATCACAGCTTTTATCTTCTGCCGCATTGCATTATGAAGATGTTGACATTGCCACCAGAAATCTAGGGGCCACCTTGAGAGGAGGAGGAGGAAGAGGAGTGGGCATCCAGGAGTCCCTCACTCCCGATAGCTCTTCCTGGGTGCCTGCTCAAGCTCAACATCACATCGGAAAACATTACCTTTACCACCACACTATCCACCTGTTACTGCATGCCCTTGGCCACAAACCTACAATAAAGCTACTTATAATGCCCTTTCTTTAACTAAATCGGCCCTTTCTCAACAAGCATCCACATATGCAAACATGAATGGAGCTACTCAACCTTGTGTGTCCTCTTGGTGTCTAACTTGTGTTTGCCTTTGTCTGTTGTAGTGCCCTTACAAATGATACCCCATTGGCTGCAGCTCCTGCTGGCTTTCATTGGATGGGGGAGATGGCAAAAAGCTGGGCAGGACATCCTCGAGTCGCTCCAGGTCTCGAGAGCCTGGATCCAGACTGCACCGACTCAGCCTGGGGCAGCAGCAATCTCGGCCGGCTGGCTGAGAGACAAGAGGAAGCAGAGTGGCAGTGGTGGGAGAATAAATATTGTCACCCCGAGAGAGAACAGCAGGTTTGTGCTTCATGGACTGACTGCTGCTCCTACAGGGTGAAGGCTCAGTCATCTCACTAATCTGTTAGACCAGCGAAGGATGGCGAAAAAAGACTTATTCTACCCTATCTTAAGTTTGCTGTAGGATTGTTAAGAGAGGATTGGATCACTCCAAATTGAAAATACTAATAAAGTTTTGAAATGAGAAACACCTTTCTGTTAACATTCAGTTAGTGAGAGGAGAAATGGGGGCTGTTTAAATCAATTCCCCTCCTGCCCGTAGCACAGGAGGGGAAATAATTTAAGCAAAAGTAGAGCACATGGGATTGGGGGTATGTTATGCATCAGCGTAACACCACTGGGCTGGTGTAATGTCACGTGTTCCGCAATGACATCATCGGAGCATTTTGCATGCTTTGTGGAGTTCGCCATTGTACCTTGTTTGAACAGCATCTTATAAATAAACCTCTTGCACTATGTATTTTTTTTTTTAGAATTTACAGTGCAGAAGGAGGCCATTCGGCCCATCGAGTCTGCACCGGCTCTTGGAAAGAGCACCTTACCCAAGCCCATACCTCTACCCTATCCCCATAACACAGTAACCCCACCTAACACTAAGGGCAATTTGGACACTAAGGGCAATTTATCACGGCCAATCCACCTAACCTGCACAGCTTTGGACTGTGGGAGGAAACCGGAGCACCCGGAGGAAACCCACGCACACACGGGGAGAATGTGCAGACTCCACACAGACAGTGACCCAGCCGGGAATCGAACCTGGGACCCTGGAGCTGTGAAGCATTTGTGCTATCCACAATGCTACCGTGCTGCCCTATATGAACTCGACGTGTGACACCTCTGATTCCTTCTCTTTGTGGCTACAACAAAGAACATAACAAAAGAGAAACTGGCGACGAGATCTGGGCCGTAAACAAAAAATGGGAGAAAAACAACTTTCAACGACAATTTTGTGAGCCAGAAGGAGGAATCAGCGACCGAGATCCAGGCCCAAAAACCATAGGGAGTGGGCTTGGTCGACTGTCTTTTTCTGGCCGACCTTTGGTGGGCTATCACCAGAACCTTGACCCCATACACGACATCATCCCATTTGTGCAGTGCCTTTGTGTCCATATTTGAGCTGGAATCATCTTCATCCTGCTGGTCCGGTTGATGGGTCATGGCTGGATGGGTTCCCTAGCTTACGTGTGGTTCTTGGCACGGCGGAGGCTTTGGCGCCTGTGGTTGAGCACCGTGTAGCCAACGGGCTTCCGCTTCTCAAGGCGATCCACATGTTTCCATTGGATTTTTCCTTGAACCTTGGCTTTATAGGAGACACATCCCCTTCTCTCAATTATGATTCCAGGGGGCCAGAGTGCCCCATCTCCAAATTTGTGGGCATAGACTTTGTCCCCTGATTGAAACTTCTGCCCTGGCACTCATGGTGCCATTTCTGTGCTTCTTGCTACACTTCCACTTTCCCACCCAGGTTCAGGATAGTCAGGCTTAACTGGGTCCTAACCCTGTGGTCCAATCAGCAGTTCTGCTGCTGCTACCCCTGTTGTGACTGCGACGTTGTGCTGTTCTGTAATTAAAAAGGAACCGTGCCAGTCTCGTGCCTATGGAGCCCGTGATCTGCTTCCTCTTTAGGCCTCTTTTGAATAGCTGAACCACCCTTTCAGCCAGGCCGTTAGATGTGGGATGGCACGGGCCGGCTCTGATGTGCCAGCTGTCATTCAATTTAGTGAACATGGCAAATTCCTCGCTCGCTACCGGTGTTCCGTTGTCCATCACCAGGACTTTAGGGATCCCATGGATACTGAACGAGCAGCTCAGCTTCTCGGCGGTGGTCCTTGATGTTGTCGAGGTCATTTTATAAACATCGAGCCATTTCGAATGGCCGTCCATAATAATGAGAAACATGGACCCCATAAAAGGCCCTGCAAAGTCAGAGTGCTGTCCCATCCAGATACGTCCTGGCCATTCCCTGCTCCTGACATACCGGACAACTGTGCACAAACCGTTCTATGTCTCCATTGATGCCAGGCCATCAGACATAGCTCCGAGCCAGCAACTTCATTTGAGATGCCTGGGCGACCACTGTGAAGATCCTTCAGAAGGGACTCCTGACCACATTGTGGGATAACTATGCAAACTCCCCACAGGATGATACCGTCCTCCATACTTAGTTCTTGGAGTTTCTGGGCATAGGGCTGTAGGGCTGCTGAGGGGTCCCTGGAATCTGCCATTTAACAGCCTGTGGCAGAGCTTCACCAACTTGGGATCTCTTTGTGCCCAGGATCGAACCTGAACAGCCATAAAATTCAGGGTTGGCACAACTTCATCCGTCACTGGAGGGGGCGGGGGACTCACGGGCAGTGGGAGACGACTAAGGGTGTCAGCGAGGGCTATCTGTATACCAGGATGGTGTTGGAATGTGTACACATATTCAGCGAGCAAGCGTGCCCAATGCTGAATCCGGGCTGATGCAATAGGGGGAATCCCTTTGCACCCCTAAAGAGGCCCAACAGAGGCATGTGATTGGTCACAATGGACAAGTGCCACCCATAGATGTACTGATGGAACTTCTTCACTCTAAATATCACCTCCAAGCCTTCCTTCTCTATTTGGGCAGAGACTCTGCCAGAGTCCTTGAAGCAAAGGCAATAGGATGCTCCGTGCCGTCGTCCTATCTGTGGGCCAGCACTGCCCTGATGTTATAGGGGAGACATCGCAAGTCAGGACGAGCGGTTGAGCGAGGTCATAATGGGTGAAGAGCTACGAGGATGATAGACGTTTCTTCACTCCGGAGAATGTTTCTTCTTGTAGGTCCTCAAACACACTTTTTTATTAGCAGTATGAAGGCTGTATAGTGGCACAGTGGTTAGCACTGCAGCCTCACAGCGCCAGTGACCCGGGTTTTGACAGATAGATTTCTCGACATTAAAGATATCAAGGGATATGAAGATAATGTGGTAACATATCATCGAAGTAGAAGATTAGCCATAATCCAGTTGAATGGTGGATCAGGCTGAAGTGGCTGAATGGGAGGAAACCGGAGCTCCGGGAGGAAACCCACGCAGACTTGGGGATAAAGTGCAAACTCCACACAGTCACCCGAGGCCAGAATTGAACCCGGATCCCTGGAGCTGTGAGGCAGCAGGGCGAACCACTGTGCCACACTGCCACCCCTGTCATTCTGTGATTATTTAAATTCTGACATTCTGTGATTAATGAGGTATGAAATTCATTAGTGAAATTCGGACTATTATTATTGGGACATTATTTTTCACTTTCTCACCATTCACTTGGACACAGAATGCGAGCAATCCCACTAGAACAGAACTCTACAAATCCCTGCACTCTCAGGAACTCCGAGAAAAAGTCTTTTTTTCATGGGATGCTGGAGTCGCTGGCTAGGCCAGCATTTAATACTGTTATATTTCTTTGTTGCTGCAAAGAGAAATGTGATGGAGGTATCCACAATCTGGATTCGTGTATGCCACGATGAGGGGTTTATTAAGGGTGTTGTTCAATACAATCAAGATGATGATCTGCTCAAAGCCACTGCTGATGTCATGACACATCATATGATGCATAACCAGCTGGAATGTATTCCCAGATACATAACATCCCTCTCTCAATACTTTATTAGTGCAACAACAACAACTAACGGATGCGATCCAATGACTACATTGCACTTGAGCGAGAGAGCGATGTGGCCGTTAGATTGCGGGAGAGGCCAAAGTCATGAACTATGCTGAGTGTTGATTGGTTTGCGATCTAAACGGCCTGCTTCCGTTCGAGAAATCAGGAACATTCCGTAGAGTGGTGAGAAAGCAATAATCAACTCCTACGGCCAATCTCCATACAATTAGTGGGAATGACCCCCTATCTAACAGCCTCCCGTGATATAACCACCTCCCCAGCAAATTGGGGGGAGGGCCTCGGTTAGGGTGCGTCACCATCGATGGGGAGGGTCACCACTAGGCTGGGCGTGGCAGAGGAAATGGGTGTCTCAGCACCCATGACTCCGCCATGCCACCCCCTGGATTGTGTGTACCCGTTATGGGGGCAATCCCAGGACCTGCCTGCCTGTCCCACCGACCACCCATCGCTCCCACTAACCGTGGAGACCTCTGGCCGCGCAGCTGAAGGATATTGCTAATAGGGATTTGCCAATCGTAGTTAGGCGAGCATTTCACAGCTCCCAAGTGGATTCCTGTGGGTGGGCGGGCCATGTAGCAGGTGGGAGTTATCGCTGAGCATCCCAGTCAGACTCTGATGCCTGGACGCTGTGCCTGAAAACTGCAGGAAGCAACACCGCGAACACAGTGGCCAACATCCGAACAGCTAGAGGTTTGGCCCCAGCAGCGGGAACATTCCCGCGACCAGAGAGTGAGTGTGTGAACCGGGGAGGGGACCAGGTAATGCTACGTGCGGGTGTATGGGGTACAGGGTGTGGGGACTGGAACCAGGGGCCCCTGCTCCGGCCGAGGATGTGTGGACAGGGTGTGTCGGATGGCAGAGGATGTGAGGTTGGAAGGAATAGGGGAATGGGGGGTCATGGGGTGGACGATACCACTAATTGTCCATCTCACAACCTCACCAATTCCATACAGATATTACACGGGATGGATGATATCTTGGAACCTGCAGAGGCAGCTTGCGTGGCACTGCTGACAGGCCGGCAGCCAGGCACCAGTGAGGGCGGTGGCAGCAGCATCAACAGAGACTTGTGTTCCATAAGACCCACAAGGAGATCAATTGGGGTGTGCCCATAGGTCTCGTGAGGGTTATTACACATATATACCAGGGTAGCATGGTGGTTAGCATAAATGCTTCACAGCTCCAGGGTCCCAGGTTCGATTCCCGGCTGGGTCACTGTCTGTGTGGAGTCTGCACGTCCTCCCCCTGTGTGCGTGGGTTTCCTCCGGGTGCTCCGGTTTCCTCCCACAGTCCAAAGATGTGCGGGTTAGGTGGATTGGCCATGCTAAATTGCCCATAGTGTCCTAATAAAAGTAAGGTTAAGGGGGTGTTGTTGGGTTACGGGTATAGGGTGGATATGTGGGTTTGAGTAGGGTGATCATGGCTCGGCACAACATTGAGGGCCGAAGGGCCTGTTCTGTGCTGTACTGTTCTATGTTTTATGTTCTATGTCCTCATTCCTTTCTGTAGATGGTTAGGGTTAGGGTTACCCTAACCATAACTTCTTGAGCAGTTACTTCAGTGTCTGTCACCATAGGCATTGAAAAGTCCTGAGAAACACAACCTGAACTCATCACTGTCTCTGGTCTCCGTTCTAAAATATTGCTCTCCAGATCTCGAAAGGAAGAACCGCGTGAGCGGTTTCTGCAAACTCACTTTGTGCAGCAAGTAACTGATCAGCATGAGGTCTCCCAACTCTTTCCCCATCTGTCTGTATGGTGTATGATATTGGACCTGTGGTTTGGTAGGATCATAGCTGGTACCCATTTCTCATTAGTGGTCTAACCCCTGGCTAACACTCTCTCTCCCTGTTTAAATACTCATCTTTTAGAGATTTCTCCCTCCTAGCAATTGTTGTCATTTGACAATCACTGAAGTGTCAGGTGCGGATAACAAATCAAACTGTGTTCGTAGTTTCCTCTTGAACAACCGTAGTGTCGGTGAAATTTGCATGGTAGATTGTACAGTGTTCCGGTAAGAGGAATTTTGTTTACTCTTCTTGATAATGTCCTCTGGTCCTTTGATTCTTTGATAAAATGCTTCAATGATTGCACAAAATGTTCAACCAATCTATCATTTGCTGCATTATGTGGAGCTGACCTGATATGGTGTAAGCGTTCCCTTTCGAGTGTTGCTGCCACAGACAAAGGGTCAGAGGTGGCACAGGTCAAGTTCGTACAACATAGTGCAAAGGGTTTATTTACAAGCTTCTGCTCAAACAGGGCACAACGGTGAACACAAAAGTCCGGAAAACTCTCCAATGACGTCATTGCGAAACGCGTGACATTACACCAGCCAATGGTGTTATCCTGATGTATAACAAGTCCTCAAATTCCTTTGAAGTAAACTGTGTAACAATATCATAACAATATCACTGGAAATCTGCTCCAGTGTTAGGGGCAGCACGGTAGCATGGTGGTTAGCATAAATGCTTCACAGCTCCAGGGTCCCAGGTTCGATTCCCGGCTGGGTCACTGTCTGTGTGGAGTCTGCACGTCCTCCCCGTGTGTGCGTGGGTTTCCTCCAGGTGCTCCGGTTTCCTCCCACAGTCCAAAGATGTGCAGGTTAGGTGGATTGGGCACGCTAAATTGCCCGTAGTGTCCTAAATAAGTAAGGTTAAGGGGGGGGGGGTTGTTGGGTTACGGGTATAGGGTGGATACGTGGGTTTGAGTAGGGTGATCATTGCTCGGCACAACATCGAGGGCCGAAGGGCCTGTTCTGTGCTGTACTGTTCTATGTTCTATGTTCTATGTTCCGAATCTTGTGAATACGTTGTCTAGTTTAAGGGATGGCACAGTGGTTAGCACTGCTGCCTCGCAGCGCTAGGGACCCACGTTCAATTCCGGCCTTGAGTGACCGTGTGAAGTTTGTATGTTCTCCCCGTGTCTGTGTGGGTTTCCTCCGGGTGCTCCGGATTCCTCCCACAGTCCAAAGATGTACAGGTTACTTGGATTGACCGTGCTAAATTGCTCCTTAGTGTCCAAAGGATGTGCTGTTTAGGTTGGGTTATGGGGTTCCAGGGATAGGGCGAGGGAATGGGCCTAGAGATGATGCTATTTCTGAAGGTTGGTGCAGACTCGATGGGCCAAATGGCCTCCTTTTGCACTGTAGGGATTCAGTGGATTTGAGTTTCTCAATGGGCTTTTCAGTCATCGTTGATGTCATTATCCCAATTTCTGGCCATTTCGAGTGCATCCACAATCACTAAGAACATGTGACCCTCCAGTGGACCAGCATTATTGCTGCATGTTCTCGACTATGGCCGTGTTGGCCATTCCTTAGTTTTGCTTGGTGTTCCTTAGTTTTGTAAAAGATTGGCATCTGTCAAAATAGTAAAATGATGGCCAGAAAGGTAATGGTGTAACCTTCTTACATGGAAAATAATGCTCAAAGCTTCTTTTACCAGCTGAGCATAATTCATTTCTGCATAGTAAGAGCGTGAGAAGCAAATGCTATCGAGGCAATTCCATTCAGACCATTCAGCCCATCGGCTCTGCTCCACCATCCAATCATGGCTGATATCTTTCTCATCCCCATTCTCGTGCCTTCTCCTAACCCCTGATCCTCTCATTAATCAAGAACCTATCTAGTTCTGTCTTAAAAACACTCAATGTCTTGGCATCCACAGCCTTCTGCGCCACTGAGTTCCACAGATTTACCACCCTCTGGCTGAAGAAATTCCTCCTCATCTCTGTTTTAAAGGATCGTCCCTTCAATTTGAGGCTTAGCCCATGGGTTCTTATTTCTCCTACTAGTGGAAACATCCACTCCACGTTCACTCTAGCCAGACCTCTCAGTATTCTTTAAGTTTCAATGAGACCCCCCCCCCCCCCCCCCCATCCTTCTAAACTCCATAAAGTACAGACCCAGAGCTCTCATATGAAGTCCTTCATTCCAGGGATCATCATTGTGAACCTCCTGTGGACCCTTTCCAAGACCAGCACATCCTTCCTTAGATACGGGGCCCAGCTTTGACTTCAGGAAAGATTCTTTCACTTCATTGTTTGCATTTTCACATTCTTCTGATCAATACCTTGCCTGGTTGGCACATAGCAACTTGTGCAAAGGCTTTAATCGTGTTGCTAAATCCAGCACAAATTTACTAAAATAATTGATCAATTCTAAAAATACCTTAATTGTGTGACATTTTGAGGACGTGGTGCTTCTAACATTGCTGACATTTTCATCGGCATTTTGTGTAAACCGTCTTTGTCGATAAAATTACCAAGATAATTTATGGATCACTTGGAAAAAGTCACACTTTTCCTTCTTAATTCTCAGGTTGTGGCTCGGTAACTGCTCAGGGTAGGTTCCAAATTTATCAAATGTTCCTGTTCACTCAAACTGGTCATGAGTATATTACCTAATTAACATTACACTTCATTCAATTCACTTAGAACTTGATCCATGGATCTTTGAAAAAAAGTAGGCGCCGATGGTATTCTGAAAGGAGATTTTCTGTAACGAAACATAACTGTAACTTAGGGCAGCACAGTAGCACAAGTGGCTAGCACTGTGGCTTCACAGCGCCAGGGTCCCAGTTTCTCTGCTGGGTCACTGTCTGTGCGGAGTCTGCACGTTCTCTGTGTGGGTTTCCTCCGGGTGCTCCGGTTTCCTCCCACAGTCCAAAGACGTACAGGATAGGTGGATTGGCCATGCTAAATTGCCCTTAATGTCCAAAAGGTTAGGAGGGGTTATTGGGTTACAGAGATAGGGTGGAAGTGAGGGCTTAAGTGGGTCAGTGCAGACTCGATGGGCCCAATGGCCTCCTTCTGCATTGTATGTTCTATGTTCTGTGTTCTATGAAACAGACTTTTGTGCGTCATTATGGTGAGTAGTGGCTGTGATTCGGCAGATATGCCGGGAAATGAACAATTTTACTGAATTTCTGTCTTCCAGAATGTCCAGCAAACAAGTTTCCAATCAGCGGCTGTGGATAATGATCTACGCACAAAACTGGGTTAATAGTAGTTTTAAAATCTCCACACAAATGTTCTCTGAACCATCCTACTTTAATACAGGAACAATTAGTGTCACCCAATTAGTGTCACCCAAACTCCAGTCATAGAGCCTAATGAATCTTCGAAGACCTTCTTGCACTTCATCAGAAGTTGTTGCAAGTTGCTCTTTGAATCCACTAATTCATAGAACCATATCATAGAATCATAGAATTTACAGTGCGGAGAAAGACCATTCGGCCCATCGAGTCTGCGATGGCCCTTGGAAAAAGCACGCTACTTAAGCCCATGCCCCAACACTATCCCCTTAAACCCAGTAACATGATCTAACCTTTTGGCCAGTAGTGGGCAATTTAGCATGGCCAATCCACCTAACCTGCAGATCTTTGGACTGTGGGAGGAAACCGGAGCACCCGGAGGAAACCCATGCAGACATGGGGAGAAAGTGCAAACTCTACACAGACGCTCACATGAGGCCGGAATTAAACCCGGGTCACTGGAGCCGTGAGGCAGCAGTGCTAACCACTGTGCCGCCATGCCGCTGTGATCGATTGTTTTTCAGTAAAGCCTAATCGTAGCCAACCATGCTCTGACAAATAGGGCAGGAAAGTTTGTACGGACAACATGAAAAGGGAACTTCGCCATCTGCCCATTTGCTTCATAGTGCATCCTTTAAATGGTACAACCTCTTCAGCGTACAACCTTTAAGGTACAACCTTAGGATCACATTGGCTGGTTTTAAAGGCAGATGCTTCAGATTGTCATGATGCATTGTTTCAGGATCAGCAATACTGTTGCGCACGTATCCACTTCCTTTTTTATTTCATGATCTTCAAGTTTTGGATATGCCCAAAAATGTTGTTGACCTCCCTGCATTGACAAAACACCTAGCTTTAGCTCTTGCAGTAGCTCGGTTTCATTGTCTTTTGAGTGATCTTGAGCTTCATCCACTAATTTGTAGACACAACTAGATTGTTTACTTATCTTATTCTTCTTGCACTCTCTTGGGCAGATGTTTTCTGAGCCCAACATGCTTTGCAATGTGTCCTTTCTTACCACTGTTCCTGCATGTGTTTTATTACTCCAGCTTTCCCCCACTGAGTATCCAACTTGCGTACAACAAGTACACCTTTGCAGCCTTGTCGTATGAGGAATGGTTGAGGACTCTGGGTCTGTGCTCGGGGTTTAGAAGGATGAGGGGGGGAATAGATTGATAGATAGATAGATAGAGAAATACAGCACAGAACAGGCCCTTCGGTCCACGATGTTGCGCCGAACTTTTGTCCTAGGTTAATCATAGAATTTTGGACACTAAGGGCAATTTTTCATGGCCAATCCACCCAACCTGCACATCTTTGGACTGTGGGAGGAAATCGGAGCACCCGGAGGAAACCCACGCACACACGGGGAAGATGTGCAGACTCCACACAGACAGTGACCCAAGTCGAAATCGAACTTGGGACCCTGGAGCTGTGAAGCAATTGTGCTAACCACAATGCTACCGTGCTGCCCTTAAAATCGTATTGAAACTTACAGGATGCTGCAAGGCCTGGATACAGTGGACGAGGAGAGGATGTTTCCACTTGTAGGAAAAACTTGAACCACAGGGCACAATCTCAGACTAAAGGGACGATCCTTTAAAACACTGATGAGGAAGAATTTCTTCAGCTAGAGGGTGATGAATCTGTGGACCTCTTTGCTGCAGAAGTCTGTGGAGGCCAAATCACTGAGTTTCTTTGAGACAGAGATCGACCGATTCTTGATTAATAAGGGGATCATGGGCTATAGGGGAAAGGCAGGAGAATGGGGATGAGAAAAATATCAGCCATGATTGAATGGTGGAGCAAACTCGATGGGCTGAGTGGTCTAATTCTGCTCCTATGTCTTATGGTCTTATGGTCTTGTTCCTTGAGGTATTCACCCCTATCTGTGAAATTTCTCTCAGAGCAAGCTCCACAGATATGGTAACCTCCACAGTAGCTTTCAGAGTTAAATCACTTACAGTAAGCAGCTTCCTCTGAATTTCTCACTGTGTAATGCACAAACCAGTCTGCCTTGAAGAGTATTATCAAGTGCTGTACCAAATTCACAATATCAACTAATTTCCTTAAGGACGCTATAAAATGTAAAATAATTTCACCTTCTTCCTGACTACGGAGGTGGAATCAGAACTTTTCTGCAATCAATAATGGTTTAGGAGAGAAATATCCCTCTAAAATTTTCATTAATTCGCTGAAGAACTTGTCTCTTGGTTTTGTTGGGTGAACAAGATTCTATCGCAGCATAAACATTTTACGACAAACTGAGCTGAGAAGTGTTGTGACCTTTAGGTCCTCTGATATGTGATTAGCTATTGAAAACAATTGGAATCTTTCTTCATATGAATGCCATGTTTCATAACCTTCATCAAACACGTCCATGTCGGCCGATTTTCCCACCATTTTTCGGATCCCAGTTCCCTGGTCTGCACTTCTTCAGCCTTTCCCCCTTCTGTTTCGTCCCTTGAAGCAAGCAATCTCCTCACCCACAAAAAAAGTAGTTCTGTCCTTGCTGCACTATTAATTTCTGAGAAGTCCAAGGTCTGAACAGTTCTTTCCTTGCCACAAACTCGTCGATGATTGTTTACCGCCTGAATCCTCGTCAATGGGGGTATGGCCCAAATCCTCGTCGCTAGTTTTCTCTTCTGTTACATTTCTCTGTTGCCATGAAGAGAAAAGTTATGGAGGTGCCGAAACGCTGGATTCTTGTGAAACATGATGGAAGGTTTATTAAGGTGTTGCTCACTACAATCAAGATGGTAATCTGCTCAATGGGGAGCAGGGTAGCATAGTGGTTAGCACTATAGTTTCACAGCGCCAGGGTCCCAGGTTCGATTCCCGGCTTGGGGCACTGCCTGTGCAGAATCTGCACATTCTCCCTGTGTCTGCGTGGGTTTCCTCTGGGTGCTCCGGTTTCCTCCCACAACTCCCGAAAGACGTGCTGTTAGGTGATTTGGACATTCTGAATTCTCCCTCTGTGTACCCGAACAGGTGCCAGAGTTTGGCAAAGAGGGGCTTTTCACACAAACTTCACTGCAGTGTTAATGTAAGCCCATTTGTGACAAAAAAGATTATTGTTATTATTATAAAGCCCACGCAAACACTCTGCTGACGCCACTACACACCACGTGATAAATAACCAGCAAGAATATATTCCCAGACATATAACAGTTATCCATACCTAATTGCCCTTGAAAAGGTGGTGGTGAGCCACCTTCTTGAATTGCTGCAGTCTATGTAGTGTAGGTACACCCATGGTGATGTTAGGGAGGGAGTTCCAGGATTTTGATCCAGCGACAGGGAAGGAGTCTAAGATCCACCATGTTCAGAATCCGAGGCGGGGTCCTCAATTTGACAGGTTTTTATGGATAATTTTGTCGACCATTCTCAAAGCTTCCATTGCCCTCGTAAATCAGATGAATCCAGGAACTGCCTGTGCATATTTTTATTCATCATAGAATTTCCCTATAGGAATCGGGACACTTCAGTTATTTCTCGCAGTCAGTAAACTGTGAGGCTTTGGTGAGTATTTAAAAACCTCGCCACCCAATTTAAGTGAGTGCTAAGGGACATTAAAATAGACATAAGTCCCTGAGACAGCTCCGTAAGTTTTCGAAGGATTGTACCAACATTTTGACACGTGCACACAATATTTACAGCAGATTTGTTTCGAGAAGCAATTCACTGTTGTTAGATTTTCCCTAATAGGAAATTACTCAGTACCACAAATAGAGTGATTGACAGCTTCTGTTAAGTATCATCAGATTTGATTAAAGCATGTTCATGCTCGAGAATGTGTCAGCTGTCACTGAGTCTTGCTACTGTGGCAGAAGATCGAGTGTTCAAGTCCCAGCCCAGAGATCTGAGCATATTATCCAGGCTGGCATTTCAGTGCAGTACTGAGGGGAGTGCTACACGGTCAGAGGTGCTGGTTTCTGGATGAGATATGAAGTGACATCCTGTCTGCTCACTCAGTTGGACATAAAAATTCCCATGACATTCCGTCCTCAAATAAAAGCGGGAATTCTCTGTGATGTTCCCTCTTGAGTCCCTCAAGAAAAAAAAGAAAGAAAAGAAAATCGATTATTGTCACAAGAGGGCTTCAGATGAAGTTACTGTGAAAAGCCCCTAGTCGCCACATTCCGGCGCCTGTACGGGGAGGCTGTTACGGGAATTGAACCGTGCTGCTGGCCTGCCTTGGTCTGCTTTCAAAGCCAGCGAATTAGCCCTGTGCTAAACAGCGTAGTGCCGACAAAGAACATCAAGCTATGTATTTCAACAAAGCTAGTTTATTTACACTACTTTAAATGATTCACACATCTTACTAATGATGCCAGCATTGGACTGGGGTGGGCACAGTTAGAAGTCTTACAGCACCAGGTTAAAGTCCAACAGATTTGTTTGGAGTCACTAGCTTTCGGAGCACAGCTCCTTCATCAGGTGAGTGAAACACTATCTATTATTAGCACCAATCACCTCATCTCCTTCTTTCCAATAAAGGGACATTACCTCAACCCACTATCCATCCCAAAGCATGACAACAGTGTTGTATATTCTATATCTCAGAGCTATGCAGAGTTGACACTAGTTTCAATGTGTCTTATTCACAGTGCTTTAAAATGTCTGCTGCATGCTTACAGCTCTGCATTCCATATTTTTCTACAGTTGCTTATTTTTCTCTGATTCCACACCCAGGCTTAACCAATCAAGCATGGTCAGCATCAATCGTAACAGAATTGCATAATCAAAAACAGAACAATTGAACACTCAAGGCAAATCAATTCTTTTTGTCCCTATGTGACTGCGCCAATGATCATCACTGCAATGAACACATAAAGGAATAAATAAACCCGCCATTCATATGACTGTACCCTGCAGTAACAACTAAGCACCATGTCAGTGCATTTCCTGTTTTACAACAGTGAACGTTAAAATGGATACAATGACCATGCACCGGCCTTTTTAAAAACGTTGTCCTTGAGTTTCTTCCTTGTGCCATCTGAGACTCGGCCACAGGGGAATGTTGGCTTCTCCACAAGTTACTCCCCGGACTGAGATGGTTCTCATCTTCTAGCAGTTGGCTCTAGTAGGGAGCAGCTGTTGTCTGTATCGCTAGAGGGTGGTGCACTGATCAGAGAGAGCTAAATGCCAGGCATGTGCTGTACTGCGAGATTTTCTTTCTCTTTATTCTTTCATGGGATGTGGGCAATCCAATTGCCCTTGAACTGTGTGGCTTGCTCAGCATTTCATAGGGCAGTTAAGGATCAACCACATCGCTGTGGGTCTGGAGTCACATGTAGGACAGACCAGGTAAGGACAGCCGATTTCCTTCCCTGAAGGGCATTCGTGAACCAGATGGGTTTTTACAGCAATTGATAATAGCTTCATTGTCAATATTACTTTCAATTCCATATTTTATTAATTGAATTTAGATTCCACTAGCTGCTGTGGTGGGATTTGAACCCATGTCCCTGGAGCATTAGCCTGGTCCGTCGGAGTACATTACCACTTCACCACCGTCTCCCCATTCATTGATGCCTGCAACAATATCAAAAATAGGGATGGGTTCAGGTAGGAAGCCCACTTTAATCGTCAACTGATTTTAGGTTCCACGGAAGTTTTTACTTTATTGGCTGTTACATAGGACTGTTACAGTCTTTGGACTGTGGGAGCACCCGGAGGAAACCCCTGCAGACACAGGGAGAGCGTACAAACTCCGCACTGTCACCCAAGGTCAGAATTGAACCCGGGTCCCTGGCATGCCCCAAACACCCAAGAGGCAGGTAAAAACAGAGAGAAGAAAGATAAACAGAGGGAAGACTTACAGACAAGACAATGAGGGAAGTAAGCCAATAAAGATATCAAGATCATTGATCAGTGTAATATAAAAGGGTTAAAATAAAAGCAGAGCACTCTGGATGCTGAAATCTGAAATAGAGAGAAAATAGAGATAACATTTCGAGTCCGTATGACTGTTCTTCAGAGTTAAAGTGGGGAAGACGTGTGTTGGGTTTTGTACTGTATCAGAGGAGCTGAGTAAAAGGTCAGTGATCAGTGGGAGCTAGGAGAAATTGCAACGAAGATGTGTAGGTCACTAGATAGAGGAAAATTAATGGTAGGAGAAGGTGCTAGTAATGTCATAAAGGTAAACTATCTGAATGTGTAAATGGGCGAATAAAGATCAATGAAAAAACATTTGAGACAAGTAAAGAGTATATACTATTTCCAGGGTCACTTTCTTTAATACTCTGGGGTGTAGATGATCAGACTCTGGTGATTTGTAAGCCTTTAACCCTTTCTCCAGCACCATTTTCTTACTAATACTGATTTCCTTCAATTCCGCCTCTCACTAGACCCTAACATTTCTGGCAAGTTATTTGTGCATCTTTTGTGAAAACAGAACCAAAGTATGTATTCAATTCTTCTGGTATTTCTTTGTTCTGCATTATAATTTCCCCGGATTTTGACTCTAAGGGATCTACATTTACCTTTACTAATCTTTTTCTCTTCACATATTTATGGAAGTTTTTACAGTCAGTTTCTGTATTCACTACAATTTTACCCTCATACTCTCCTTTCCCCCTCTTGATCAAATTTTTTGTCCTCTGTTCCTGAATTCTAAAATGTCCTCAATCCTCAGGCTTGCTGCTTTTTCTCGCAACTTTACATATCATAGAATCATTGAATCCCCACAGTGCAGAAGGAGGCCATTCAGCCCATCGAGTCTGCACCAACCTTCTGAAAGAGCACTCCACCCAGGCCCACTCCCCTCACCCTATCCCCATAGCCCTACCTAACCTGCACATCTTTGGACTGTGGGAGCAACCGGAGGAAACTCCTGCAGACACAGGGAGAGCGTGCCAATTCCGCACTGTCATCCAAGGTCGGAATTGAACCCGGGTCACTGGCACTGTGAGGCAGCAGTGCTAATCACTGTGTCACCGTGCTGCCTCTTGATATCTTCTCTTTGGCTTTAATGCTATCCCTAATTTATTTTGGAAGCAATGGTTGAGCCACCTTTCTTCTTTGGTTGGTTAGCTCAGTTGGCTGGATAGCTGGTTCGTGATGTGGAGCAACGTTAGCTGCAAGGGTTCAATTCCCGTACCAGCTGAAGTTCCTCATGAAGGCCCCTCCTTCTCAACCTTTCCCCTTGTCCTTCATTGCTGGAGGGATGGAGTTTAAGACTAGGGAGGTTATGCTGCAATTGTATAAGGTGTTAGTGAGGCCACACCTGGAGTATTGTGTTCAGTTTTGGTCTCCTTACTTGAGAAAGGATGTACTGGCGCTGGAGGATGTGCAGAGGAGATTCACTAGGTTAATCCAGAGCTGAAGGGTTCAGTTTTGGTCTCCTTACTTGAGAAAGGACGTACTGGCGCTGGAGGATGTGCAGAGGAGATTCACTAGGTTAATCCCAGAGCTGAAGGGGTTGGATTATGAGGAGAGATTGAGTAGACTGGGACTGTACTTGTTGGAATTTAGAAGGATGAGGGGGGACCTTATAGAAACATATAAAATTATGAAGGGAATAGATAGGATAGATGCGGGCAGGTTGTTTCCACTGGTGGGTGAAAGCAGAACTAGAGGGCATAGCCTCAAAATAAGGGGAAGTAGATTTAGGACTGAGTTTAGGAGGAACTTCTTCACCCAAAGGGTTGTGAAACTATGGAATTCCTTGCCCAGTGAAGCAGTAGAGGCTCCTTCAATAAATGTTTTTAAGATAAAGATAGATAGTTTTTTGAAGAATAAAGGGATTAAAGGTTATGGTGTTCGGGCCGGAAAGTGGAGCCGAGTCCACAAAAGATCAGCCATGATCTCATTGAATGGTGGAGCAGGCTCGAGGGGCCATATGGCCTACTCCTGCTCCTAGTTCTTATGTTCTTATGTGTGGTGACCCTCTGGTTAAATCACCACCAATCATCTCTTCCTCAAAAGAGGAAAGCAGCCGATAGTCCTCTGGGACTGTGGCATAATTTTCTTTAAATATAACCCATAGCCTTTCCGTCATCAACCACTTTAGTAAGGTCCTCCAATCTATCATAGTTCTCTTTATTCATATTCAGGACCCTAGCTTCGGATTCAACTACTTCACTCTTCACCTTAACGAAGAATTCTATCATATTATGGTCACTGCTCCCCAAGGGACCCTGCACAACAAGATTGTTAATTAATCCTTTCTCATCGCAAAGTACCCAGTCTAGAATGGCCTGTTCTCTGGTTGATCCCTCAATGTGTTGGGTTAAAAAATCAACACCTATACACTCCACAAAGTCCTCCTCCACTATACCATTGCGTGTTTGGTTTGTCCAATTTGTATGTAAATTAAAGTCACCCACGATTACAGTTGTAGCATTATTGCATGCTTCTCTGATTTCATTGATTAATACCTTCCCTTACATCTCCACTACTGTTTGGGGGCCTATAGACCACACCCAGCAAAGTTTTCTGCTCCTTGATGTTTCTTATCTCAATATCTTAATCCATTACATTTCTACCTCTCTTTAGATCTGAAGAAAAGCCACACAGATTCCTCTCACCACAGATGCTGCTAGTCCTTCTGTTTTTTCCAGCATTTTCTGTTTAAGTTGTAAAATAAAAGTTTAATAGCTATTATGCTAATTCCTGGAGTGCATCATCAGTGATGTGACTGGATCCAGAGGAAAGAAGTTTCAAATGGAGTCCCTGCTAAAGTCTGTCTCTGTAAACTGTGTAAATACACAATAACTGTTCACTCGTTTGCAACAGCATGGTTTTCAGTTCTCCTCTATCCAAGGCACACAGAGTCGAGTCGTGAAACTAATACATGGTGGCAGCGGTCTGGGAACCATTTACTGAGGATCCTAATCAACGCTGATAAAGGTGGGAAAAGTGAAAGACGCCGACCCGGCAGAGCACACTTGAGAAACACCTGTAGGAGCAATCACAGCATCTAATTGTGACCAGAGTCTCATAACAACCGATTGAACTTAAAAAGAGCCATGGGAAAGGTCTTACCTCTATCTGAGTCCCTGGACCTTGCAGAGGCCATTGACCAAGCTGCACACTACACAAACTGGAGTCGGCAAAACGGTCAATACAGGACTGCTTCTGGACTCGCAGAGAAACCGGAGTCATTGAATCAGTCAATACTGGACTGTCTCCATACTCGCTCAGTAAACAGGAGTCACTGAATAGGCGAATCCTGGGCTGCCTCCGGATCACTGAGAAACCGGATCTGAATCAGTCAATACAGGACTGCCTCCAGACTCACTGAGAAACCGGATCTAAATCAGTCAATACAGGACTGCCTCCGGATCACTGAGAAACCGGATCTGAATCAGTCAATACAGGACTGCCTCCGGACTCACTGAGAAACCGGATCTGAATCAGTCAATACAGGACGGAATCCAGACTCACTGAGAAACCGGATCTGAATCAGTCAATACAGGACTGCCTCCAGACTCACTGAGAAACCGGATCTGAATCAGTCAATGCCGACTGCCTCCGGATCACTGAGAAACCGGATCTGAATCAGTCAATACTGGACTGCCTCCGGATCACTGAGAAATCAGATCTGAATCAGTCAATACAGGACTGCATCCGGATCACTGAGAAACCGGATCTGAATCAGTCAATACAGGACTGCATCCGGATCACTGAGAAACCGGATCTGAATCAGTCAATACAGGACTGCATCCGGATCACTGAGAAACCGGATCTGAATCAGTCAATACAGGACTGCTTCTGGATCACCGAGAAACCGGATCTGAATCAGTCAATACAGGACTGCCTCCGGAGTCACTGAGAAACCGGATCTGAATCAGTCAATACAGGACTGCCTCCGGACTCACTGAGAAACCGGATCTGAATCAGTCAATACAGGACTGCCTCCGGATCACTGAGAAACCGGATCTGAATCAGTCAATACAGGACTGCCTCCGGATCACTGAGAAGCCGGATCTGAATCAGTCAATACAGGACTGCCTCCGGATCACTGAGAAACCGGATCTGAATCAGTCAATACAGGACTGCCTCCGGATCACTGAGAAACCAGATCTGAATCAGTCAATACAGGACTGCCTCCAGACTCACTGAGAAACCGGATCTAAATCAGTCAATACAGGACTGCCTCCGGACTCACTGAGAAACCGGATCTGAATCAGTCAATACTGGACTGCCTCCGGACTCACTGAGAAACCGGATCTGAATCAGTCAATACTGGACTGTCTCCGGACTCACTGAGAAACCGGATCTGAATCAGTCAATACAGGACTGCCTCCGGACTCACTGAGAAACCGGATCTGAATCAGTCAATACAGGACTGCCTCCGGATCACTGAGAAACCGGATCTGAATCGGTCAATACAGGACTGGCTAGGGACACACTGAGAAACCGGATCTGAATCAGTCAATACAGGACTGCATCCGGATCACTGAGAAACCGGATCTGAATCAGTCAATACAGGACTGCCTCTGGATCACTGAGAAACCGGATCTGAATCAGTCAATACAGGACTGCCTCCGGACTCACTGAGAAACCGGATCTGAATCAGTCAATACAGGACTGCCTCCGGACTCACTGAGAAACCGGATCTGAATCAGTCAATACAGGACGGAATCCAGACTCACTCAGAAACCGGATCTGAATCAGTCAATACAGGACTGCCTCTGGATCACTGAGAAACCGGATCTGAATTAGTCAATACAGGACTGCCTCCGGATCACTGAGAAACCGGATCTGAATCAGTCAATACAGGACTGCCTCTGGATCACTGAGAAACCGGATCTGAATCAGTCAATACAGGACTGCCTCCGGATCACTGAGAAACCAGATCTGAATCAGTCAATACAGGACTGACTCCGGACTCACTGAGAAACCAGATCTGAATCAGTCAATACAGGACTGCCTCCGGATCACTGAGAAACCGGATCTGAATCAGTCAATATAGGACTGCCTCCGGACTCACTGAGAAACCGGATCTGAATCAGTCAATACAGGACTGCTTCTGGATCACTGAGAAACCGGATCTGAATCAGTCAATACAGGACTGCCTCCGGATCACGGAGAAACCGGATCTGAATCAGTCATACCGGACTGCCTCCGGACTCACTGAGAAACCGGATCTGAATCAGTCAATGCAGGACTGCCTCTGGATCACTGAGAAACCAGGTCTGAATCAGTCAATACAGGACTGCCTCCGGATCACTGAGAAACCGGATCTGAATCAGTCAATGCAGGACTGCCTCTGGATCACTGAGAAACCAGGTCTGAATCAGTCAATACAGGACTGCCTCCGGACTCACTGAGAAACCGGATCTGAATCAGTCAATACAGGACTGCCTCTCGATCACTGAGAAACCGGATCTGAATCAGTCAATACAGGACTGCCTCCAGACTCACTGAGAAACCGGATCTGAATCAGTCAATACAGGACTGCCTCCGGACTCACTGAGAAACCGGATCTGAATCAGTCAATACAGGACTGCCTCCGGATCACTGAGAAACCGGATCTGAATCAGTCAATACAGGACTGCCTCCGGATCACTGAGAAACCGGATCTGAATCAGTCAATACAGGACTGCCTCCGGACTCACTGAGAAACCGGATCTGAATCAGTCAATACAGGACTGCCTCCAGACTCACTGAGAAACCGGATCTGAATCAGTCAATACAGGACTGCCTCCGGACTCACTGAGAAACCGGATCTGAATCAGTCAATACAGGACTGCCTCCGGACTCACTGAGAAACCGGATCTGAATCAGTCAATACAGGACTGCCTCCGGATCACTGAGAAACCGGATCTGAATCAGTCAATACAGGACTGCCTCCGGACTCACTGAGAAACCGGATCTGAATCAGTCAATACAGGACTGCCTCCGGATCACTGAGAAACCGGATCTGAATCAGTCAATACAGGACTGCCTCCGGACTCACTGAGAAACCGGATCTGAATCAGTCAATACAGGACTGCCTCCGGACTCACTGAGAAACCGGATCTGAATCAGGCAATACAGGACTGCCTCCGGACTCACTGAGAAACCGGATCTGAATCAGTCAATACAGGACTGCATCCGGATCACTGAGAAACCGGATCTGAATCAGTCAATACAGGACTGCCTCTGGATCACTGAGAAACCGGATCTGAATCAGTCAATACAGGACTGCCTCCGGACTCACTGAGAAACCGGATCTGAATCAGTCAATACAGGACTGCCTCCGGACTCACTGAGAAACCGGATCTGAATCAGTCAATACAGGACGGAATCCAGACTCACTCAGAAACCGGATCTGAATCAGTCAATACAGGACTGCCTCTGGATCACTGAGAAACCGGATCTGAATTAGTCAATACAGGACTGCCTCCGGATCACTGAGAAACCGGATCTGAATCAGTCAATACAGGACTGCCTCTGGATCACTGAGAAACCGGATCTGAATCAGTCAATACAGGACTGCCTCCGGATCACTGAGAAACCAGATCTGAATCAGTCAATACAGGACTGACTCCGGACTCACTGAGAAACCAGATCTGAATCAGTCAATACAGGACTGCCTCCGGATCACTGAGAAACCGGATCTGAATCAGTCAATATAGGACTGCCTCCGGACTCACTGAGAAACCGGATCTGAATCAGTCAATACAGGACTGCTTCTGGATCACTGAGAAACCGGATCTGAATCAGTCAATACAGGACTGCCTCCGGATCACGGAGAAACCGGATCTGAATCAGTCATACCGGACTGCCTCCGGACTCACTGAGAAACCGGATCTGAATCAGTCAATGCAGGACTGCCTCTGGATCACTGAGAAACCAGGTCTGAATCAGTCAATACAGGACTGCCTCCGGATCACTGAGAAACCGGATCTGAATCAGTCAATGCAGGACTGCCTCTGGATCACTGAGAAACCAGGTCTGAATCAGTCAATACAGGACTGCCTCCGGACTCACTGAGAAACCGGATCTGAATCAGTCAATACAGGACTGCCTCTCGATCACTGAGAAACCGGATCTGAATCAGTCAATACAGGACTGCCTCCGGATCACTGAGAAACCGGATCTGAATCAGTCAATACAGGACTGCCTCCAGACTCACTGAGAAACCGGATCTGAATCAGTCAATACAGGACTGCCTCCGGACTCACTGAGAAACCGGATCTGAATCAGTCAATACAGGACTGCCTCCGGATCACTGAGAAACCGGATCTGAATCAGTCAATACAGGACTGCCTCCGGATCACTGAGAAACCGGATCTGAATCAGTCAATACAGGACTGCCTCCGGACTCACTGAGAAACCGGATCTGAATCAGTCAATACAGGACTGCCTCCAGACTCACTGAGAAACCGGATCTGAATCAGTCAATACAGGACTGCCTCCGGACTCACTGAGAAACCGGATCTGAATCAGTCAATACAGGACTGCCTCCGGACTCACTGAGAAACCGGATCTGAATCAGTCAATACAGGACTGCCTCCGGATCACTGAGAAACCGGATCTGAATCAGTCAATACAGGACTGCCTCCGGACTCACTGAGAAACCGGATCTGAATCAGTCAATACAGGACTGCCTCCGGATCACTGAGAAACCGGATCTGAATCAGTCAATACAGGACTGCCTCCGGACTCACTGAGAAACCGGATCTGAATCAGTCAATACAGGACTGCCTCCGGACTCACTGAGAAACCGGATCTGAATCAGGCAATACAGGACTGCCTCCGGACTCACTGAGAAACCGGATCTGAATCAGTCAATACAGGACTGCCTCCAGACTCACTGAGAAACCGGATCTGAATCAGTCAATACAGGACTGCCTCCAGATCACTGAGAAACCGGATCTGAATCAGTCAATACAGGACTGCCTCCAGACTCACTGAGAAACCGGATCTGAATCAGGCAATACAGGACTGCCTCCGGACTCACTGAGAAGCCGGATCTGAATCAGTCATACCGGACTGCCTCCGGACTCACTGAGAAACCGGATCTGAATCAGTCAATACAGGACTGCCTCCGGATCACTGAGAAACCGGATCTGAATCAGTCAATACAGGACTGCCTCCGGATCACTGAGAAACCGGATCTGAATCAGTCAATACAGGACTGCCTCCGGACTCACTGAGAAACCAGATCTGAATCAGTCAATACAGGACTGCCTCCGGATCACTGAGAAACCGGATCTGAATCAGTAAATACAGGACTGCCTCCGGATCACTGAGAAACCGGATCTGAATCAGTCAATACAGGACTGCCTCCGGATTACTGAGAAACTGGATCTCAATCAGTCAATACAGGACTGCCTCTGGATCACTGAGAAACCGGATCTGAATCAGTCAATACAGGACTGCCTCCGGATCACTGAGAAACCGGATCTGAATCAGTCAATGCCGACTGCCTCCGGATCACTGAGAAACCGGATCTGAATCAGTCAATACAGGACTGCCTCCAGACTCACTGAGAACCCGGATCTGAATCAGTCAATACCGGACTGCCAAGGATGTACACCAAGGATGAATTCTCGACCGTAATTTGTCCTTTCGGGAAAGAGTGGAAGAGAATGACAACCAAATGCCACAGAGATCGATGATTTGTCACAGAGGGAGATCATGAACCTTGCTTTACTTTTTGGATGTTAATGATGGCGATGACAGCACAGAAACCTCTTCTGAGGGAAACAGTATATCACTGGAGTAGGTGATGAAGATGCAAATCCATCTATTTATTTAGCTGAAGACACCGAGGACCGACAACAACAACCTGATGCAGCAACTCTTCTCTATGATGAAAAACTGAGTTCTTACTATTGTCGTTGTAACTGTTATAGAACAAATCCCTGTTATAATTGAATCCAAAGTTAAATCCGGAGGTCAAAAAACAGAAGAGGTACTTACCATAGATCTTACGAATCCCATAAGCAAACAAGAAATTGTAATTTCCCTGCTTCTGTATGTTTCTATCACTGCTGACACTGGTGACAGTGTACATTCTGATGAAGCTCCTGAGATGTTCAAGGCTGCTGAGGGGCAAACTCACATTGAGGAGAGTGTGTAATTTGAACCACTACCTACAGAAAATGAAACTGCTGCAGCGTTAGCAAGACAACCATCATTTTCTTCTTGATACTTCTCTTTGTTGATGGATGAGATATTACACAATACTTTATTCGTTGCAGCGGGACAGGTTTGTAGACCCTCTACAGCTGAACAAATCTTGCCGTGGGCTGAACGAGCTGCGTTCTTTCAAACAAGAGCAGCCAGCAGTCTGACCTTTCCCCAGAGTACCAGGAAGAAGGGAAAGAAAAGAAGAGAAGAAAATGAAAATCTCTGTTCATTGACCAGAAGCAGAAATCACTGTCTGAGGAGTATGTTGATATGCCTGCGCAATGTTCTGTACATAGTTAGCGATGCGACCTCTAACCAGCAGCTGATAGAGATCTATCATGTGACTTGAGACACCTGTCAGTTGGTAGTAAGTCATACTAGAGGACAGTTGCACTAGAGATAGCTCCAGGAGAATTAATTTATTAGTTACCGTCTACATTAAAGTTTGTTAGTTATCTTTCCACATGTTTGTTAATAAATCACCTTTCTAGTTAAAGTACTAGATGTTGTGTGTGCATCATTACCACGGCCGTAACACAGAATACAAGGTGGTTGGTGCCTTCCAAGGGGAATATTCTGGAGAGCATAGGAAATAAGTAGTTCATGTTAATGGGTAAAAAAGACTTGAGGGGTGGGGAGGGATGTATAACAGATTAATAGCTATTATGCTTAGAACATAGAACAGTACAGCACAGAACAGGCCCTTCGGCCCTCGATGTTGTGCCGAGCAATGATCACCCTACTTAAACCCACGTAACCCGTATACCCGTAACCCAACAATCCCCCCATTAACCTTACACTACGGGCAATTTAGCATGGCCAATCCACCTAACCCGCACATCTTTGGACTGTGGGAGGAAACCGGAGCACCCGGAGGAAACCCACGCACACACGGGGAGGACGTGCAGACTCCGCACAGACAGTGACCCAGCCGGGAATTGAACCTGGGACCCTGGAGCTGTGGAGCATTGATGCTAACCACCATGCTACCGTGAGGCCCCTATAGCTAGCCCTTATAGCTAGAGTGCATAATCAGTGAAGGCAGACTGCATGTAACCTGAGGGAAGGAGGTTCTAATAGACCCCCTGCTAAAATCTGTCTCTGTAAATAGTGGGCGGGATTCTCCAATCCCCCAGTTGTGTGTTTCTCGGCAGTGTGCCATTTGCTGGCAGTGGGATTCTATCCTCCCGACACTTGTCAATGGAATTCCCATTGTAACCTCCCTACGATGCTGCAAAATTCACGGGAGAGAGTGTGCTGCCGGTGGGAAAAGTGATTTGCAACGACGAGAAGATTCCGACCAGTGTAAATACTCAATAAATGTTCACTAGTTTGGAATAACATGGTTTCCAGTCTGGTAGTGATATTAGTATAATCAGAATGGGTTTGTAATTCTTCAAGGTTTATCCATTCCTTCCAGCTTAAAGCTTCCTGGAAGGTTCAGAAACTGAAACAGCAGAGCATAATAGTAACGTTAGAGCCAGGCCATGCAGGGTGAAGTCAGGAAGCACGTCCTCACAAGGTGGGTAGTGGAAAATCTCAAACGCTCCCCCCAGAATTGCGATTGAGGCGAGGGATCATTTAGAAATTTCAGAAAAGTGTGATTCCTAAATTGTTGTGAGGCAAGAGTATTAAGTTACAATCCGAACCTGGCGGACTTAAATATAGATCAGCCATGTTCGAATTGAATGCTGGAACTGACTCAAGGGACTTAATGGCCTCCTCCTGTTCCTACCCACTCCCAGTTGTAAAGCCCACAGAAACCTACCGGGCAGCCTTACAATTCACGGAATGTTTATTCATATTGACAGCGGTCGAGGTTCAGAATTACTCAAGGTCTCATCCCTGCTGCAGACAACCTGAACCACATCAGGGCTAAGGAATGATTGTAAAGTGACAGCTCACCGTATCATTTATTGTGATTAACTTGGATTTCACTCGCTCGAGGAGGCCGATGTGATCTTGACAGATTTTATTTAACAAGTCAGTGCGTTTTTTTTCCCTCATACACGAGACTCCTTACCATGAATAATTATTTGATGCACGGTCATGTGCCAAAAGAATATCTACGCAGCCATTCCTTACTTAAAATAAAAGGGTAATTTTCTCCAGAATTAGCAACTCCATGGAGCCATCTGCTCCCAGTAAACATGCCAATCGTAAATTTGCATCTTCAGAGCTTTGTGCAAACAATGTTATAACCATGACAGCTGTGCTATGAATGGTTTATATGATGTGTATATGAAGTAATGATTTACATATTTCACTCAGTAATTAATGCACATCTGTTTCATAGCTTTCAAACTTCTATCTTCCCTATGAACAAGTGGCAGTCGCCCTGACCTTAAGCAGGTGCTGTCAGCCTTTGATTGACCTTGTCAATATGACCCACATTAATTGGCTTCTCTGACTCCATTAAAAAAAACCTCGTTTCTGATTGATGTAAAAATAGCCTTTTACATTTTACATCTGACCCACATTTTAATATCTAAATTATGCCTTTGCTGGTCTCCAGCGGGACCACTAGCCGTCTAAGCTGAGGCCATATGGGAAATGCAAATGGCTGTGCCCCAAGCAATAAATCAGTGTTCCTCTGCGCAGAATTATATGGTCTCTCACCGGTAGGATCTTCCTTTCCCGTCATAGTCAATGGATGCTCGAATGTCTCACCGCATTTTCTAGCCCTGTGCTCACAGGGGCCTGTACGATTCCTGCCGATTAATGTTGTCCTCTCACTGCCCCATTTACACCAGAAGAACAGGGCATTAGGGTCAACCTTTGTTTCTCTGTGTGCATCAACTAGGCCAGGGGCAGTATGTCCACTCTCAGGTTGCCAACTGTGATTAAATGTATTCCTGGAGGTTTCATCACATGACTTGCCCCCGCACTCCAGCCATTAGTCGGGGAAAATATCTAACCTTGTGACGCACGGCCTTCCTATACCCATTGGAAAACAAAAAGAATCATTACCCAATTGGATGTTTGACTGTCGGCCAAACAGCTTTTTATCTCCATTTTCAATATTTTCATATCTGTTAAAGAGAAATAGAATCATAGAATCCCTACACTGCAGAAGGAATCCATTTAGCCCATCGAATGTGCACTGACCCTACCTCGGCCCACTCCCCCACCCTATCCCCACAACCACACCCAACCTGCACATTTTTCTGACACTAAGGGGCAATTTTAGCACAGCCAATCCACCTAACCTGCACATGTTTGGACTGTGGGAGGAAACCGGAGCACCCGGAGGAAACCCCCGCAGACACGGGGGGAATGTGCAAACTCCACACAGTCGCCCAAATCTGGAATTGAACCCAGATCCCTGGCGCTGTGATGTAGAAGTGCTACGTGTGCCACCATGCCGTCCACGTTCAATATGCAAATCTTCAAAGAAAATTGGAAATATATCTTTTTTAATTCTCCTGAGTACACCTGCAGCAACATCTTAAAAAGGGATCGGGTGTTCGGGTGTGGACAATGTCAGTGGAGAAGCAGATTGAACTGGATTGATAGAACATACAGGCAGCAAACAAGTTGAACTGAATGGAGCCTTTATTATGGCCTTAAAGGTAATAAAAAATGAAAAAAGATTAATTGCCAGACTTTACCTGACACCATCAGATGATCCATTTAAGTGGCATTGCATATGACCATAATCCAATTGTGATTGGACTGAGAAAACAGCAGTGGCAGAGATGATTGAAAAGAAAATGATTATGGTATTTTCCTCAAAACATCTCAGTGCCCAGATTTTAATATATAAACTAGGCCCCTTTTAAGTTTTGAGCACAGCTGTTAGTCATTTAAATTGAGGTCTACCTAAAGATCCCAATATTTGGGCCTCCAGGGATGAGTTCATGTTCTTTACATGTTTTTTGTCCATTTACTTCCCCGTCCATACCAAAGAAAAGGGGAAGGAAGGATGGAAAAATTGAGACCATGGCCTGTCCACTCAAAGTGGATTACATGTGATCTATTCTCAAGCTTAACCCTATGGACTGGATGTTTTTGTGCTCATCAAAGAAAGGGAATTCAGCACTGGAAAATAGAGTTCTTCCCATTTCGAGTCCCCTGTGTTAGAATCGAGTATTCCAGGGAAACAGATTCAGCAGTCTGATCTCCACCAACAAGCTCAACCTCAAGGGTATCCTGAGTGATTTAATAGGTTTTGTGAGGGCCACAAAGAATCCAGCACGAGTCTTCAGGATACAATGAAAAAACATTTATTTACAATAACACATATATATATGTATATATATACCGTATATACTCGCGTATCATGCGACTTTTGAAAACCTAAATTGTAACCTAAATTTGGGGGGTCGCATGATACGCGAGATACAAAATTTGCGGGTGTGAAGTGCTGGCCAAGATTAGGCTGTTAGGCTGTTAAGCAGACCGTATCCATTTACGGTAAGTCAAATAGTACCCAGTAGTTAATGAAACTATTATATTTATTTTTGGACATAATGAAATATAAAACAGGAATACATATGTAGGTTAATTAACATTTAATAAAATAAAAACACTATTAAAACAAACTATTACAGGTAAACTAAAATCCTTCAAATTCGCTTTCATTGTTATCAGTGTCATCATCAAATAAGGCTTGGAATTCTTCTTCATCGAGGCAGTCGTCATACTGATCATCTTCCAGGTCTTCAATATTTTCATCCTCTTCTCCTGCATCTTCGAATAAAGCATCATCTTCACTTCCATCCAAAGCATTTGCTTTCTGTTTCCCCCAGTTTCGGACACAGCTTTCTCCGACACCAAACAGCTTTGCAGCTTTAACGTTGTTGCTTTGTTCCGCTTCGGCAACAACTTGCAGCTTCAATTTGGCAGTATATTTCTTCGCAGATCTTTTCTCCATAGTGGCTAAGGGTAGAATGTATTCGATCGTTGTTATGTGTTATGGTACTTGTTACGTGTTAGGTAACTGTTTATTATCGTGATTAGAAACAGCAAAACAGCTGTTTCTCATTCGGTTGTTT
This sequence comes from Scyliorhinus canicula, assembly GCF_902713615.1. NCBI lineage: Eukaryota > Metazoa > Chordata > Chondrichthyes > Carcharhiniformes > Scyliorhinidae > Scyliorhinus > Scyliorhinus canicula. Next base: position 106,052,208 of record NC_052157.1, on the reverse strand, counting down.
ACGGCGGAAAGCCTAGCCTAGTGTCATCTGGTATCTCAAAAAAGTGATTCGCATGATACATGAGATATATGATAAAATCATGTTTTGGGGACTAATATTTAGGGGTTGCATGATACGCGAGATCGCAGGATACGCGAGTATATACGGTAATATATATACACACACACACACATGCTGTTGCAGCAGCAGCAGCAGCAGCAACAACTCCCTTGCTGCTCACTCCTCTCTCTCTACTGGTTCCAAACTGACCAGCTCTATTTATGCCTGAAAGAGGCACTTTGTGCGACGTAAACGGACTCGAGCTTCCGAAAAGCGTCGAAGGACAGCCTCCAAATTTTCCAAATGTTCCTGCTCCGATGTCCCTGTGATCAAAACAGTAGATAGCAACACGCGGTAAACCTCACAAAATGCCCTCCATAACGTGTTGAAAAATAGCGCAGGCAGAGGATACTCCAAAGGGCAAACGTGTATATTCATACAGGCCCCGGTGTGTATTAATCGTTACATATGGCCGGGAGGCAGGGTCCAACTCCAACTGTAGGTAGGCGTGACTCATATCTAATTTTGTGAACGAGAGTCCGCCTGCAAGCTTTGTGTAGAGATCCTCTATGCGTGGCATTGTATATCGGTCGAGTCGGGAAGCCGTATTCACTGTAAGTTTATAGTCGCCGCACAAGTGAACTGTGGCATCAGGCTTCATTACAGGTACAATTGGTGCTGCCCGGTCAGCGAAACGGACAGGCCTGATGATACCCAAAGTCTCCAAATGAGTGAGCTCCCCTTCTACCTTCTCGAGCAAGGCGTAAGGCACCGGGCGCGCCCGGAAATAGCGCGGCATGGCTCCTGGTTCGACTTGGATACGGGCTACAGCCCCTTTTATTTTCCCCAAACCGGGCCCAAATACATCTGGGTATCGTCCTAGCACCTCAGTCAACCCTCCAGAAACTGTTTGGAGGATGTGCTGCCACTGCAGCCGCAAATGGTGCAACCAGTCCCGACCCAACAGGCTGGCCCAATGGCCGCGCACCACGATAAGTGGGAAATGCCCCTCCTGGCATCCATAAACAACAGGGGTCATCGTAGTTCCTGCAATGTCCAATGGTTCCCCCGTGTAGGTGGCCAACCTGACCTGTGTGTCGGTTAATGTAAGGGTCTGTATACCCTGCTTGATGCGGTCAAATGTCCTCTGGGCGATCACGGTGACCGCTGCGCCAGTGCCCAACTCCATCTCAAGCGGGTGACCATTGATCCATACTGTCACTTTAATGGGGGCCACACGGGGAGCTGCCACGCAATGCAGCTGCAGGCAGTCATTCTCCGTCTCTACGTCCTCAGGAGTAGTCACCGCAGGTTCATCCAAATGGAAGGTACGGCCCCTGGGCTGGCCCCAGTTTTGGTCAGAACGATTGCGCCTCTCTCACCCCCAGGACCGGCGTCCGCGATGGGGTCGGCGCCCACAAGTCCGACAGTGACATGGCTCCTCATCCATTGGTTCTGGAGAAGGCTCCCTTCGGGGAGGAATGTCCGACGGCCACTGGCATCGATCCGGACGCCGCCCCGCCCAAGGTACCGCAGAAGTGCAGGGGACGCTTTCGGATGGAAGGGGTTGCGCCCCAAGGCATGCACCTCCATTCCCTGTAGCTACTGCACTCCCCGTTCTGCGCTCTCTCGGGACAATACTATTCGAATGGCCTGTTGAAAAGTCAATGTTGGCTCGGCTAACAACTTTCTCTGGGCGGCCGCATTGTTAATACCACAAACCAAATGTTCGCGTAACATTTCTGACAAGGTCTCACCATAGTCACAGTACTCCACAATCCTGCGTAGCCTGGATAGAAAGTCGGCAAGGGATTGCCCTGGGGTCCTCTCAGCGGTATTAAACTGGTAACACTGGACTATCGTGGTCGGGTTGGGTTAAAATGTTGCCCCACTATGTTCACAAGTTCATCAAACATTTTGGTGTCCGGCGCAGCTGGGTACGTAAGGCTCCTAATCACCCCAAACATACGTGGGCCGCAGGTGGTGAGCAATATGACCACCTGGCACTCGTTTGCGTTGATGTTGCTTGCCCAGAAATAGTAACGCATCCGTTGTGCGTACTGGTTCCAGCTTTCCAGCGCAGCATCAAAAACATCCAAACGTCCATCAGAGGCATGATGTAATAGAAAACAACTTCCAACCTGTATCCAACAAAAATCCAGGGAGGTGGCTTCAGCAGCGTAGACAGCTATTCACTTTAACCCTCGCCGCCAGTTTTGTGAGGGCCACAAAGAATCCAGCATGAGTTTTCAGGATACAAAGAAATAATATTTATTTACAATAACATATATATATACAGCAGCAGCAGCAGCAGCAGCAGCAGCAACTTCCCTTGCTGCTCACTCCTCTCTCTCTGTTGGTTCCATACTGGCCATCTTTATTTATGCAGGGAATCTGCTAATGACTTCTCCGCCCCCCTCTTGGGGAAGCTCATACTCCCAAAGGATTGTGGGATTGTCATTAGTCTCCAGCCAGTGGTAAGCAGGCAGGTTATAACAATAGGGTAATTAAAGAGAAACTAATTCCATTGGATGGCAAAAACCTGTAGGGTTATTGAGAAAGGGCAGAGGAGTTGGACTAATGGGATAGTGTTTTCAAAGAGGTGTGATCTGCATAATTGGCCAAATGATCTCCTTCTGTTCCGTACCTTCCAATGATTTTAAGGTAACCTGATACTATACTCTCGCGACCCCGATTTCCAAACCCTTCAATATAAGACCTCTCAATGGTTATGTTGTGGTTAGTACTGCTGCATCACAGCACCAGGGACCCAGGTTTGACTCCGGCTTTGGGTGGCTGTGTGGAGTTTGCACATTCTCCCCATATCTGCATGGGATTCGTCTGGGAGCTCCGATTCCGTCCCCCAGTCCAAAGATGTGCAGGTCAGGTGGCCATGATCAATGCGCAGGGTTGGGGCAATAGGGTTGGGGAGTGAGCCGAGGTAGAGAGCTCTTTCAGAGGGTCGGTGCAGACTTGATAGGTCGAATGGCCTCCTTCTGCACTATAGGGATTCTATGAATGACATTGTTAATGAGTGCCAAATTATGGAGTCTTTTGTCCTAGACCAGGCCCACGAGGAGCGAGATTGACACCATCTAAAATGATTGCATGTGGCAAACTGAAAGCCAACACCAAGAGAACGCATCATCCCATCAGGCAACACAGGATTTGAATCCAAGTCCCTCAAGGTGAAGTGTCCACTAAAATAAGCTGACCCAGAAACCCCTGGGTCAATAATGCTACAAGTCCACGAATGGTCTGTAGAGTAATTGACACAAGTATTGCCAGGGTCAGTTCATTTACCTGGTCTGCAGAATATTCAATGGAGTTAATCTTGTGTAAAACAGATGTAATTTAGCAAAGTGCATGAAAACAGGAGTGCAGACTTTGAACAGTCAGTTGAATCTTTACACTTCTGCAGCAGAGTGGGGGCCAATCAGGTAAGGGCAGCATGGTAGCACAGTGGGTAGCACTGTTGCTTCACAGCTCCAAGGTCCCAGGTTCGATTCCCGGCTTGGGTCACTGTCTGTGTGGAGCCTGCGACAAATAACATCACCCTATCACCCTGGCTTCCTAAGATGTATTATACAAACTTTGTCCTCGAATCACCACATGGTGGAGTTTATCCATTCTTAGCTTTTTCCTTAATTTTCTGAAAATTCCCTAAACAACAAGGGACTAGGAGGAGGTAAATGATGAAGATGAAAATGAGCAAGAACAGTGACATAACTTACAGAATCACCTCCTCATGACCTTTGACAATGTGGAAGCTGAGAAGAATGAGAATGGAAACCAGGTCAATTATCTGCCCCAACCCCCTCCAGCTCCACCCTGGGTTCCTCTGCCCCAAACCCCTCCAACTCCACCCTGTGTTCCTCTGCCCCAACCCCCTCCAACTCCGCCCTGTGTTCCTCTGCCCCAACCCCCTCCAACTCCGCCCTGTGTTCCTCTGCCCCAAACCCCTCCAACTCCACCCTGGGTTCCTCTGTCCCAAACCCCTCCAACTCCACCCTGGGTTCCTCTGCCCCAAACCCCTCCAACTCCACCCTGGGTTCCTCTGTCCCAAACCCCTCCAACTCCACCCTGGGTTCCTCTGCCCCAAACCCCTCCAACTCCGCCCTGTGTTCCTCTGCCCCAACCCCCTCCAACTCCACCCTGGGTTCCTCTGCCCCAATCCCCTCCAACTCCGCCCTGTGTTCCTCTGCCCCAACCCTCTCCAACTCAGCCTGTGTTCCTCTGCCCCAAACCCCTCCAACTCAGCCCTGGGTTCCTCTGCCCCAACCCCCTCCAACTCAGCCCTGGGTTCCTCTGCCCCAAACCCCTCCAACTCCACCCTGGGTTCCTCTGCCCCAACCCCTCCAACTCCGCCCTATGTTCCTCTGCCCCAACCCCCTCCAACTCCACCCTGGGTTCCTCTGCCCCAAACCCCTCCAACTCAACCCTGGGTTCCTCTGCCCCAATCCCCTCCAACTCCGCCCTGTGTTCCTCTGCCCCAACCCTCTCCAACTCAGCCCTGGGTTCCTCTGCCCCAACCCCCTCCAACTCCGCCCTGTGTTCCTCTGCCCCAAACCCCTCCAACTCCGCCCTGGGTTCCTCTGCCCCAACCCCCTCCAACTCCACCCTGGGTTCCTCTGCCCCAACCCCCTCCAACTCCGCCCTGTGTTCCTCTGCCCCAAACCCCTCCAACTCCACCCTGGGTTCCTCTGCCCCAAACCCCTCCAACTCCACCCTGGGTTCCTCTGCCCCAAACCCCTCCAACTCCTCCCTGGGTTCCTCTGCCCCAACCCCCTCCAACTCCACCCTGGGTTCCTCTGCCCCAAACCCCTCCAACTCCACCCTGGGTTCCTCTGCCCCAACCCCCTCCAACTCCACCCTGTGTTCCTCTGCCCCAACCCCCTCCAACTCCGCCCTGTGTTCCTCTGCCCCAAACCCCTCCAACTCCACCCTGGGTTCCTCTGTCCCAAACCCCTCCAACTCCACCCTGGGTTCCTCTGCCCCAAACCCCTCCAACTCCACCCTGGGTTCCTCTGTCCCAAACCCCTCCAACTCCACCCTGGGTTCCTCTGCCCCAAACCCCTCCAACTCCGCCCTGTGTTCCTCTGCCCCAAACCCCTCCAACTCCACCCTGGGTTCCTCTGCCCCAATCCCCTCCAACTCCGCCCTGTGTTCCTCTGCCCCAACCCTCTCCAACTCAGCCTGTGTTCCTCTGCCCCAAACCCCTCCAACTCAGCCCTGGGTTCCTCTGCCCCAACCCCCTCCAACTCAGCCCTGGGTTCCTCTGCCCCAAACCCCTCCAACTCCACCCTGGGTTCCTCTGCCCCAACCCCTCCAACTCCGCCCTATGTTCCTCTGCCCCAACCCCCTCCAACTCCACCCTGGGTTCCTCTGCCCCAAACCCCTCCAACTCAACCCTGGGTTCCTCTGCCCCAATCCCCTCCAACTCCGCCCTGTGTTCCTCTGCCCCAACCCTCTCCAACTCAGCCCTGGGTTCCTCTGCCCCAACCCCCTCCAACTCCGCCCTGTGTTCCTCTGCCCCAAACCCCTCCAACTCCGCCCTGGGTTCCTCTGCCCCAACCCCCTCCAACTCCACCCTGGGTTCCTCTGCCCCAACCCCCTCCAACTCCGCCCTGTGTTCCTCTGCCCCAAACCCCTCCAACTCCACCCTGGGTTCCTCTGCCCCAAACCCCTCCAACTCCACCCTGGGTTCCTCTGCCCCAAACCCCTCCAACTCCTCCCTGGGTTCCTCTGCCCCAACCCCCTCCAACTCCACCCTGGGTTCCTCTGCCCCAAACCCCTCCAACTCCACCCTGGGTTCCTCTGCCCCAACCCCCTCCAACTCCACCCTGGGTTCCTCTGCCTCAAACCCCTCCAACTCAGCCCTGGGTTCCTCTGCCCCAAACCCCTCCAGCTCAACCCTGGGTTCCTCTGTCCCAAACCCCTCCAACTCAGCCCTGTGTTCCTCTGCCCCAACCCCCTCCAGCTCAACCCTATGTCCTTTCCTTCTCTTAACTCAAGAACCAGGTCAGCTCTGCTGTGAATCAGTTTGGGCTTTTTACCGACGTTAAAGAGCTACAGCACACAATGGGTGCTTAGACATGGCCATGAACGTGAAGTGTAATATCCTTCTATGATGACACTCTCTTTGTTTCTTTCCTATGTTCTTAGAGTGTCACTCGTGAAAGACAGACTCAGGGGCGGGGGGTGGGGTGGGGTGGGGGCCCTACTCCTGCTCCTAATTCATATGTTCCTACGTCTGCTGCATTCCAATGCTGTTGGGCCATGTATAGATTCTGGATTCAAGTAACTTTAGTGTAGAATTTTGTCTATGCCAGGTGGCGAGGCAGAACCCCTTTAAAGGATCTATCTGATTTCAATCCCATTAGTTTTAGTCCAATAAAGGTCAGATGGGTCTATAAAGGCTGGGCTGGGGGTGATATCCTCCATCAGATTACTTTCCAGCTGCTGAAGATCGACTCTGCCCCCATGGTGACAACATCAGTGTGGAACTAAACTACTTTGCAGCAATGCTATAGAAGCTCAGAATTGTTACACCATACAAGGAGGCCATTCAGCGCATTGCATCTGCGCCAGCTCTCCTTTGGAGCTATTTGCCGAGTGCCACTCCCCCACCTTCTCCCCATAACCCTGCATTGTGAGTTTACCTTTACTGTACCAGAACGATGAGGCTTGATGTCCCCTATCTTCTGTTGCAATTTTCATGCTCGGTCACTAGTTGTTGTATTGGGATTATCCAGGTTGCCTGGATAATCCAGTTCTCTTCACATTTGGCCAAGAAGAAAATATAGTCCAAACAGGACAAAGTGAGCCAAATTGGAAAGACCTAATAAGATGAAAGAAACTGAAAATACAGATTTAGCTCAGGTTTGCAATTTGAGAACGTTTTAAATCTTCAGCCACACCCACGTTTCTTTCACCATTTCCAGTTTTCTGCACCTTCATCTTGAAGGTGGCTGGTTTAGCTCACTGGGCTAAATCGCTGGCTTTTAGAGCAGACCAAGCAGGCCAGCAGCACGGTCCGATTCTGTACCAGCCTCCCCGGACAGGCGCCGGAATGTGGCGACTAGGGGCTTTTCACAGTAACTTCATTGAATGCCTACTCCTGACAATAAGCGATTTTCATTTCATTTTTCATTTCAAGAGGTTTATCTCTTACTGGGTATCGTTCTGACATCGCCCAAAAGCCCATTCTTCAGGTGTGAGCTTTGGTCATGTGCGCCACCCGTTCATTTTTATAATTTCTTAAAAACGACTTTGATTGTTTTGTCGTTTCTCTTCCACATCTTAACAGAGACAAGATCACTGAACCTTCAAAGTATCAGAAACAAGTGGCCTGGAGAATCAAACATTTCTGTCCCAGGGATTTTGAGAAATGTTTTGCTGCAGCACTTCTGTGAAGTGTATCCATCTACCAACCATTTGATATTACAGGCGCGATCTAACGGAAGAATTTCTAAGTGCCATTGTGCTGGATTTTGCTAGGTGTTTAACCCCGGCTCTGTCCCCACCACTATCTAACCACGCTTAGTCACTATTTTGGGCCATGGGGAGTTCCTCCCCTGGGCTAGCCCACGCTTTGAGTTATTTTCATCACCGGAGAGCTGAACCGGCACCTCAGAAATCACGCCACCATTTTGAAAGGGTGCCATGAACTCTAAGTCCACCCATGGGTAATGTTGCCCCCCACACACATGGGAATTACCCCACCCTCAAGCGATGGGGGGGTTAATGAGTGCCCCTTTTTCAGGCCTTCCCATGCCTGTGTTTGGACCCCCTCCCTTTCAGGCCCCCCTCCCCCCTTGCAGGACCCCTACCCTTCACAGCCCTCAATCTTCCTGAGACCCCTTCATACCCACCCTGCACACTCCCATCCTTCATACACCCTCTCTACCCTCCTTTAATGGCATGGCCCTCCTCCGGCCCTGACCCTTGGCTGTGTAATGCTGGCACATGGGCACCCTGGTATTGCTCATGCCGGTTTTGACCTGTCACCAGGGCACCATGGCAGTATAAGGGTGGCGGTGCCAAGGTGCCAGGATGGCAGCGCCGAGGTGCCCGTGTTACAGGCAGAGGGCCAAGGGACCACCCTGCCCTGTCCCTGACCACCCAGGGACCTCCAATGGTCTGGGAGACCCCCAGGTGCCGTTCCACCTGGTCCACATTTGTGTGGACCAGTACTGAATGGCGCCCGGCTGGGGGCTCTTTGAGGTAGCTGGTAGATGCCCTGAGCCCAATAGATCCTGGGTTAGCACGCCTAAGCGGGTTTTAAATCTGCTTACATGTGCGAGGCTTGGTCTGGCCCATTGTGGGCGGGATACTTATCGCAACGTCTTGTGAGACCTGGTAGATCTCACAAGGCAGGCTGGCTATTGGGAAACCTCTCCCGGCATCTTCCAGCTGCACCATGCTCCTATTCGGCTGCAATGCGGCTGGTAAATTGCGTCCTACATATGTCCTGAAGAAAGTAGCCCTTGCGAAGCAGGAAGGAATCAGTTGCTGGAATCAGAGCAGATAGCAACTCATAACTGGCCACCCATTATCTGTAATGTCATGGTCCAGCATTACTCTTATTCTGCCATTACCAGCAAGCTAGGGAATTAACCCTGATTCACTGCAGATTGCCGGAGGGTATGTCAGGAGCACCACAATGCATAACTAAAAACAAGGTTCCTTCCTGGTTGTAACACTGAGCTACATACATGCTAAACAGCAGGAGCAACATGTTATACACACAGCTGAATGATTCCACAACCAACAGGTTAGATTAAAACTCTGCAGGTCCTGCAACATCCAGTTGTGAATGGTGGTGGACAATTAACCAACTAATCAGAGGAGGTCACTCCACAAACTCCTCCATTCTTAATGATGGTAGATAGTCAGCATCTGCAGCCATATTTAGCTATAAGTACCGAGTGATTGATCCAACTTAGCCACCTCTTGAGGTCCCCAGAATCACAGACAACAACTAGTCTTCAAACAATCAGATTCACGCCTCATGATAGCAAGAAAGTGCTGAAGGTGCTATATATTGCAAAAGCTATGGGCCCTGACAATATCCAGGTTGTAGTACTGAAATCTTGAACAGTAAAACTAGCCAAGCTGTTCAGGTATAGCTACAACTCTGGCATCTATCCGACAATGTGGAAAATTGGGCAGCTGTGCACTGTCCACAGAAAGCAGGACAAACCCAATCTGACTAAGTAATGGCCTGCTCTTGATCATCAGCAAAGTGATGGAAGGTGTCATTAAGTGCTTTCTAAAGCGATACTTACTCAGCAATAACCTGCTCACTGACATTCAGTCTATGTTCCACCAGGGTCATTTGACTCCAGACCTCATTACAGCCTTGGTCCAAACATGGACAAAACAGCTGAACTCCAGAAGCAAAAGGTGAAAGTGACAACTCTTGACATCAAGGCAGTATTTAACTGAATGTGGCATCAAGGAGCCTCAGAAAAACTGAAGCCAATAATGAGAATCAGGGGGGAAACTCTCCAATGATGGACTAATACCTCATGGATGGTTGTGGTGGTTGGATGCCAATCATCTGAGTCCCAGGACAACACTGCAGGTGTTCCTCAGGGTAGTGTCCTCAGCCCAAACATCTACTACCTCATCAATTACTTTTCTTCCAACATAACATCAGAAATGGGGACGTTCGCTGATGATTGCACAATGTTTGGTACAACTTGCAACTCCTCAGATAATGAAGCAGTCCATATCTGCAGACAGCAAGACTTGGACAACATAAGAGGCAAGAAACATTTGTGCCACACAAGTGCTAGGCAATGACTATCTCCAATAAGAGAGAATCTAGTCATCTCCCCTTGATATTCAATGGCATTACCATCGCTGAATCTCTCACCAACAACACCCTCTGGGTTACCGTTGACCAGAAACTGAACTAGACCAGCCGTATAAATACTGTGGCTACAAGAGCAGGTCAGAAATTTTGAATTCTGCAGTAAATGACTCATCTCCAGACTCCCCAAAGCTTGTTCACCAAGAACTGACAACACTTGTTATGATCTGGGAGAGTCAAACACTGAACCTGCGACAGGAGTTTATGAATCCTATTTCCTCACAGTGTAGCCCCCTGGGTTGGCCACTTTCTCACACAAAATGGAAGAACGCAAAGATTGCAGGGTAAAATGGACATTGGCAAAGAAACCAGCAGTCTGCAGAATCCCCTGTATTCTAGCTGCCACAGAAACCCGACAGAATTGTAACTAACAAGCTGTGCATATTAATGAAGCGATTTACGGTGATTTCCAGGCACAATGGACACAACAGTTAAACATTCTATGGAAGGCCAGACATTCCGGCGCCAGTCGAGTCTGAAACAAAGGGCACCAATAAGGTGTAAGGAACCGCCCGGTGATCGAGGGACAGCCCCGTTATTGGGGAAATTCAAATCAATCGATTGGGAAGAGACCCAATCGATTGCAGGTTTATAGAGGGTCCGCCCTGAAGGAGACGAAGCCCCTGGGACCTATAAAAGTCAGGTCCCAGAACTGATTTGCTCTCTTAGCCGGCCCTCCCAGCAGAATATCTTAGCAGCTCTCAAAGAACCTTGAGAAGGAGAGGCCTGGCCAACAGCAGCCGCCATCAAGTAAGTGTCATACAACGCACGCTACGAGAGTAGACACTCCTGACCCCTTTAGTCCACACCGACTGGAAGCCTGCGGATCCAGGACAAAGCTAGAGGCCGTTGTTCTCTGATCCGGCAGTTCCCTTATCCAGATAAGTATTGGCCTGTTAGTGGTAGGATTAACCTAGTCTTGTAGTTTTATATGCACAATTAGTAGATAACTGTATTATAATAAACGTGTCCTGTTTGAACTTACTAACTGGTGTATTGAGTTATTGGTCTGAACTTGAACTTGAAACTTGTGACGGTATCTTAACGATACCTGGCGACTCTAGAGCTAAGGAACGAAACAGAGCCAAATTGAGTGTAAAGTACACTCACCCAGAACGAGCAACAACAGCAAGGTTGCTCAGCCTATCAAAGAGGGTAATAAAGCAGCAGGTACCTGTCCTGTGATTGGTGAACAGACGAGGTGTGTTCCCAGAGCCAATCTGTGCAAAAAATGACAATGAGCAGAGGGGCTACGGGGCATCACAGATTTAGTGAAGAACAGTCATGTCGACATTTCCATGACTCCAGGCAGACTAATGTTATTCCATCATCAGGACAGCAACTATACAGGGACTTTGAAACACAAAGGAACATTTCCTCTAAAAACAAAGTGAAGAAAAAATATAATTCCTTTCTTCGAGGCGATCATCCATCATCTTAATGAGCAACGGAGAGTCTGCAAAAGGCAAAGTGTCAATTGAAATCTTCAGAACTTGCTGTTTGAGAACATGGATTTGGTTTCCTATTATACCAGGGCACAATGCCAATTGACGTTTGCACATCCCTGGGGAATGTGGATGTGACTATTGTGTTCAATGTTAACACTCACGGAGACTGGCACAGCTGCTTCTGTGAGATTCTGGACTATAATGGCACGGGCAATTTCAAACAGTTCAAAGGCAGCTACAATTAGAATCAACACTTGCCCCAGTTTATATTAAATTGCACTTAACCATTTCAGTAAGAATGGTTAAGATATGTCGGGGGGATGGGGATGTAATTATTGTGGACATTGATTTCATCTCGCTTGGTTTGATAAAGTCTTTGTCGTCTTTAGCAGGTTTTTTTCTATGAATTTAATGTACCCAATTCATTTTTTACCAATTTAGTGTGGCCAAACCACATACCCTGTTCATCTTTTGGGTTGTGAGGGTGGGGCCCACGCAGACACAGGTTGTGAATCTTTGGAATTCTCGACCCCAGAGGCTGCAGAAGCTCAGTCATTGAGTATGTTTAAAGCAGAGATTGATAGATTTCTGATTAACAATAACGTAAAGGGTTATAGGGACAGTGTGTGTAAAAGGCTTTGAAGTGACCGATTAGCCAAGGTCATAGATTATAGAACATACAGTGCAGAAGGAGGCCATTTGGCTCATTGAGTCTGCACCGACCCATCTAAGCCCTCACTTTCCACCCTATCCCCGTAACCCAATAAACCTTCCTAACCTTTTTTCGGTCACTAAGGGCAATTTATCATGGCCAATCCACCTACCCTGCACGTCTTTGGACTGTAGGAGGAAACCAGAGTACCTGGAGGAAACCCACGCAGATAGGGGGAGAACGTGCAGACTCCACACAGACAGTGACCCAGTCGGGAATCGAACCTGGGACCCTGGTGCTGTGAAGCCACAATACTATCCACTTGTGCTACCGTGCTGCCTAATTGAATTGTATTGAATGGCGGAGCAGGCTCGACAAGCTGAATGGTCTACTCCCGATCTTCTGTTCCTATCAACGGGCTGCTTGTGTCGAACTTGCCCTGCTTTTAGTTCTGTCGTTTTCCAATCTGTCTTTTTTAAAATAAGCATCCATTTTCCCCCAGTGTCGGTGTCACATGATTCAGAGATATTTTGAGTGGTATCGGGGCCTTGAGTATTCCCATTGGTCCCAAGAATCTCTGACCTGTGCTCATTGAAAATGCTGCTTCACTCGTCAATCATAGAATTTTGGTTTCATAGAATTTACAGTGCCGAAGGAGGCCATTCAGCCCATTGAGTCTGCACCACCCCCTACAAAGAGCAACCCACTCAAGCACACATATCTACTTATCCCTGCAACCCAGCAACCCCCACTTAGCCTTTTTGAACACTAAGTACAATTTATCATGGCCAATCCACCTAACCGCACATCTTTGGACTGTGGGAGGAAACCGGAGCACCCGGAGGAAACCCACGCAGACACGGGGAGGACGTGCAGACTCCGCACAGACAGTGACCCAAGCCGGGAATCACCCAACTGCAGCTTCAGCTCTGTTCACAATTAAAGTTTCATAATCAAATTGGACCATCAGAAATAGGGGGACGTCTGTCCTTTGAGACTGCTCCGCCATTCATTATGATAATGGCTGACCTTCTATCTCAATTGTATCTTCCTGCATCATTGCCATATCCCTTCAGTCTCTGACTATTCAAAGGTTTATCAATATCTATGTTGCACATACTCAGTAGCTGAGCAACCACAGCTCTCCAGGATAGAGCTTCAAGGTTTACACTCATTTTGAGTGAAGGACATTCTCCTTATTTCAGTCCTAAATAGCTGCCCTCTTATTCTACAACTATGAACCCCAGTTATAGATGCTCCAGCCAGAGGAAGCATCCCTCCAGCTTCTCCCTGACAAACTCTTTAAGAGTTCTTTGAGCTGATTTTGGACCTCACGGCCCAACAGACAGCATGCTAGTTCCCCAGCTCCATCCCACCTCTGGCCCAGGACTGCTGAGCTGGGCTTGTGAGGGATCAGCTGAGCTCGTGGCAGGATGCCATTGTGGCTCATTCAGAGCCAAGTGAGGCGGACTAAATTTGCATTTAACCTCCAGTTTCCTGCTGACGACACGGCGGCACATTGGTTAGCACTCCTGCATCACAGTGCCAGGAACCCAGGTTCAATCCAGCACCTCTCTCTCTATGACAGGGACTGGTTTAGGCGCCTAGAAACAGCCTCCCCGAGGAAGGCCTGAAGGAGCAGTCATCCAGGCAGGCCTCGAGAACATCCGCCCATGTCTCCCTCGAAGCAGGAGCAGCCTCTGTCATGGGGACTCCCTCGCCCCACACCTTTACCCTCCCATTTATCCACCATGGTGGAGCAACTCCATTTCTTGGCTTAGGAGTTTAAGAAGCTGAAGAGAGGGTACATCTATCTTAATGCTTCCTCGTCCTTGCTTACCCTCTATTGCTGACTGCTGTTCCTTACGAGCTAGAAGATATGGACAGCCAGCCCACCAACCCTGAATTGGACAGTGAGACTGTCTCACTGCCCTGTGAAAATAACAATGGGTGACTGTTTCTCCTGGGGATTGGCTTCACACCTGGGAACAGTTCTAACCTCTTGCCTGTCCCCAGACAGAAGGTTTTATTTGATATATTTCGATGAGATCATATTTTATACTTCTAAACTTTGGAGTGTAAAGGCCTGTCTACTCAATCCCTTCTCACAGGCCAACCCCCTCACCCCAGAAATCAGTCAGGTGAACATTTGTTATACTCCTTGTAAAGTGAGTATCTCCTTCAATTGGTATGGAGGCCAAAGCTATACACAATCCTCCAGGTGTGGTTTCACCAAGGGCATATATAATCTTATACTCCAATCCCTTTGTAATAAAGGCGAACCGACCATTTGCTTTCCAAATTGCTTGCTTAATCTTTATGTTAACTTTCTGAGATTCATGACCAAGGACACCTATGTGAATATAAACAATTCCCCATCGATCACTATTTATAAAAAATTTTTTTCCATTTTACCTACCAAAGTGGATACTTCATATATTATATTCCATTTGCCATGTCCGTGCTCACTCACCTGATATGTCGAAATAGTTCTGCCACCTCTATGCTACCTTCTCATAGTTTACTTTCCCTAGCTTTGAATCATCACAAACTTAAATACATTACACTTTGTCCTTTCATCCAAGTCATTGACATAAATGGTTCCGACCTAAGTACTCATCCTAGTGGTATCCCATTAGTTACAGTCTTCAAATGTCCTGTTTCTTCTGTGAGGGGCGAGGACCTCACCCTGCATATTTTGTGATAAAATTATTGAAATATGCTAATTGTTTTCTCTAAAAACACTCAAACTGGACCTGAATGATTGAATCTATGCCTGTCTCCGACCCTGAACCCTTTGCAACTACCTTGATTCCAAGGAGCTATACAAACGCCATCTGCAGTTCATACCCCAGGCTGGCCAAGAGGGGTCTGCTCATCTGCTCAGACAAGGGGCTCTTTTTACCCTCTTTTCAATTCGCTGGTCCTCCTGCGCACCTAGCGCATTTGTCCTCTACACCAAAGAATTTGCTCATCCGAGCCACTGTCATGTGGGCCCGGTGAACGACCTTAAATTGAATCAGGCCGAGCCTGGCATATGTTGCGGTCGAATTTACCCTACTCAGGGCTTCTGCCCACAACCCGTCCTCCATTTCCCCGCCGAGCTCCTCTTCCCATTTGAGTTTCAGTTCCTCCGTCTGGGACCCTTCCCCCTTCATGAGTACCTTATAAATATCAGAGACTCTACCCTCTCCTCCTTCTCCTCTAGAAACTATTCTGTCTTGGATCCCCATTGGCAGGAGGCGTGGGAAGGATGGGACCTGTCTACGGACAAAGTCCCGCAACTGTAGGAACCTGAAATTGTTTCCCCTTACCAGACCAAATTTCTCCTCCAAGCTCCTCAGATTCGCAAAGCTCCCCTCCAGGAACATATCACCCGCCCTCTCCACTCCCCGTCCGCTACCATGCACGAAACCCCCCATCCATACTCCCGGGGGCAAACCGATGGTTGTCGCAGATTGGCGCCCAGACAAACGCCCCCACCTCCCCTAGATGCCTCCTCCACGGACCCTTTTTGCACAGGGTCGCCACCACTACCAGGCTGGTGGAGTACCTGGCCGGCGACAACGGTAGAGGAGCCGTGACCAGGACTGCCAAGCTGGTGCCTCTGCACAAAGCCGCCTCCACCGCTCCCAGATAGACCCCGTACCCACCATCCACTGCCTTATCATGGCGATGTTAGCCGCCCAGTAATAGTTAATCAGACTCGGCAATGCCAGCCCTCCCTCGCTGCGGCTCCTCTCAAGCATCAGCTTCTTCACCCGCAGGGATTTTCCCGCCCAGACAAAGCTCATGATCATCTTGTTAACCCTTTTGAAGAAGGACTGTGGGATAAAGATCGGGAGGCACCGAAAAATGAACAGGAATCTAGGGAGGATTGTCATCTTTACAGTCTGCACCCTCGCTGCCAACGACAGCGGGAGTGCATCCCATCTCCGAAACTCTCCCTTCATTTGCTCCACCACCCTGGTCAAATTTAACTTGTGCAGCCTGCCCCAGTCTCGCGCCACCTGAATCCCCAAGTGCCGGAATCTTTCCTCAACCAGCCTAAATGGTAGCCCTTTCAGTCTGTTCTCCTGGCCCCTTGCCTGCACCACAACATCTCACTCTTGGCCATATTTAATTTGTACCCTGGGAACTGGCCGAACTTCCTCAGAGTTTCCAGTATACTTTCCATCCCGGCCAATGGGTCCGACACCTACAGGAGCAGGTCGTCCGCATAGAGAGAAACCCTATGCTCCACCCCGCCCCTAACCATCCCCTTCCAACCCTCTGCGGCTCTCAGCGCAATCGCCAGTGGCTCTATGGCCAGCGCAAACAGCAGCGGGGAGAGTGGGCAGCCCTGTCTGGTCCCGCGGTATAGTCTAAAATACTCTAACACTTCTCTGTTTGTCCTGATGCTGGCCTTTGGGGCCTGATACAATAATCTGATCCAATTCATCAGTCCCTCCCCGAACCCAAACCGTCTGAGCACCTCCCACAGATAGCCCCACTCCGCCCGGTCAAAGGCCTTCTCGGCATCCATCGCCACCACTACCTCCACCTCCCTACCCACTGGGGGCATCATTATCACATTGAGTAATCTTCTCAAGTTAGCTGTCAGCTGCCTACCTTTCACGAACCCAGTTTGGTCGTCCCCAATCACCTCCGATGCGCAGTCCTCAACTCTAATCACCAGGACCTTTGCCAGGAGCTTGGCATCTACATTGATCAGGGAGATTGGCCTGTATGACCCGCACGCTTCCGGGTCCTTACCCCGCTTCAATATCAGCGAGATGGTAGCTTGCGACATTGTCGGCGGCAGGGTCCCTCTGTCCCTTGCCTCATTAAAAACCCTTGCCAAGACCGGTCCCACTAACTCAGAGAACTTCTTGTAAAACTCTACTGTGTATCCATCCGGCTCCGGGGCTTTCCCCGACTGCATGGCCTTTAGGCCCCCCCAATACCTTCTCCACTCTAATCGGGGCCCCCAGCCCATCCACTCGCCCCCCCACCTACTGTTGGGAATGTTAACCCGTCCAGAAACCTTTTCATCTCCTCCGGCTCTTCCAGGGGCTCCGAAGTGTACAGCTTGCTATAGAAGTCCCGGAATACCTTATTCAGTCCTGCCGGGTCCTCCACTCTGCACCCCTCCCCATCCATCACTCTACTTATTTCCCTGGCCGCCTCCCCCTTCCTGAGTTGCTGCGCTAACAATCTGCTGGCCTTTTCCCCATGCTCGTACACCACACCCCTCGCCTTCCTAAGCTGTTCCACGGCCCTACTCGTGGATAGTGCCCCCAGTTCCGCCTGTAGTCTCTGCCTCTCCCTGAGTAGATTCTCCCCCGGGGACTCCGCGTGTTCCTCGTCTATCCGACACATTTCCCTAACCAATCTGTCCATCTCTGCCCTGTCTGCCTTGGCTCTGTGGGCCCCAATTGAGATCAGCTCTCCCCGCACTACTGCCTTCAGCGCCTTCCACAGGGTCGCCGCTGAGACCTCCCCCATATCGTTCATCTGCAAGTAGTTTTGCGTATACTTCCGAAGCCTCTCACATATCCCCTCCTCCGACAACAGTCCCACGTCTAGCCTCCATTGTGGGTGTTGGTGATTCACCCCTCCGACCTGCAGGTCTACCCAGTGCGGGGCATGGTCCGAGATAGTGATTGCCGAATATTCCGTGTTCTTTACCTCCCCTACACAGTCCCTGCTTAGGATAAAGAAGTCTATCCTAGAATATACTTTATGGACGTGCGAGTAAAACGAGTAGCCCCTTCCCGTCGGCTTTCTGGCTCTCCAGGGGTCCACTGCCCCCATTTTCTCCATAAACCCTATCAGTTCCCTTGCCATTGCTCGGAGTCTACCCATTCTGGGACATGCCCGATCCAGCCCCGGGTCAAGGACCATGTTAAAGTGCCCCCCCATTATTAGCCTACGAGAGTCCAGGTCCAGGATCTTCTCCAGCACTCTTTTAATAAAGTCCACGTCATCCCAGTTCGGGGCATATATATTCACCAGCACCACTCTTCTCCCCTCCAGCCTGCCCCGTACCATCAGGTATCTGCCCCCTTTGTCTGCGGCTATGCCCTCCGCCTCAAATTGCACGCGCTTGTTGATCATGATTGCCATCCCCCTGGACTTCGAGTCCAAGTCCGAGTGGAAGACCTGGCTAATCCAGCCCTTCCTTAGTCTAGTCTGGTCAGACACTTTCAGATGTGTCTCCTGCAGCACAATTACGTCCGCCTTCAGGGCCCGCAAGTGCGCGAACACCCGTGCCCTCTTAACCGGCCCATTCAGTCCCCTGACATTCCAGATGATCAGCCTGGTTGGGGGGCACAACCCACCCCCCCATCAGCCTGGTTGGGGGGCACAACCCACACCCACCCCCCACGCCGGTCAGCCATAGGCTTTCTCGGGCCGGCCCCCGGCCCGTGCGTCGCGCCATTCTTGACCCGCCTCTGGGCTGCCTCCACCCTCGACCTCCTTTCCACTGCCTACTTCAGATGAACAAACCCCCCCCCTCCTCCCCCCCAGCAACATCCCCGGGTAACCCCACCCCTGCCATCCATTGGCTGTATTCTCCCCCCCCCCCCCCCCCCACCTGACTTCCTTGACTAGCCAATCTGCTAGCCCGGTGACTCATCACTCTGGCGCCCACCTGTCTCATTCACATTGTTTCCCTGACCTCATCCCCACTCCCCAGCACACCATCACCCCCTCCAACCCACTGGAGCAAACTCATTGGCACAGCAGGGCATAAACACCAATAAAACAAAAACCCCCAACCCACATCATTAAGCCCCCTCGCTAACCGGCCCCCCCTTAGTTACAATACCGGCTCCAGTGCACTCAGCGAGCCCCACAAAAAGTACCCAACACAACTGACAGACCCAGAAACGGAAAATCCACACGAAAAGGAAAAAAAAAAACAGCAACCAAAAACAAAGGGAAGAGTCCCAAATGTCCCGCATGGCACCTTTAACACAGTAAACAGTTGAACAGCAGAGTCTAGGCACATTTGGCGTCCCTTCAAACGATAGTTCTCGGGTTCTAATTCACGTCTGTGGGACCTCTTTTCGGGACCAGCCCCTGATCCCTCGCAAAGTCCATCGCTACTTCGGACTCGGAGAAGTAGTGGTGTTGACCCTGATGCGTGACCCAAAGACGGGCCGGGAACAGCAGACCAAACTTCACATGCTTCTTGAACAGTACCCCCTTGACTTGTTTAAAGGCTGCTCGCTGCCGAGCCACCTCCTGGCTTAGGTCCTGGTATATGCGAAGAACACTGTTGTTCCACGTGCTGCTCCTGGCACTCTTCGCCCACCGCAGCACCTGCTCCTTGTCCACGAACCTGTGGAACCTGATCACCATCGGACAGGGTCCCCCCGGCCGCCCCTGCCTCGCCTGCACTCTGTATGCCCCCTCCAGCTCCGGCGGTCGCGGAAAGGCTTCAGCCCCCATCAGCTGCATCAACAGGTCTGCCACTAACACTGTGGCATCAGCTCCCTCAGCCCCCTCCGGGAGGCCGATGATCCTCAGATTATTCCTGCGGGTTCTATTTTCCAACTCCTCCACTCTGTCCAGAAGCCTTCTTTGCCACTCCTTCAGCCCGTCAACTTCTAGCGCCGCAATCGTCTGCGCATCCGCCTGCTCCTCCACCGCCTCTCCCAGCTCCTTAACTTTTACACCCTGAGCATCCAGCCTCTGATTCAGCTGATCCACTGCCTTCTGAATTGGGTCCAAGTTGTCCCGCTTCAGCGACTCAAAACTGCTTTTCATCACCTGTAGCATGTTTTCCAGTGCCTGCTGGATTGTTGAGTCCGAGGTCCGTGTGTCCGCCATCTTGGGTTTCAGGTCAGCTTCCCCTGCTCCTTGCCTCAGTCCCTTTCTCTCCCTCTTCCCTTGTTTCCTGGCCTCCCGCGGTTCCATGCACTGCAGCCCGCTCCTCCGCACTTCCGCGGCCGCCTTTTCGCCGCTCCACAGTCCCGCTATCGCAGGGAATCAGGTCCTAAAGCCCCGCCGGAGTGAGAGCCCGCCGAATGTGCCGCTCACCCAATCATTGCCGCCACCGGAAGTCGACATGTAACAATTATTAAAGACTATTTATTAAATCAAAGAAAATAGCCACGGACAGGATTACAATCGTCTAAGACAATTAAGTATATGAATTACTAAACATACACACTTTATGTAGAATGTACCTCTTGTTCCAAAATATATCCGTGATCCATGAACTTCCTCTTTCTCTAAACAAAATCCAAATTCAATAAGTCAAGTCCAAATTATAGTTACCACACAATACAGAGCTGATAATCAAGTCTGGGAAAAGACTTTCCCTGATACAATGAAGATGTTTAAACTGCCTTGATGAAGGTTTCTGCATGCCCTTGGCTCGAAGACTTAGATGCCAGCCTGGCCCCTTGGCTGTGAATTGTGGACCAGCCTCTCAGGCTGATAGATATAAACCGGCTTCCCTTCTTCTGACATTTATACCATTTTACCCATTTTATTATTTATTCTGAGTATTTGGCTGTCTGCCTTGCTCAAATTCCTTGTTCTAGAAATTAACATATGTATACCTCAAATTATCTCTCAGTCAACACGGTAAGCTGTTTCCATTAATAGGGTGATTATACCTGACTCTGCCCATTCCTGCCCAACTGTCCATTCCATCCAACTCCCCACTCCATCTAACTGCCCACTCTATCCAACTCCCAACTCCATCCAACTCCCCACTCCATCTAACTGCCCACTCTATCCAACTCCCAACTCCATCCAACCCCCCACTCCATCCAACTCCCCACTCTATCCAACTCCCCACTCCATCTAACTGCCCACTCCATCCAACTGCCCACTCCATCTAACTGCCCACTCTATCCAACTCCCCACTCCAGCCAACTCCCCACTCTATCCAACTCCCAACTCCATCCAACCCCCCCACTCCATCCAACTCCCCACTCTATCCAACTTCCCACTCCATCTAACTGCCCACTCCATCCAACTGCCCACTCCATCTAACTGCCCACTCTATCCAACTCCCCACTCCAGCCAACTCCCCACTCTATCCAACTCCCAACACCATCCAGCCCCCCACTCCATCCCACTCCCCACTCCATCCAACTCCCCACTCCATCCAACTGCCCACTCCATCCAACTGCTCACTCCATTCCACTCCCCACTCCATCCAACTCCCCACTCCATCCAACTCCCCACTCCATCCAACTCCCCACTCCATCCAACTGCCCACTCCATCCAACTACTCACTCCATCCAACTCCCCACTCCATCCAACTCCCCACTCCATCCAACTGCCCACTCCATCCAACTGCTCACTCCATCCAACTCCCCACTCCATCCAACTGCCCACTCCATCCAACTGCTCACTCCATCCAACTGCCCACTCCATCCAACTGCCCACTCCATCCAACTGCCCACTCCATCCAACTCCCCACTCCCAGCCAACTGCCCACTCCATCCAACTCCCCACTCCATCCAACTGCCCACTCCATCCAACTGCCCACTCCATCCAACTGCTCACTCCATCCAACTCCCCACTCCATCTAACTCCCCACTCCATCCAACTGCCCACTCCATCCAACTGCCCACTCCATCCAACTCCCCACTCCATCCAACTGCCCACTCCATCCAACTGCCCACTCCATCCAACTCCCCACTCCATCTAACTCCCCACTCTATCCAACTCCCAACTCCATCCAACCCCCCACTCCATCCAACTCCCCACTCTATCCAACTCCCCACTCCATCCAACTGCCCACTCCATCTAACTGCCCACTCTATCCAACTCCCCACTCCATCCAACTGCCCACTCTATCCAACTCCCAACTCCATCCAACTCCCCACTCCATCTAACTCCTCACTTCATTCAACTGCCCACTCTATCCAACTCCCCACTCCATCCAACTCCCCACTCCATCCAACTGCCCACTCCATCTAACTCCCCACTTCATTCAACTGCCCACTCCATCCAACTCCCCATTCCAGCCAACTGCCCACTCCATCCAACTCCCCACTCCATCCAACTCCCCACTCCATCCAATTCCCCACTCCATCCAACCCCACACTCCATCCCACTCCATCCAACTCCCCACTCCATCCAACTCCCCACTCCATCCAACTACCCACTCCATCAAACTCCCCACTCCATCTAACTGCCCACTCTATCCAACTCCCTACTCCATCCAACTCCCAACTCCATCCAACTCCCCACTCCATCCAACTCCCCACTCCATCCAACTCCCCACTCCATCCAACTGCCCACTCCATCCAACTCCCCACTCCATCCAACTCCCAACTCCATCCAACTGCCCACTCCATCCCACTCCATCCAACTCCCCACTCCCACCCAACTCCCCACTCCCATCCAACTCCCCACTCCCACCCAACTCCCCACTCCCACCCAACTCCCCACTCCCACCCAACTGCCCACTCCAAGCCAACTGCCCACTCCCACCCAACTACCCACTCCATCCAACTGCCCACTCCCACCCAACTACCCACTCCATCCAACTTCCCACTCCCACCAAACTGCGCACTCCACCGAACTGCCCACTCCCACCCAACTGCCCACTCCATCCAACTCCCCACTCCCACCCAACTCCCCACTCCCACCCAACTCCCCACTCCCACCCAACTCCCCACTCCCACCCAACGGCCCACTCCCACCCAACTCCCCACTCCCATCCAACTCCCCACTCCCACCAAACTCCCCACTCCCACCAAACTGCCCACTCCCACCCAACTGCCCACTCCCACCCAACTGCCCACTCCCACCCAGCCTCCACTCCTGCTGTATTCTGGTACGGGCAGCATATTGTCAATACCAATTGATCCTTGATTACTTATTTAAATAAGGTGGGTGAGCTGCCAATTTCAGAGACTGCCCACTCCCCATTTCATAGGGGTGAGCTCAGGGTTGGGGTGGCCACCCACCCTATTTTATGTCCCCCCCCCCCCCCCCCCCCCCCCCAGGTGCATATAAAATGCAGCTCAATGTCAACTTGGGATCTTATTGGTATACCAGCTTCATAATCAGAGCATCGCTGGAGATTCTTGCTTCGTTTGACAAACTTACAAACAGACATTTAAAATAGGTCTACCATTTTTCCAATAGCCCAGGCATCATTTCCAACATGCCACCAATTTATATACTCTTGGTGAGTAATTCAGTTCTTTCATTGTCTGCCATTTCAATACTTCAAACAATCATATCTTATCCAGAAATTTGGATTGCCTTTCATCTTGCCAAATGTGTCATGCAGATGACATTTAGTGTTTTTGAAAATGCTGCTCAGGTCAGTTGAGAAGGTTTGCGCTTAAACATCTTCCATAATGTTCTGGTCTCTTATGTTTTGATTTACCCAGAAACAGAATATTCTGGTTTCCCTTTCCAAATCTCACTTTATTTTGTTACAAAAGCAGATAGAAGGCTGTTCAGCTCAGTTGACTAGGTCGCTAGTGTGTGGTTCAGAATAATGCTAACAATGCAGGTTCAATTCTGTGCTGGACCTGTACTGGGTCCCCTATTGGTTGTCATTTATATAAACAACGTAGCTGACTATGTGGGGGCCGGATCAATATGTTTGCAGATGACACAAAGCTTGGCCAGGTGGTTAACAGTGAAGCTGAGAGTCTTGGGGGTTACAGGAAGATGCAGACGGGATAGTCAAATGGGCAGAAAAGTGGCAGATGGAATTTAACCCTGAAAAATGTGAAATGATACACTTTGGAAGGAATAATGTGACAAGGGAGTATTCAATGAACAGCCTGACACTGGGAAGTTCCAAGGAACAAAAGACGTGTTTATCAATAGGGATGGGATTTTCCGGGAATTGGCGGGGAAGGCAGAAACGGCGCAATGGAGTGGCGGGAACCACTCCGGCATCGGGCCGCCCCAAAGGTGAGGAATCCTCCGCACCTTCAGGGGCTAGGACGGCGCCGGAGTGGTTTGCGCCCCGCCGTCTACTAACGTCATCCCCGCGCATGCGAGGGGGGGGGGGGTTCACCTTTGCGCCGGCCATCGCGGAGGCTTACACGGCCGGCGCGGAGGAATAGAGTACCCCCACGGCACAGGCCCGCCGCGGATCGGTGGGCCTCGACCGTGGGGCAGGCCACCATGGGGGCACTTCCCGGGGCCATATCCTCCCGCGACCCCCCAAGAACCCCAGAGCCCGCCCATGCCACCAAGTCCCACCGGTAAGGGACAAACTCCAATTTACGCCGGTGGGACAGGCATAGAACGGGCAGGGCTTCAGCCCATTGCGGGCCGGAAAATCACCAGGGGGGCCGCTGCCAGCGGCCACTGACCGGCGCAGTGCGATTCCCACCCCTGTCAAATCCCCGGTGCCGGAGAATTCGTCAGGCGGCGGGGGGGGGGGGGGGGGGGGGGGGGGGGGGGGGGTTTCACGCCGACCCCCGGCAATTCTCCCACCCGGCGGGGAGTCGCAGAATCCCGCCCTAGATCTCTGATGGCAGAAGGGCAGGTTAGTAGGCGGGTGAAAAAGGCATCTGGGACACTTGCATTTATCAATCGAGGCATAGATTACAAAAGCAGGGAGGTCATGTTGGAGCTGTATATAGAACTTTGGTGAGGCCACTGCTGGAGTACCATGTGTAATTCTGGTCGCCACATAATAGGAATGATGTGATAGCACTTGAGGGCGTGCAGAGGTGATTCATCAGGATGTTGTATAGTAATAAGTCTTACTTCACCAGGTTAAAGTCCAATAGGTTTATTTGGAATCACTAGCTTATGGAGTGAGTCACCCGATGAAGGAGCTATGCTCCGAAAGCTAGTGATTCCAAATAAACATGTTGGACTTTAACCTGGTGTTATAAGACTTCTTACTGTGCCCACCCCAGTCCAATACCGGCATCTCCACATCATGGCCACCAGAATGTTGCCAGGGATGGAACATTTAAGTTATGAAGAGAGGTTGGATAGGCTTGGGTTGTTTTCGCTGGAACAGAGAAGACCTGATCGAGGTGTACAAGATTATGAGAGGCATGGACAGGGTGGATAGGGAGCAGCTGTTCCCCTTAGTTGAAGGGTCAGTCATAAGGGGATGCAAGTTCAAGGTGAGGGGCAGGAGGTTTGGGGGGGATTTACTGTTAAACTGTTTTACCCAGAGGGTGGTGACAGTCTGGAATGCATTGCCTGGGAGGGTGGTAGAGGTGGGTTGTCTAACATCCTTTAAAAAGTACCTGAATGAGCACTTGGCACACCATAACATTCAATGCGATGGGCCAAGTGCTTGCAAATGGGATTAGGTGGGCAGGTCAGGTATTTTTTATGCATCGGTGCAGAATCGATGGGCCGAAGAGCCTCTTCTGCTCTGTATTAATCTGTGATTCTGTGAATTCCCATTGCTGCTGAGGTAGATTTTGGACCTGTTTCCTTGCCCTATCCCTGAGAGCGGAACGCAATGGCAAGCCGACAAGGATATAGCTCAGGAAGAAGCATCAGTAGACAATGAGCCAAGCCTCTGCCTTTGGGCAGTGATGCTATGGAGTGGAAGGAGGCAGATATAAACTCAGTTTAATGTTAATTAGCTCATCCTGTGGGCATGGAGCCCTGGCAGAAAAATAGAAACGACGAGAAGGTTTTTAGAATTTGAGAAGAAAATAATGTAGTCAAATTCTTTTGACATTTGAATTTAATTCAACGGGAAAACATGACAGAGAAACAGAAAATACTGAATGACAGTACAATACTGAACTATCGGCTTGAATTAAGCCATGGAGATGTTGCCACAGGATCTAAGGTGCTGGACATATGTTCTAGTCTCGAAGGAAACATGGACTCAAATCCCAACACTGGCAGGAAATCAGGTAATTATTATTTGTGGAAATGGAGACGAATGCTTCCCCAAGCACCCAGGTAGTGACAGGGCCCACAGGTCACTCCGGCAGAGGCCCAAGGCAGGAGAACCCGTGGGGGCCATCATCGCCAAGCTTCACCAGTTCCAGGACATGGACATGGTCGTACCAAAGGGAAGGACACATGATCCACGTACACCCAGACATTCGGGCAGACCTGGCCAAGTGCCAGCCGAGTTCAATGGAGCCAAAACAACTCTGTTCAGGAGCAAGGCACGGTCCGGGATGTTGTATCCGACCAAACTGTGGGTAACATGCCAGAACAGGGAACACTCTTTCACCAGACTGGGGGAAGCGGAGAAGTTTGTCCGCAAGAACAGGCTGGGAATGTAACAGCAATAATGGACGTAAACGGGCAACTGATCAGGATAACTTTGCCTCGCTTTTGCATGAACTCATGTCCTTGGGGGAGCGGAGAGGGCATAAGGGCACCAAAGCAGGAAAGGAAGAAGTGGGAGAGCATCACAGGTGGGAAATAGAGGAGTTTCTCTAAGGGGCGGGGGGGGGGTGGTATCATGCAAGTGCCAGGAAGTAAGTGTAGGGGGGGGCCGCGGCACGGCTCCTGACGGGGGTGGTGGGGGGGGGGTGGGGGGGGGGGGGGGTGGGGGGGGTGGAGAGTGCCTTGTCAGAAGTGGGGGGGGCCACAGCACTAGGATGGAGGGAAGGATGGGGAGGACTGGGGGGCAGGGGGACGGGTGTAAGGCTACAGGGGCACGGGGAGAGAGGGGAGAATAGACAGGCCCTAGGGGGAAGAAAGAGAGGTGGGGGGAGGAGGGAAGGGTAGAACGCTGGTTGTAACAGGTCACACATGGTGATGATGGGAACAAAGAAATCGATGGTGTCCATCTTGAATGGCCCCTGGACAAAGAGGAACCCCAGAGTGCAGACGCATGTCCATGAGGTAAGTATGACTGACTCCGCAAGAGAGGGGGTGGGGAAACAGAAACTCCCATCAGAACAGTAACCTGGAATGTCAGGGGACTCAGCGGCCTGGTGAAAAGATCCAGAGTCTACGCCCATCTGAAAAACCTGAGGGTCGACGTAGTTTTCCCTTAAGCAACTCACCTGCAAGAGAATAATTGACTGAAGGTAAGAAAAAACTGGGTAGAACAGATGGAGACAGTGGACCCATGGAAGTACATGCACCCGAGGGAGAAGGGGTTCTCCTTCTTGTCCCAAGTCCACAGGGTCTACACCAGGATCGATTTTTTTGTAGTGGGGAAATCGGTGCTTCCAGGGGTGATAGGGACGGAATACTCTGCAATAATAATCTCCGATCACACACCACAATATATGGATGTGAGGTTGGAGACAGGCTGGGCCCAACGCACCCCCATGGAGGCTGGACACAGCCCTCCTCGTCAAAAAGGCATTTTGTCAGAATATGTCTCAACTACCAATAGGTATGTATCCTGCAACCACTATGGGGAGGTCTCACCCTCCACATTCTGGGAGGCACTGAAGGCGGCAATAAGGGGGAGCTAATAGTATACAGGGCACTCAGAAATAGGAAGGAGAGGGCAGCGAGGAAGCAGCTGATCGACTCCATGCTGGATGTGAATCGATGGCACTTTACAGCCCCGACCATGGGAAAAGTTACAAATGGACTTTGATCTGTTCTCCTCTGGGAAAGCAGTGCACCAGCTCTTCCAGACACAGCGGACCTTCTACGAACTTGAAGACAAGGCCAGCCGCCTGTTGGCTCACCAGCTGAGAAAGCAGGTAGCCACGAGGGAAATAGCGCATGTGAAAGATAGGAGTGGCAAACTGGTCGCAGCACCAGACTAAATTAATGAGGTCTTTGTACTGAGAGCTGTGCACCTCTGAGCTCCTGGAGGAGGCTCTAGGCTTAAGCTGTTTCTTGACGACTGGACATCCCTGCCATGGGGGAGGAAAAGAGGCAGGGCTCGGAAGCACCACTAGAACTGAGAGAAGTCATGGAGAGTATTAGCTCCATGCAGGCGGGAAGACACAGGGTCCAGAGACATTCCCTGTGGACTTGTATAACAAATTTGTGCTAGCACTGGCCCCGCACCTGCGGGAGATGTTCAATGACTTGCTATCGAAAGGGACCCTGCCACCCACGCTGGCTCAGGCCTCGATATCACTCATCCCTAAAAAGGACAAAGACCCGAGAGAGTGCGGGTCGTACAGACCCATGTCACTCCTAAACACTGACGCCAAATTCTGGCGAAGACCCTGGCGAGGTGACTGGAGAGTTGCGTTCCAGAGGTAGAACATAGAACATAGAACAGTACAGCACAGAACAGGCCCTTCGGCCCTCGATGTTGTGCCGAGCAATGATCACCCTGCTCAAACCCACGTATCCACCCTATACCCATAACCCAACAACCCCCCCCCAACCTTACTTTTAGGACACTACGGGCAATTTATCATGGCCAATCCACCTAACCCGCACATCTTTGGACTGTGGGAGGAAACCGGAGTACCCGGAGGAAACCCACGCACATACGGGGAGGATGTGCAGACTCCGCACAGACAGTGACCCAGCCGGGAACTGAACCTGGGACCCTGGAGTAGTCGCTGAAGATCAGACAGGGTTTGCCAAGGGCAGACAACTAACAGCGAACATCAGACGCCTGCTGAACATGGTTCAGACCCGACCTGGGGGGAGGACACCAGAGGTGTCTGAATGCAGAGAATGCCTTCGGCAGAGTCGAATGGAAGTACCTCACAGAGGTACTAGAACGGTTTGGGTTTGGACCAGGGTTCACCTCCTGGGTGAAACTACTGTACAACCCTCCCATAATGAGTGCACGGATGAATGACACCAGCTCTGGATACTTCTGGCTGCACAGAGGCACAAGACAGGGATGTCCTCTAACCCTGCTAGTTTTTTCTCTGCCATTTCAGCCACTGGCGATCGCTCTCAAAGCAGTGAATGGATGAAGAGGCATTCAATGGGGAGGTAGAGAGCATAGAGTCTCGCTCTACACGAATGACCTGCTCCTCTATGCCGCGTACCCACTGGCCTAACCTCGGAGGAGTTATGGAACTCCTGAGGGAGTTCGGAGCCTTCTCAGATTATAAACTTAACCTGAGCAAAAGCAAAATCTTCCATATGAACCCACAGGGGGAAGGAGCAGAGCTGGGACAATTGCCTTTCAAGTTAGCCCAGCCCTAATTCCAAAACCTGGGGATCCAAATAGCCCACGACTGGACATGGATCAGCAAATGGAACCTGATGAGTCTGGTGGAGGAGGTAAAAAAGGATCTGCAGAGGTGGGACTCGCTCCCGCTCTCCCTGAGGGGAGAATAGAGACAATCAAGATGAATGTGTTGCCCAGGTTCGTTTTCCTGTTCAGATCTCTCCCGATCTTCATCCCCAAAGCCTTCTTCACCAAAGTTGACAAATTAATCAGCCACACTACAGTTTGTGTGTGTGTGTGTGTGAGGGGGGTGTGGGTGGCGATGGTGATGAACTTGAGGATCAGGAAGAAGATACTGCAGAGGAGGAACATTCGTGGCCTAGCCCTCCCAAACCTCCAATTCTGCCACTGGGTGGCTCCTGCAGAAAGGGTCCGGGGATCGATCAAAGAGCCAGGGCAGGAATGGGTAAGATTGAAATTGAGTTCCTGCTGGCCATGGTCGTATTCCCATTCCACCCCCCTGCCAGATACTCAAAAAGCCAGGTACTCAAAAAGGCACATTCAAATCAGAAACTTTCCTGAAAGGGAGACGGTGACATTCCCCCAGATACCAGAAAACTCACTACTGGCCAGACCTCTGACCGAGATGAACTAGGAGGCGGGAACTGTGCTGACATGTACGGATGACTACTAGAGGAGGTAAGCTCACCCCTGGATGTCACAAGGAGAAATGGGAAGAAGAACTGGGTAGAGAGATAGGAGGAGGACTCTGGATGGAAGCACTGCACAAGGCACACTTCACCTCTGCATGCACAGGGCTGAGCCTAATGCAACTCAAGGTGGTTCAAGGGCACACCTAACCAGAACGAGAATGAGCGGGTTCTTCCTGGAGTTGGAGGACAAGTGTGAACGGTGCCAGGGAGGCCCGGCCAACCACACCCACATGTCCTGGTCTTGCCCCAGGCTTGCCGGGCACTGGACAACTTTCTTTGAGGCCATGTCCAGGTTTGTGAGGGTGGAGCCATACCCGTTAGTGATGGTCTGTTTCGGTGTCAGCAAACGGAGAACCCCTTCTTAGCCTTAATCATCCCCATTTACATTCCTTTTGTCTTCTGTCCTCGCCATCTTTGTCAATCTCCACCTATCACTGGCCCCCCAACTAGCTCTACCGCTCCACCCCCCCCCCCCCCACAACAGTATAAATCTGATCCTATTTCCAGCTCTCTCCAGCTTTGACAAAGTAATCCAGATTCAAAATGTTAGCTCCCTTTTTCTCTCCACAGATGCTGTCAGACCTGCTGAGATTGTCCAGTATTTTCTGTTTTTATTCCTTCACTTTCCATCTTAATGAAGAATTCTACCATGTTATGGTCATTATTCCCTAAAGAACCCCGCACATGATTATTAACTAACCCCTTTTTGTTGCACAATACCAAGTCTAGGAGAAATGTTCCCTAGTTGGTTCCTCAATACACTGATCTAAAAAAAATCTCTTACACACTCCAGGAATACATCTTCCACAGTATTATTATTAATGTGATTTACCCAGTCTATATGTAGATTAAAGTCACCCATGATTACTGTGCCACTCTTGTTACATGTATCTTTAATTTCCTTTTTGGTGCCATCCCCTATGTCACCACTTGTGTTTGGAGGCTGACAGACAACTTCCACTAATGTTTTCTGGCCCTTGTTGCTTGCTAGTTCCACCTAACCTGATTCTACATCTAGCTTCTCTGAACCAATCTCCTCTCTCACTATGGCACTGATTTCATCCTAAACTAACAACCGCATTTTCCTTTTTGCCTGTCCTTCTTAAATAATGAGTAGCCTTGAATATTCAGTTCCCAGCCTCGGTCACCCTGCAGCCATGTCTCTGTAATCGCAATTATATCATGTCCGTTTACATCTATTTGCACTGATCATTTGTCTACCTTATCGAAAATGCTCTGCATTCAGATGCAAGTTCCTTTAGTCTTTTGTCAGTTTTTACACATCTTTTACAGCCAATGCCTTATGGCTTATTTGCCGTTGCACTCATTTTTGTCTGCCTTCCACTTCTGCCTTCTGAGTTTCCTTTCTATCTTTGTTTTCCTCTCTTGTGGCTCCTCATTCAGGTTCCCATCCCCCTGCCACTCTACAGAGTGAAATAATAATTTTTAAGCAAAGGGATCTTTGCCCTTCAACAAATGTTTCCTCTCCCAGCATGGCTGCAAACCACATTTAAGCTATTAAAAGCATTCTCCTTCAGCGACACTCTCACTGCCTCTCCCCATCCCCACACTTCCTTGTTCCTTCATCTTGCTGCCTGAGCTCCTTATGGGTTGGCCACAGCTCATTGCAATAATCCACAGAGCTCACGGGAGATCAGTGGCTGCAGATCACTGAAAACTCTTCCACTCAGAGATCTCCCGAATACTGTTTTTTTCCCCCTCAAATACTTGAATTAAACCTGCCACGTCTCCTTTCTGCCTTTATATAATTTTGGGGCTGTAATCAATGAAGTGGCAATATATATATCTATTTCATTGTTTTTTCCGGCTACCAAAATCTTTCTTCTCGTTCAAATGTAGAAAAAATACAGTGGATGCCGGAAATCCGGAAATAAAAACAGAAAATGCTGGAAATCCTCAGGAGGTCTGACAGCACCTGTGGAGAGATTAACAGAGCGCATTCCAAGGACTACGTGCTGAGCGACACACTAAAGCTTGGAGCAGTGACTGCAAAGGCACAGTGGGGGAAAGGTCCTTTAGCTATTGTTCACTGAGTGGGAGATCCCTTGGGGTCTCTGATATGCAGTGAGCATTGTGAACATGGACTATAATTGTAAATGAGGTGAGTTTGTCACTAAAATATTACTGCAAGAAACTGATCTGTTTTGCACCTTACATAATGGCAACTCTGAACTCTCACGGAATGTACTTTTAAACATGTTATGAATGAAGTTTAGTTTTTTCGAGGAGGTCATATCTGTTCCTTCTTGTCTGCCTTCAAATTAAACCCATCACGAGGGAGGTTAGGTCATGTGCGCGCTGGAGCGGCTGTACTTGAAAGAGCGCTTTCCCTGGTCGAGGCTTATCTCCGCTCTGTCGAGTTCCTGCTGCATGGCACGTGGGCTGAGCCTAATGCAAGTCCATCCTGATGGGTTTGGGAGTGGGGGACCGAGAGGTGCCCACCACTAAGCCTGGTTCTTAGCAAGAAGTGGTGGAAGAGTTCTTGAGGGAATTTGAAGGTTAGCTGCTATGTTTCAGGAATCTCAACTTGGAGACCAGGGGCGGGATTCTCCGACCCCCCCGCTGGGCTGGAGAATTGCCGGGGGACGGCGTGAATCCCGCCCCGCCGCTGGCTACCGGATTCTCCGGCACCGGTTTTTCGGCAGGGGCGGGAATCGCGTTGCGCCGGTCGGGGGCCGTTGGCAGTGGCTCCCCCCCGGCGATTCTCCACTCCGCAATAGGCCGAGCAGCCGTCCATTTTCAGCCAGTCCCACCGGCGTAAATCAAACAAGGTCCTTACCGGCGGGACCTGGCTCTGTGGGCGGCCTGCGGAGTCCTCGAGGGGGAGCGGGGAGATCTGGCCCCGGGGGAGGCCCCCACGGTGGCCTGGCCCGCGATCGGGGCCCATCGATCTGCGGACGGGTCTGTGCCATAGGGGCACTCTTTCCCTCCGCGCCAGCCGCTGTAACGGTCCGCCACACCCAACGCGGAGAAGAACCCCCATGCGCATGCGCTGGGATCACGGCAGCACACGCTGGCACTCCCGCACATGCGGCAAATCACACTGGCTGGCGGAGGCCCTTCGCCGCCTGTTGGCACAGTGCCAAGCCCTTCGCCATCGGCTGCCGTGGCGCCAACCCCGCCAGCGCTGGCCTTGCCCCTGAAGGTGCGGAGGATTCCGCACCTTCCGGGCGGCCCGACACCGGAGTGGTTCATGCCACTCCTTGGCGCCAGTACGGCCCACCCGCCGGTTAGGGGAGAATCCCGGTCCAGGTGTTTCAGTTTCCATGGACATTGTATCCTGTCTTCAAGGATAGGGATCGGTTTGGCCTACAGATCTCTGGTTCTGTGTTGTCCTGTTCCTAATACTCGTCATGAGTGGTTGGAGGTGACCGTACCTGTTGAGTCATCCACCCCCCCCTGCTGCCTCTCCCTCCCCCAGAGTCTGGACTGTGGACCTCCTGTGGTGGAAGGTTGGGTTTAGTAGGGTTAGTTCATCTTCGCTGAGATTGAGGATCGCAAGCCCCTCCTCCCCCATGCCCCCCCTCCCCCCCGCCCCCTTGCAGTGAGAGAGTGAGAGCTAATCGGTTTCTTTTGTGTTTCTTTTTGATTTGAATTTCCGAATCCATGTTTCGATCCTTCATCGGTCTGGACAGATTTTTTTGATATCCTGGGAAGGACCGGGTTCTGTCTGACTCTTCCTTTGGTCAGTTTTGTCTTTTCACCTTACATGAGTCTCTTGGTATTATTGGAGCTGATAGAGTGTCTTGTCTGTTATGAGCTGATTGAGATGGGGGGGCAGGGGGGAAGGTGACCCTGGGTAGCATTTGTACCACGGTGGTTTCTGCCATTTTGTTTTGGTCTGTGACCCCCACCCTGGGTCTCTTATTTCTTCTCTTGTTTGGGCGCTGTGTGGTGCTGGCCTGGTGGAACGGAGGAGGTCTTGGGGTCTGTGGGAGGGAGACCTCCCTCCTAGAAAGTACAGTGGGTGGGTGTCTTGATGGTTATTCTTTCTCTGGATCGGCATTCCCTCCTGGCTCGGGCTAGAGTGTTATCCTTTCTTTCCTTGTGTGAGTGGAGTGATGTCCTGACTAGAGGGGATTGGATAGGTGTAGGTTTGGCCGTTGCAGGCTCGGGGTTGTGCGAGAGGTTCTGGGGACATTATGTTATATGTCCTTTTTTTTAAGCGCAGTGCTGGGCTGAGCCAGGTTCGGTGCTGTGATCCTGTTGTCCCTGGGGATCAGGGAATGCCCTCTTTATGGAGTTCCTTCAGGGTGGGAAGAGGTGTGATGGGTAGGTTTGGCAACCCCCCCAATCCCCTCCCCCCCCCAGCGTATGAGGGCTTGGATGGGCTGAGCGCTGCAGGAAATGGATAGCCTGTCTTTTTGTCCCCCCGGGGTAGGTGAGATGCCCCTTTGTTGGCTGAGTGCTTGGCTCTCCCCCTCGTTGGCTTGGATCAGGCTATTGCCCGAGAAGTGTGGGGTTTGGGGTGGATGTGAGTTATCGCTGCCTCCTGTGTTGTTCCTCGTGTCTTAATAAAGCTCGTAGTCTAAAAGATGGAGAAGATGCTTTATTGTGAATTAGTTCTGTCTTCAGAGCTTAACTTACGGCTACCTCAAATGCTGCCTGCTTGTGTGTCTGTGTCCTGCTACGAGTTCTGCCTTCCGTGAAGTGTGTCCTCACTTCCTGTCCCTGTGTATTTATAGCTCTCCTGTGCTCCCTCTAGTGCTTGCTCAGTTGTATTGCATCTACTCAGATCTACAATCACCACATCCCCCCTTTTTTTCTTTACATATTTTCTGTACATCGTTAAAGAAAATTGTACAAAACAGTTACTTATGATATGTGTATCTATACAAGTGATGGTGCTATTGCATATTTTACAAAGCCAATTTATATTTATGAGTCCAATCTTAATAAAAACATTTATGAGTCCAAACTTGATGAATTTGTTCACTGAGTTTTTTCTTTTGTTGTTGTTGACGTGGTGATATTGATATTGCAACTCTGTTGTGAAGGTTGTCGGTGTTCTTGTTATTTTAAGTAACCAATACGTCATCCCGAGGTGTTTGCATGGTCGAACCACTGATGTTGACTGACATGGACTTTTTTCTGTGCTTGTGGTATCGATTTAGTATGTCATCTGCCTTGAAAGCTGGTGTGCTTGCTTGTTCTGGAGCAGATGTGAGTTTGTGCGATTTGTTGTCATCCCATGGCATGTTTGTAGTCTTGTCAATGTTTTGCAGTGTGCTGTGGCATTGTCCTTCATGTGCAGAGTTGTACCATTTTGTACAAGTCGTTGTTTCATTGCTGTTGTTCCTGTCGTTCCTGTCTTTGTTATTTTCGTTGCCATTCTTGTTGCTGTTTTTGTCGTTTCTGTCTTTGTTGTTGTCGCTATCTTTGTTATGCTTCTTGTTGGTTCTGTTGTTCTTCTTGTAGTTTTTGTCGTTGTGCTTGTAGTTTTGTTTGGTGCTGTTGTTCTTGTTTCTGCAGTGCTTCTTTCGATTTTTGTTGTTCTTATCGCGCTTCATGTTGCTTTTGTTCTTGCTGTTGTTGTTCTCGTTTCTGCTGTGCTCCTTGTGGCTTTTGTTTTTCTTGTTATGCTCAATGAGTGTCCCGTGTGGATAATTTGAGTCATTGTCACAGTTATTGGTGCGAGTGTCCTTTGTGGAATCTGTTGCATTGAACGTTTCGTCTCGAGAATGGTGAGAATGATCTGGTGTTGCATTGACGCTGGTGACATCAGTCATTTGTGGTGGATTTGATTCGTCATCTTTGCTTTCTTGGTGCTCCGCTTCTGTAGTCAAATTCTTCACGATTTCATTTGACGCGGTCTCTCTGGACCCTTGGTGCTCCTCTACCGGAGTCAAAATCTTCATGATTTCAATTGACGTGGTCTTTCTGGACTCTTGGCGCTCCTCTACTGGAGTCAAAATCTTCATGGTTTCTGTTGATGTGGTCTCACTGGACTCTTGGTGCTCCTCTTCTGGAGTCAAAATCTGCATGGTTTCTATTGGCATGGTCTCTCTGGACTCTAGGGTGGCCCTACTCTGTGCTTCTGTACAGACAAGCTGAGAACTGTCAGTCTCGCTGTGATCCTGTACCTCCTGTATGTCGAGTGTGATCACCTTGTCACTGTTTTCGCATGCAGTGGGTAGATGTACATTGTCTTCTTCTTGATTATGTGAGCTTGGTAGACTTTCATAGTCTGCTTGCGGTTGCTCAGATACGGCGGGTTGGCCTTCATGGTCTTGTTCATGCATGGTGTTCGCCAGGGAGTGTTTGCTTGCTTCCCTTTTGGAGTCTTTCATCACTCTCACTGTGGAGCCTGTCATCGCTCTCTCTGTGGAGTCTTTCTGTGCTCTCTGTGTGGCGTTGTCTTCTTCTTGGGTATTGCTGTCATCCAATGTATCGACGATCTGCCATGGCACCATAGTGTTGGATTCATCTACCACGAGTAGATTCGTGTTGAGCTTTGCGACCGTGTCGCTGCTGCTGTGATCAGCATATCCGAATAACTCAGCCATGTCTGAGTAGTATTCTTCGAAAACCAAATCATCTTGGTTGGATTCATCTACCACGAGTAGATTCGTGTTGAGCTTTGCGACCGTGTCGCTGATGCTGTGATCTGCATGGGGGATGGGTTAGCTCACTCAGCTAAATCGCTGGCTTTTAAAGCAGACCAAGCAGGCCAGCAGCTTGGTTCGATTCCCGTACCAGCCTCCCTGGACAGGCGCCGGAATGTGGCGACTAGGGGCTTTTCACAGTAACTTCATTTAAGCCTACTCGTGACAATAAGCGATTTTCATTTCATTTGAGGGGCTGGTTTAGCTCACAAGGCTAAATCGCTGGCTTTTAAAGCAGACCAAGCAGGCCAGCAGCACGGTTCGATTCCCGTACCAGCCTCCCCGGACAGGCGCCGGAATGTGGCGACTAGGGGCTTTTCACGGTAACTTCATTGAAGCCTACTCGTGACAATAAGCGATTTTCATTTCATTTCATTCATCCGAATAACTCAGCCATGTCTGAGTAGTATTCTTCGAAAAACAAATCATCTTTTTTTGTTTCGGATTTCTTTTTGTTCTCTTCACTTTGGGTGGTGCAGGCTGCTTTTTCCAGGGTGTTGTGCGAGTTGTTTTCAACTGCTGGTTTAAGTTCAGGCGTTTTTTTTGTCTTCTGAGGCAAGAAAGTTTGGTTTTACCGCTTTAAGTATCTTGTTTTCAATTATCGGGCATTTCCCTTTTAAGTAGGC
This sequence comes from Scyliorhinus canicula, assembly GCF_902713615.1. Lineage (NCBI taxonomy): Eukaryota > Metazoa > Chordata > Chondrichthyes > Carcharhiniformes > Scyliorhinidae > Scyliorhinus > Scyliorhinus canicula. Next base: position 106,015,240 of record NC_052157.1, on the reverse strand, counting down.
GTGGTCAGGATGCTCAGACGTCATGACGCTCGTGACGTCATGGGGCGCTGCAATTATCCCCTCAGCTCTGGCCATTGTTTATTCCTCAATCAACATCGTAAAAAATCACATTACCTGGTTGTTATGACCTCTAAAGGGGTTTGAACCTACATTGCATTAGATTCCCCTCCTAAACCTTGGACTACGGACTTCCCAGGTGATTAGGGGGTGGAGCTTCCTCCCAATCGGAAGATCTCCCCACAGGATATAAACCCCGGCCTGGGAGCAGGTCGGGGAAGAGGATCCTGAGGGGGAGTGGAGAGTATTGTATTGAGGAGTAGTAGTAGAATAAACTGAGTTATATCCTGTCCGTCTGGCCACGTGTGGAGTCCTCCTTCCCTGTGGTCACAACACTGCTCATTCATCACACTGCTGTTTGTGACCTTTTTTTTAATTCACTCATGGGACGTGGACGTCACTGGCTGGGCCAGCATTTATTGTCCATCCCTAATTGCCCTTGAGGGGCAGTTAGGAGTCACCGTATTGTTGTGAGTCTGGAGTCACATGTAGGCCATACTAGGTAAGGACGGCAGATTTCCTTCACTAAAGGACATTAGTGAACCAGATAGGCTTTTACGACAATTGACAATAGTTTCATGGTAGTCCTTAGACTTGCTCCTGATTGCATGATAATTATATTGTTACGATATGTAAGTGAAAAATTGAAGTCTTGTGGCTCAGTTGGTAGCATCCCTGCCTTTGAGCCAGAAGCTCTGAGTTTGAGTCCCACCCCAGGATTGATGACCAAAGAAGGTGCATTCACAATGCAGCCAAACAGGTTGAGAGTCAACCTGCAAATCCTTCCAAACATGCCCATGGCTGGGTGTAACAGCGGGAGAGGCTCTGGTCATCACGCTTGATGTGGAGTGGCAGCGCTCAAGAAATAAGCTGCCGGTGACAGACAAGTGACCTTTTCCAAGAATAACTAGCTATGGAAACTGAGAAAAATCTGCCTTAGTGCATCATTAGGTATGGAAAGAGAAGTGGAAATGTCAACCACCCTGAAGAGCTATACAGGTGAAAGGCAAGTTTCCTTTGTAATCTGATTTTTGTTTGAAGCAGTCTCCCTTTAAGGGGCTGCTCTTTGATTTAATCTAATTGTTTCAGGGAGAGAAAGAGAGAGAGCGAGGGAAAGGAAAACAACAAGACACAAAGAAGTGAGTAACACGAGAGCTGGGTGTCTGTGTTTATGGATTCTTGCTGATAGCAGAGGGAGAAGAGAGATTTCTTGAATCTGCAAGCTGAGGGTAATTCTTTTGGTTAACTGAATTAACTATATCAGCAAATAATAATAATCGCTTATTGTCACAAGTAGGCTTCAATTAAGTTACTGTGAAAAGCCCCAAGTCGCCACATTCCGGTGCCTGTTCATGGAGGCTGGTATGGGAATTGAACCTGCACTGCTGGCCTAGTTCTGCATTACAAGCCAGCTGTTTTGCCCACTGTGCTAAACCAGCCCCTTACTGTGCGAAACCAGAGGGATAAATTAAAGTGCAGCCCCTTAAAGGGATACTACATCGAAGTAAACAGGATCTCAAAAGAAACATCAAACATCAATTCAAAGGGGTCAATAAAAAACTACAGCCCCTGCAATGCCCACTGGGCATGTGAGGCCTGGATGGTGCCGGCAGACATTGCATGTTCCCTTTCCAGGGATAACCGGCAACAAACATTGCTGCGGAAGAGTGACAGACAATTAGGACGGATGACCCCTTGACATGACCCCTGTTATCTGGGATTATTTGTTGTGAGGGCGAAACCCATGCAAACACGGGGAGAATGTGAAAACTCAAAACGGACAGTTGCTGGGATCGAACCTGGGACCGCAGCGCCGTGAGGCAGCAGTGCAAACCACTGTGCCACCGTGCTGCCGTTGTCTGGGACTATTGATAGTCAGCTTGGCTAGGCCCAGGAGGAGGCCCAAAAGGAAGTCCTCCTCCCTCCCTATCCCCCTCCACACCAGGTGCCTGAAGATCAGTTGCACTGGCCAAAGTGCAACCAAAAATTAACAGATCTTTCAGAAAATGAAAAAGGAGATTCAGCCGAGGACAACTTGCCTATGCTTGGTCCATGGACTCCACAAGGCCGCATCTTGGGAGACTGTGAACTAATGCAACCAATTGTTGTGAGGGACTGCTGCATGCAACATCCTCCTCCCAGGTCCCCGACGGTAAGGGGGAGAACTCCTGCATACAAAGCCCTCCACTAGGGACCCCTGCCGCAGAGTCCAGTTAACCCTGAATCAGTGGCATTCATTTCCACTGATAACCTTGTCCGCCCGCGTGGCTTAGAATGACCCCGGGCTGGACTGCAATGCTAAGCAATGGTTCCAGACATTTCTCGCTGGATTCCTGAGGGAGAGGGAACACCAGATGTCCTTTGCCTCCACACTCTACATTGGGTGCTGATGATGGTTGTACATTGGGTGACGGTGATGGTTGTACATTGGGTGCTGGTGATGGTTGTACATTAGGTGCTGGTGATGGTTGTACATTAGGTGCTGGTGATGGTTGTACATTGGGTGCTGATGATGGTTGTACATTGGGTGCTGGTGATGGTTGTACATTGGGTGCTGGTGATGGTTGTACATTAGGTGCTGGTGATGGTTGTACATTGGGTGCTGATGATGGTTGTACATTGGGTGCTGGTGATGGTTGTACATTGGGTACTGGTGATGGTTGCGCTTACTTCTGGCAATGAGGATAACCATAGTGGCCAAAGAAACTTCCATATTTCCGAGGTCTTCCTTACCCTGTCCCTGCACTTTACCCTCAGGGAATTTGGTACTACAATTTATTTTCATAATATGACTAGTTTGGGGCCACACAGGGGCAGTGAGGGCTGGGTAGGGTGGATCCTGCACTGCTTCAACAAACGCTGGGTCTTCTCTGTTGAGGTTGCGTGGTTCTCCATCGAGCCCCGGGTTGGGCTCAGGGATTGGCACAGCCTTTTCAGGCTCAGGGACAGCGGTGGTAATGCATGAGTCCAACCCAGCTATTTTCACACTTTTTCTGGCCCTCTTGCTCAAAGGGCAGCTACCCTCCTCCTCCCCACCACCCCCCTCTCTACAATGGTCTCGTTAGAGGTGACCACTGGTTCAGACCTATCCTGGGGGGGGCTGGGATTGACTGGGTGAGGAGGGGAATGGGGTAGATGCGGTGCCAGCCTGTGGCTGCCTTGGTGGTGCTGGCAGTCTTGGAGGTGGGTAAGTTCTTTTAAAAGTGTCCCACCTCTTAACAGAGATAGCACAGCAGACCGTCCACAGACCAGAGGGCCTTGTGATGTATGGCTTCATATTGGAGAGCAAATGAGCCTTTCAGCACCTCCTCCCAGGCTAAATCAAACAAAGCTTGGTGCCAAAAACAGTAAATGTGGTGGAGGCTCGGCTCTATGATGCCAAACAGGATTGGCACCCATCTCCCCCCACCCCCTGGGACCTGACTTCCCCAAGGTGTTGCGAGCGTGGGAGGAGGAACTCAGCAGGGGTGAAGAGCAAGATATTCGTGTGGTGAATGTATTATACTAATAATCCACCAGTGTATTTGTATCTGTGCTGTTGCACTTGTATTTGCATCTGTGCGATGCTGTTGCCCTTGTGGGCTTCTCCTATGGGCCATTGTATGGCATTATCCATAGGGGAACATGTTGGGGCATGTATGGGCTCTGCCCATGGTGCCTCCCCTTGAAGGGAGGTGTAAAGAGCAGTTGACCTGCAGGCAGTTCTCGGTATTGGTTCACTTGCAGGCAGGCACTGTTCTAAGTTGATTAAAGCCACGGTTTACTTTTACTCATGTCTCGAGTGAATTGGTGGCCGCATCAATTCAATAATGTTACCCTCTGTGCAGTGGCCTCCACTGGATCCACCAACAGAAACGCCAACCCACGACCGTGACCCAGATTCTCTGCCCTCTCAGTCCTCAGGAAAAACACTGCATTGCAACACACATGTGAGGCAACGACTATGGCCAAGGAGCCGACGAACGGGTAATTTCCCAAATAGCCGGGTAGATGCCAGTGTTGTCGCTGTACTGGAATAGCTTGGCTAGGGGCATGGCAAGTTCTGGAGCACAACCTTCAGTACTATTGCTAGAATATTGTCAGGGCCCATAGCCTTTGCTGTATCCGGTGCGGAGAATCCCGCCCCCTGTCTTTATGCCAACATTCTGCAGCAGAATGTCCTGGCTTTGCACATCAATAACATGTACAAATCTCGAGATTCTTGGGTGTCGATTAAGCAGCCATTTTGTGTATTTGAATACACAAACTCAATTGTTGAGCTGTCTTTGCAGCCAGCTCCAGAAACAGTGATTTCCATAGCCTTCTGCAGAGTAAGATTACTCTCAGTTAGCAAATGTTTCTGTATCGCTTTGCTGGGTAGACCACAAACCAATCTGTCCCGAATAGTGTCATTCAGCACATCTCTGAACTCAGAATATTCGACAAGTCTTTTAAGCGCAGCCATGAATTGCGCGATTGATTCCCCCTCTTCTCGATTTCTTTTATGGAATCTAAAGCACTCTGCAAACGCCAAGGGTTTCAGGAAACAATGTGCTTGCGAAATATCAACAATCTACTTGTACGTCTTAATACCTGGCTTCTCAGGTTGTACTACACTATGGTGGAGATGAAACGTTTGCCCCTCCATCACACTCAAGAAAGTGGGAACCATAATATCTTCAGCTATTTTGCATGCCTGTGCAAAGTAGTCAACACAGTCGGTGTAGGAGCTCCATCGCTCCACATTTTTATCAAAGGGTCCCACAACGCCGAACCCCCCGTCATTTTTCGACTAATAGAGATTTCCCATATGCACACTTCACGGCCCTGTTTTCGGCAGCTACCTGCCTCATACTCAAGGCAACTGCTCGGATTTCAGCCTCTTATTTATCATAGGTAGCTGTATAATCTGTGCAGCAGGCAGATTATTGTTACTCACGTCCACCCAGCCCGCTAGTTCCCCGTGGTACGTGTCGCGCCAGGTGAAAAGATTTCCTCTCTAATTTTTTTTTTCCCCAATTTTTCTTGGTAAATTTATTGTTCCCTGGTGGCGCACCAGCGTACGTTCGTAGTCCTCATCGCCAGTTTTTATGTTGTGTTTTGGAGGTGTGAAGCCTGGGAACAGGGAGGTTTAAAGCAATGGAGATTTGTTTAGAGAGTGTGATCTCTTACATGGCCATTCTTCTCTCTGTTTCCCATGCCCGGTCTCATATCATCATTTCCAGTGAATACATTAATGCAACAGAGCTTCACTAGATCTAATAAAAATTAACGCAAATACTTTTGCATTTACGGGTGGCATGGATGGCACTGTTGCCTCAGCGCCAGGGACCGGGGTTCAATTCAGAACTTGGGTGCATGTCGGTGTGGCGTTTGCATGTTCTCCCTGCATCTGCGTCGGCTTCCTCCGGGTAGTCTGGTTTCCTCCTACGGTCCAAAGATATGTAGGTTAGGTGGGTTGGCCATGCTAAATTGCCCCTTAATGTCCAAATGTTAGGTAGCGTTACAGGAATAAGGGGAGTGGGCCTGAGTAGGGTGCCCTTTCGGTGGGTTGATGCAGACTCGATGGGCCAAATGGCCTCCTTCTGCACTGTAGGGACTCTATGGATTCATAACAATACCGATTTGACCTTTTTGCCCTTCTACTGCTGTAGAATCTGGAATATTTCTATAACCGTTCTCGCACGCTTTTTCAGAGTTCCTCCACCCAAAGACAAGTTGTAACCACGGAGTAATGGCCTCTTTGCTTTTTATTCAATTTACCATTCAGTAACTCCGAAAGCCACCTGTTATAATTGTATCCATCTCTGGTCCGATGTTTACCTTTGTTTCTTTTTGTTTGACTCTCCCTCGCTCGCTACCAATCTGGCTCACTCCCTGGTCACTCGCCTTTTCCCAACTGAGTGAAGCAGGCGCTGATCCTCTTGATGCGCTGCCGCAGTCACAGAACTGCCGGGCGATGTGCTACAATCTCACCACCAGGAATCCACCTGCTGCTCAGCTCTTCACTTGAGCACAAGCTCGGCGCTGTGTATGCATTGCTTCTCTTTGCAGTTAGCGCACTGCCTTTCAACACTCTCCGTCGCTGCGACTTGGGGCAATCTGATCAAAATGTCAAGTATCTTCTCATGCCATGTAACACAATCTCAGGCTGTTCGCCATGTAACTCCTCTTGTACTTAAACCTGATGGCACCTGTCTGACCACCACTGATCACTGTCACGTTTTGTAATGACAAAATACATTGCGCCTATTTACTCCAAGACAGCAAAGCACCAATCACTGCATTGCTGGATGGGCAAGTAATGAGATGGGCAAATAATAATAATCTGTATTAGAACATAGAACAGTACAGCACAGAGCAGGCCCTTCGGCCCTCGATGTTGTGCCGAGCAATGATCACCCTACTCAAACCCATGTATCCACCCTATACCCGTAACCCAACAACTCCCCCCCTTAACCTTACTATTAGGACACTACGGGCAATTTAGCATGGCCAATCCACCTAACCCGCACATCTTTGGACTGTGGGAGGAAACCGGAGCACCCGGAGGAAACCCACGCACACACGGGGAGGACGTGCAGACTCCACACAGACAGTGACCCAGCCGGGAATCGAACCTGGGACCCTGGAGCTGTGAAGCATTTATGCTAACCACCATGCTACCGTGCTGCCCCTAATTGTCACAAGTAGGCTTACATTAACACTGCAATGAAGTTACTGTGAAAAGCCCCTAGCCGCCACATTCCGGCACCTGATCGGGTACACAGAGGGAGAATTCAGAATGCCCAATTCATCTGACAAACACGTTTTGCAGGACTTGTGGGAGGAAACCGGAGCACCCGGAGGAAATCCACATAGTACCTGCACCTCAGAGACGGCAGCGGTTCACAACCTCCTTCTGAAGGGAAATTAGGGATGGGTAATAAATGCTGCTCTAGCCAGCGATGCCCACATCCTGCAAATTAATTTTAAAAACCACACTGGGTACGCCGGGTCCCTGCGAGCCCCCTGCGGGGCGAGGAATATGTGGCATTTCACGCCGGTTTTCCTGGTGTGAAAGACCACAGTTTTTATGACGCCGTGGGGACATAGTCCCAAAAACAGAGAATCCAGCCCCATGTGTACCAGAGATGCAATGACAGTCTAAAGGGCGGGAGCTTGGTTTGACCATTGGGGACTTTCCAGGATCTGGAGTGATAATGGACAACCTGTTGTCCAACAAAAGAAGAGAGATCGAAGGGAAAATCCACGTCGGAATACTCTTTAATCATTGAGTGCTCAAAAGTGCAGAGTTCTGATTGGCTGATAACTGTGCTAGCCTTGATATTCTCCACCGTCTGAAGCAGATCCAGAGCTACGCAGGTAGCCTTGCTCAGGAGAGGCAGAGGCTGGTTACGGATGATGTACATCAGCTCCAAGATCTGTCTGCCGCCACACCTCAGTGTTTACAGGATCATACTAATGGCCGGGATTCGGACTCCCCCTGCCCCTGGAAGGAGGAAGCGAATGGGCCGAGATTACAAGACCCCTTCGTTGTTTGAAGCCAGAGGTATTTCAGCTTTGTCTGACAGGAATGTCACACTGGCACCAGAATTAATTTAAAATTTGTCAGATGACCATTTACCGGGATGTCAGCATTTCAAAACGAAGAGCCACAATCTTTGACCTGACCCAAGAAGCCTGGCTGTACGTCGTCAGGGCTTTCCGACTCGATCTTTAGGATGACTGTGCGGCGCTAGGGATTTGACTTGCACAGTTTACCCAAGTCTCCCTGGATGTATTGGGCACTGCTTGCAGGACACTGATCTCTCCTGTGAGGGGGCTTCACACAGCAGCCCTGGCAAGGTTGGGCTGGCCAGTTCAGGAATCGTTTACTCTGACTTGCATTGTCTCTGTGTCTTTATGACCTGATAACCTGGACTGAGGATTGGCTTCTGCCCTATGTCGTCATCCCTCCCTTTAGAATTCTCCCGTGTTGCTCACATAGCTTAGGCAGTCTAACTATTCAGATTGCTTTGTCCAGGGGTAGATCATCTTTTGCTGGCAGGTCTGCAGACTTTTTGTCGGAATCTATTTCCCTCCAAAGATCCAGGGCGGGATTCTCCATTGCCCGATGCCACAATCGGGAACGGCGATCGGGCAGAGAATGGCTCCCGACGCCAAATTTGTGGCAGGCGGTGGTTTGATGCCGGGTTGCAATGCTCTGCCCCCTCCAAATCGGCATCATCGGGACCTGTGTCATGCGCAGTCGCTACCCCGTTGGAATTTTAATTAGTGGGCCCACCTGCGATGCTACATAGGCCGAGTTCCTAATGGTGCGGGTCACAGGTAGTCTCAGCAGTTGTGAGCCTGGCGTGGCGGCTACGGAGAGAGAGAGGGCGTGCGGACAGTATCCAGCACCGCCATACTCCACTGAGAGACGTGCCGCAGGCCGGGGGCTTCTGCCAGAGCTGGGGGAGTGGTGGGAGGTGGCTAGGAGGTGAGCTGTGGGGCGGGGGAGTGGGCGGGTAAATGGTCCATCGGTGGTGTAGACGGTGTAGGCGTACATGCAGCTGCAGCTTGTCAGCTGTGCGCATGTGCAGCATGGACCAGGCAATTCTCCAACCGATTTCTGCAGATTCCGCGGGTGTTTAATGCGGCACCAGTGCTAGCCCCTCACTGGTAGTGGAATTGGTGCGGGTTTCGCATCAATTTTTCTGTGATGAAACACCACAGATCCTCCGTTGGTGCCAGCACGTAGCCTCAGGAACGGCGAATCCAGCCCCCTAATTCTGTGTCTGCTCTGGGCCTTGGGTGAGTTCAAGTGGAGTTGGAAGTGTGGAATTGAAGTCCACGTTAAAGATGTTTGAAGTATGGGTACAGCTTTAAGGGCTTACAGGATTTCAAGATGGCGTCAATGTTCACAGCAGAACAAAGGATTTCCCACACTTTCCAGTTTTGATGGTTCCGGAAATGGCGAAGACACGATTCGGGAAGAAAATGGTTTAACAATGGCTGCATGCATTGGCTATCCACTGACATCAGGGGCGGGATTCTCCGACTCTCCCGCCGGGCCAGAGAATCGCCGGGGGGGGGGGTGCAGAGTAAATCCTGCCCCGCCGCCCCAACACCGGCTGCGTTATTCTCCGGCGCCAGTTTTTCGGGAGGGGGGGGGCAGGAATCGCATTGCGCCGGTCGGGGGCCGTTGGCAGTGGCCCCCCTGGCGATTTTCCATCTGCGATGGGCCGAGTGGCTGCCCATTTTCAACCAGACCCGCCGGCATAAATCAAACAAGGTCCTTACTGGCGGGACCTGGCTCTGCGGGCGGCCTGCGGAGTCCTCGGGCGAGGGGGGATCTGACCCAGGGGGAGGCCCCCACGGTGGCCTGACCCGCGATCGGGGCCCACCGATCTGCGGACGGGTCTGTGCCGTGGGGGCACTCTTTCCCTTCGCGCCAGCCGCTGTAACGGTCCGCCATGGCCGGCGCGGGGAAGAACCTCCCTGCGCATGCACCGAGACCACGCCAGAACACGCTGGCGCTCCCGCGCATGCGCCAACCCCGCCGGCGCCGGCCTAGCCCCTGAAGGTGCGGAGGATTTGCACCTTCCGGGCAGCCCGACGCCGGAGTGGCTCATGCCACTCCTCGGCGCCGGTACGGCTCGCCCCGCCAGATATCGGAAAATCCCGGCCATGTAGTTCAGCAATTAACTGCTCTGAGTATCGAGGCATTCAAATTCAACACAGGCTTGCTGTTTTACAAATCTAATGGTTGCATTCCTGAGAAGCTGAGTAATGTAATCAATAATTATTTTCTTTTTCAAACTGGTTTGGAGTCAGGGATCAGAGGCAGCAATGGGTTTCATTCAAATGCCACTTCAGACTCCGAATTAGACTATGGGCGCGATTCTCCGACCCCCCACGCCGGGTGGGAGAATCGCGGGAGTGCCGGGCGATTCCCGCCATGCTGCCCTGGCACCCGCACGCGATTCTCCCACCCCCCCCCCCCCCCCCCACCACCAAAACGGCCAATTTTACGACAGGCCGCTCGGAGAATCGCCTCTCGCCGTTTCTAACTGGATGGACCGAGCGGCCTGCCCAATCCGACCGGTTCACGCCGGCGACAACCACACCTGGTCGCTGCCGGCGTGAACAGCGCGCGAACGCTGCGTATGCGGCCTGTGGGGTGGAGAGGGAGGATCGAGCACCAGGGGGGTGCTCAGGAGGGGTCTGGCCTGCCATCGGTGCCCACCGATCGGGGGGCCCGCGTCTCTAAAAGACGCACTCTTTTTCCTCCGCCGCTCCGCAGGATCACTCCGACATGTCTTGCGGGGCACCCGAGGGGAGGACGGCAACCACACATGCGCAGGTTTGCGCTGGCCAACCTACGCATGCACGGGTGACGTCATTTAAGCGCCGCGTCATTTATGCGGCGCCGCTTTGAGGCGGCGCCAAGGCCCGACGCGCGAAATTGACGCAGCGCCACTCCTAGCCCACTGGGGGTGGTAGAATAGGGGGCGAGGAGCGACCTCCGACGCCGGAGTGAAACACTCCGGTTTTCACTCCGGCGTCCGCACTTAGTCTCCCGTTGGGAGAATTGCGCCCTATGGACTAGCTGCATCCTGGAACATAAAAAGATTTAGCTCACTCTTGCAGGCTGTGAGCTCTGCATGCTGGGACTGGATTTCCAAGGGAGATCCCATGGAGTGTTCTGCTGCAGTAATATCCCAGCCTTTCAGTTACGATGCTCTTTTCTCTAGAGCATTTTCTGATGAATTTTCTCAGCATCTCCAACTTCGGTTGGGACTCTCTGTGTCTCCGCAGGAAAAGCTCTCCCACAATCGGCGGGCAAGGGCCCAGACTGGCGGTGGGGTGCTGGACTTTAGAATCCTCGCCTCCTTTGAGGAGCGGACCCTGGAGGTGAATGTGGGGTCGAGGATAAGGCAGTCACCCATGTGGAGGCTGGCAGATGCTGCAGAGATGAGGAACTACTGGGCTCCACCCGGGGGACTTGTCACACATCAGTTATTGCGTTACTGACTGACCCATCACTCCCACTGACCTCATGTCCATTCTCCCACAGGTCCCCCAGCCGACACCGCCGGCCCATCCCGGGTGGCCACCTCTCCTGACTCCGATAAGTCCACCTCAGAGGGCAGCTCCGAGGATGCAACATTATAGTCGCGGCACAGCTGTCACCCCGCCCCCTCCGCCAGTGCAGATACACACATCTCGGTGGGAAATGTCAGTGGACAAACTTCTGGGGCACAATCTGGTGGACACCACACTGCTGATGATGCACATCAGGTGGAGGCAGGAACCCTCAGGCGAGACAGCAGTCAGAGGGCAGCCGAATCCCAGTGGGGCCCCAGCCTAATGCTGAACTTGCGGAAGTGGGTTACCCGGAGCTGATGGGGGCGATAGGGAGCGGCCGGGACGTTCAGGGGGAGATGTCAGCGTTGCTCCAGCAGATCCACAGCCACCTGGAGGAGCTCCAGAAGCTACATGTGCAGGAGATGTCACCGGCAATGAGTGGCACCAAGGCCAACACTGCTAGGGTGGCGACGCAGTGGAGAGCCTGGTGCACGATGTCAGCACCGTGTGTGAAGGTGTCCAAGGCATCGCGCAGTCGGTGATGGCCATGGCTGAGGGTCTCGGCAGAATGTCAGACTCACTGGGGGATGTCACCCAGTACCAGGCCAACCTTGATGAGGTTCTGCGGGACATGTCCCGCTACCAGTTGGGCATGGCCGAGGCGCTGCCGAGCTTGTCCCTGTCACTGAGGAACATCACCGAGGGCGTCGACACAATGGTGTGGACCATGGGGAACTGCCAGGGGCAGCAGGGGCTCGAACCAGCTGCCCCTCCATCCCAAGGCAAACCCCAGGACACCGACTGGGAGGAGGAGCGCTGAGTGCCAACCTGGACCCGTCTCATGGACTGCAGATGGTGGCCCTACGCTCCCCGAGATCCACCCCTCTGATGAAGTTGCGTCTCAAGGTCAACACATGGGACAGGGCGGCATGGTTGTGCATATGCCGTCGATAAGTGATCCGGGGCCCACTGGCCCCAAAGCCTCCAGAGGATGCCCAGCACTGGCATCGAAGGCCACAGGATGAGGTAAGCAGCTGGCTGCCTTCACCTCAGATGTGCATCCTGGGGAAACACCGAGACGTGGTTTGGAGCTAGGGGGCTAAGCATGTTGAGGATCACTGAGGGCACTGGGGAGGTGGAGGGTGTGGGGTGTAGGTAGGGGGTGGAGACGTGGGCATTGGGGGGGGGGGATGCGGCATCTTCGGGATTGGGGTATTGTACAGCACATTAAACACCTTTTTGCACAACCATTATGACCCTCTGTCACTTCTTCCGCAATGCGGGCTGACCTCCGGACCCTTTGCCCATCTCTCCAGGCATCCTCCCCCCCCATCCCCCCCCCCCCCCCCCCCCCCGACCTATGGCGCTCACCCACCCTCCGGCCGTGTGTCCCATCCCCAAATTTGTGGACGTTGGCTGTTGCATGTGTGGTGTTGCCTCTTGCAGTGTTCAATCAGTGTGGATTACTAATCGGGGCCAATGTGACCACTTGCTGGGAAGGCTGATGAATGACAGGAGGCCGTTGGATATGGGGTCGCTCCCATTAATTATATGGAAATTGGGCTTAAGTGGTGATAATTGGTTTCTCACCATGCTACGGCAAGATGCTGGTTTCACCTCCGGGAGCGGGCCGGTTGGATAATTGGTTTCTCACCATGCTACGGCAAGATGCTGGTTTCACCTCCGGGAGCGGGCCGGTTGGATAATTGGTTTCTCACCATGCTACGGCAAGATGCTGGTTTCACCTCCGGGAGTGGGACGGTTGCATCGCAAACTGTTTGCCGCCTGATGCAGATCACTTTTTTGGCCTCTCCCGCTATTCACCGGCCTCGGGCAAGAGCGCGACGAGGCCGGAGAATCGCACCCAGTATTAACGGCTGATAACTGAACTTGAACCTAACAATTTCTACTTAACACAGTTCTGAAACATGAGCATTAAAAGTGAAACATTTTCTGAGAGGTTGTGACATGGTTATTTGATGACAATGGCAATCTAGAAACAAACTGTGTTTTATAGGGTATTGGATCAACTTGTCTTTTTTGCAGAAGCAATCATTAATCTTATGTGTTTACATTGATAGGTTTTAATTCAATGGAGCTGTCAGTTTGACGGTTGATTATCCAATGTGCAGTTGTCCTGTAAACAATTCCAATCCTGTCTTTGTTTAACCTGCAGTAATGTCACTGGTCCATTAAGTTAGAACAGAACGGCACTCAATCAGCTGGTCCATACTGCAACATGAATAAATCTACATGTCATCGAGTTGTGTCGACCAAGGAGAAGCATTATGTATGTCCTCTTGTTATCAAAGCTTTAAAATAACTCTCCGGGTATCTCTTTTCAAGGACACTCACTCTGCACAATGCAATCGCAGGGGAATCTTCAAATTTTACAGCCTCTGTAGAAAGTCTGATATAGATTAATGTGCACAGTTCCTCTGAAGCACCGTGCTCTGTTCTTACAGCTGGTTCTCAGCCAACACAGCCGGAGAAAGACACAAATATGGACCTGGTAAAAAACAGCCAAGGGCTGGGGACACTAATAAGTCTCCTGGACATGACAGGCTATAGAAACTGCTTTGAGGTTTCTACAAAATGAAATGTTAGATCCCGGCTTCAAAATTAAGCCTCAAAATGTTATATTTATGTTCAAAAGGGTTTGAGGCAAATGACATTTGCAAATGACAGGGGCAGCAGGGTAGCATGGTGGTTAGCATAAATGCTTCACAGCTCCAGGGTCCCAGGTTCGATTCCCGGCTGGGTCACTGTCTGTGTGGAGTCTGCACGTCCTCCCCCTATGTGCGTGGGTTTCCTCCGGGTGCTCCGGTTTCCTCCCACAGTCCAAAGATGTGCGGGTTAGGTGGATTGGCCATGCTAAATTGCCCGTAGTGTCCTAATAAAAAAAGTAAGGTTAAGGGGGGGTTGTTGGGTTACGGGTATAGGGTGGATACGTGGGTTTGAGTAGGGTGATCATGGCTCGGCACAACATTGAGGGCCGAAGGGCCTGTTCTGTGCTGTACTGTTCTATGTTCTATATGGAAAGAATAATGTTCGGAATTCACGCTCCCAGGTTGGAAGCCTCCCCCTCTCCTGTAGGCATGTATTGAAAGTTCAAGGGGATGGTAGCTTTCTAAAAATCCCAGGCCCCAGTGCAGACTCTGTCCACACGCTTTTATTCTCCGACCCCAAAGATAAACAGAAAAAGCTCCAAAGATCCAATTAAGTACTTCTGATCAGCCTTTATTAATGAGAGGGGTATCAGAGGAGAGGTGAATCTTGAGAGAAAAGAAAGTGAATTTACCAAGGACAAAAGGGTCATTTGAGATAAGTTAGTGAAGTTAAGAGTGTTATATTACAGAAATGTAATATATAAATTACTGAGGACTTCCACAGTCGAACAGTCGGTATCGGAACTTTTTTTTTCCTAATCTTACTACTAGTTATTCTTAAAGATTTTTTAAACCTGGTACCATGTTATATTACAGAAATGCAATATGGAAATTACTCATTTGTCTTGCCGAGTTGTATTTAACTTGATGATAAACAGTCAAAGTCTTCCAGTTGATGACAAATTAATTATTGAGTATCAAAATACTATACTTGTGAGTTCTTTCACTTTAATACTTGGACTAGATTAAATTAACTAAGATTCGATTAAAGTAACAATTAAGGTAACACACTACACTCTGAGCTGGTCACCTCTATGCTCTAGCCGCACTACACACACACTAACCTAAAGAAAGAGCGGGAACCTCCTTCAATAGTTCCTGTTAGTCTTGCCATCTAGTGATTATCTGACTGTACTGACTGCACAGTAACTAATCATGTATTAACATATACAGAGGTCACTACAAAGAGCAGACGGGGTCTGACAGAATACAGGATATTGTCAACATCCTGGGGGTTGCCCTTGATCAGAAACTGAACTGGACTAGTCATATAAATACCGTGGCTACAAGAGCAGATCAGAGGCTGGGAATTATGTGCCGACTAACTCACCTTCTGACTCCCCAAAACCTGCCCATCATCTGCAAGGCACAAGTCAGGAGTGTGATGGAATACTCTCCACTTGCCTGGATGAGCGCAGTTCCAACACACTCAAGAGACTCGACACCATCCAGGACAAAGCAGCCCACTTGATTGGCACCCCTTCCACAAACATTTGCTCCCTCCACCACCAAAGTATGGTGGCACCAGAGTGCACCATCTCCAAGTTGCACTGCAGAATCTCACCAAGGGTCCTTAGACAGCACCTTTGAAACCTACGACTGCTACTATAAAAGGACAAGGGCAGCAGACACGTGGGGACACCATCTCCTGGATGTTCACCTCCCAAGTCACTCACCATCCTGACTTGGAAATATATCGATGTTCCTTCACTGTTGTTGGGCCAAAATCCCAGAAATCACTCCCTAACAGCACTGTGGAGCACCTGCACCACATGGACTGCAGCGGTTCAAGAAGGCATCTCACCACCATCTTTTCAGGGTAAATTAGGGATGGGCAATAGATGCTGGCCTCAACAGTGATGCCCACATCCCATGAATAAATAAAACAAACCACTAGGATTGTGAAGAAACTGAGGAAGAAAATCAACAGTGTTGCTAGAAATGATAGTTTAGGGTCTCTATTGAGTAGAGACGTGTGCCTGAGGATGGCATAATGGCCAAAACAGTATCCATCTTTATAAAGAGAGAAAGGGCTAATCCAAATAATTACAAATGAGCTTGTTTAACATTTGTGGGAGGGAACATTTTACAGTCTTTATTTAAAGATGATAATAATAATCTTTATTGTCACAAGTAGGCTTACATTAACACTGCAATGAAGTTACTGTGAAAAGCCCCTCGTCACCACATTCCGGCGCCTGTTCGGGTACGCAGAGGGAGAATTCAGAATGTCCAAATTACCCAACAGCATGTCTTTCGGGACTAGTGGGAGGAAACCGGAGCACCCGGAGGAAACCCTCGCAGACACGGGGAGAACGCGCAGACTCCGCACAGACAGTGAGCCAAGTGTGTTAACCACTGTGCTACCGTGCTGCCCCAATGATGAAACCACGTATTTAGAGAAAATAATACAAAGTAGCTAGAATGGATTTCAAATGGGTGTTTGAGAAACCTCATAGAATTATTCTTTGAATAAGAAACAGGCTTCGTAAATGAGGAAATGTGGTGGCTGCAGTGTCAATGGACTTCAGGAAAGCTGGAGGTTACTAATGAATCCCGAAAAGTGCAAAATTGGGGGAGGGGAATTGGTTAGAAGGGAGAAGATATAGTGTTCGAGTTAAGCACAGCTTCTTTATAACGTTTGGCAGTGTCAAATGGTGTCCGACTGTGCTCAGTTCTGGGGATCATTCTTTTCACTGTTTATCAATGGATTTGGATGTAAGCTTAAATGGCTTGGTGTTGACATTCTCTTGCCCAGTGAGCCATGAAGTCTGGGTCATTTGATATATTCAGGGCTGAGATGGACAGGTCTTTGATAGACAAGGGAGGCGAGGGTTATAGGGGGAAGACAGGAAAGGGGAGTTGAGACCACAATCGGATTAACCATGATCTTATTAAATGGCGGAGCAGGTTTGAAGGGCTGGATTGCACACTTCTGCTCCTGAATCCTATGTTCCTATCAAAGAAACCTGCCACAAGATATTGATAAGATGGGGGA
The DNA here is from genome assembly GCF_902713615.1 of Scyliorhinus canicula. Taxonomy (NCBI): domain Eukaryota; kingdom Metazoa; phylum Chordata; class Chondrichthyes; order Carcharhiniformes; family Scyliorhinidae; genus Scyliorhinus; species Scyliorhinus canicula. The sequence continues at coordinate 105,998,464 of NC_052157.1, read as the reverse complement.
ATGAGCTAACAAAATGGACATTAGAGTTAAATGCCTGCAAGTATGAGGTGATAAAAAAGTTGGTTGAAAAAATAACAGCAATAACCACATCCTGAATGGAAGTAGGCTCAGTGCTGTGGAATAACAGAATAATTTAAGGAACTTGAGGACTCAGAATGTAAAAATACGCTTTGCAGCTTGATAAGGCTGGAAGTTACCACAAGAGGTAGAGAATATAAGAGGTAAACCAATGAGCCTGTATAAAACACGGGTATGACCTTAATTAGAATACTGCAGTCCTGGGGTTCAAACTTGTAGCCATCTGGGATGGCCACTTCCAGAATACAAAATGGACGCTTGCAAAGAATATAGGGAATAGTGGACAATGCTAGAAAGCAAGCAGGCACAGTGCCTGAATATATATTTGGGAAACAGCTCCCAGACGGAATCGAAACTTTGGGTCGATTAGCATATTGATGGCCCATCTCCGAGAAACAAAGGACTAACACTCAGATAGTTGATACTGTCGCAGACATCCTGGCACCAGAAAGACACAAACAAAGCAAGGCCAACGGCCACCTAAGACATGCCCAGCCACCAGGGCGCTCACCCCTTTATTGGACAAGTTCGATAACAATGACCGAGAAGCTTCCCAATTAATTGGGGCCAAGTTTAAGGCCCGCCTAAAAGCATGCAAAGCCCCTCCATGTATAAGAAGGAAACCCGACGAGAGATTTGCTCTCTTGAATTTAGCTCTCAGGCAGAGAGACCCATCCACCAGCATCACCAGAAGCAGTAAGTTCAAGGTCAACGCTCGCTACCAGACAGACGACCTTAGCTGTTCTCCTGTTACCTCTTTGAACCCAACAGCCTCAGATCCGAACAACGGCCATTGTTCCTCTGACTGAGTGGGCACCCGAAGTATAGGCGTTAATGTTAGAGATAGTTTAGTTTGTAGTACTGTTGTGCATGAGTAGATCTTACTGTGTGTGTAAATAAATAGTATTGACTTTGAACTAACTAACTGGTGTATTGGCTCTTTGATCAGTTTTCGGTTTGAACCTTGTGGGGTTATTGAGAGATACCTGGAGACTCTAAGTGTAAACATAATTAGGATTAAGAAAGGCAACCATATTGACTGCTATATTTATAGAAAGTAAACAGACTATAGGAAGAACATTCAAGGCTAAAAGTTGTTTTGCTCTAATGTTTGGGCATACTTCTTGTGACTCGTGACCGACCTGAGCATCTTCTGTTGGAGGTGGGCAGCATATAAATTTGATGCGGTCTCTCTGCTCACCAGGAAACCTAACAGTGTGGTGCTGATAGCATTTGGTGCAACCAGCCTTCTGTTCTTAAAGGTAGTCTGTCCCTTTTAAAGGGAAGCTTCACTGAATGACAGGAGGCTGCTGCTGAATACCATTGCTGCAAATCTAAATCAGGAAAATTGAACCAAGATAGAGAGAGGGTTTCACAGTCTCAGGAAAACTGGAGATCTTAGTGGTGGAGGTGAATGGGTGAAGAGCAGCCATACTTCAATGGGGGGGGGGGGGGGGGGGGGGGGGTTCCGATGTCGAGTCATATTAAGCTTCAAATGTTATGTCTGCCTCTCTCTTCACAGATGCTGCCAGACCTACTGAGTTTTTCCAGAACTTTATGTTTTGATTCTGTGGAGGGAGCCTGGAGACCCACAACGACCATCGCCAGAAAGGATTGAGGAGCCAATTCCTGACACCTGGGTCTGAGGAATTGTAGCAGTACCACAAGAAGTCTAATGACCTCATATGGGTGGTCAAGGTCAGTGAATGCGCCTTCACATGAAATCTCCGAACGATCACCACCCCAATCTCATGCTACTAAATACTTCCCCATCACTCACCCCCATAAGTAGCTCCTGGCACTCACCACTGAAACATATCTTCCAGATACTCCATCTCTCCCTCATGCACCTACCAAAACTGGCAGCCTCACACCCACCTCTTGCCACCTCCGCGTAACTCCAGCTATTGAGCTCATCCCAATCTTTGACATTCCGTCTTCTCGCTTATAGAACAAGATGGCGCCCACAATAGAAGGGAGCAGAGCAGAACCAATGGGGGACGAGGAATATGGCAACTCCTGAGTCATATGAAAAAGATCCTCAGAATCATTCAGTTGACTTTAATGGAACCCTTGCCTTCTATTATAACGGAGAACATTCAGGATGAAAATATGGCCGTGTGCACCCTCACAGCATCAGCCCACCCTCATGCTGCTATTTAGCGTGCTCAGCGATGGCAGCGGTTCAAGGTGGCAGCTCACCACCACCTTCCTCAAGGGCAGCTAGGGATGGGCAATAAATGTTGGCCTAGCCAGTGAAATCCACATCACGTAAAATGAATAAAGAGCAACTGCTCTTACCTTGTCGGTGGGTGTAGAGTTGAGATTAGCTTGTGGTGAACAGGAATTATGATTAGACTGCATTCAGTAATGGATGGGTCATGTGCCAGTTCACTGGAGGGACAGCAAGGCTGCAGATGTGTTCGACTGCAGTGAACTGAGACGAGGAGCTCAATAGGATGACATACAGGAGAACATTAAAGGGCTCATAGAATTTTACAGTGCAGAAGGAGGCCATTCATCCCATCGAGTCAGCACCGGCCCTTTACAAAGAGCACCCTACTCAACCCATGTATCTAGCCTATCCCCGTAACCCAGTAACCCCGATTTAATCTTTTTTGGACACTAAGGGCAATTTATCATGGCCAATCCACCTAACCCGCACATCTTTGGACTATGGGAGGAAACCGGAGCACCTGGAGAAAACTCACGCAGACACGGGGAGAACGTGCAGACAGTGACCCAAGCCGGGAATCGAACCTGGGATCCTGGAGCTGTGAAGCAACTGTGCTAACCACAATGCTACCGTGCTGCATATGGAGATACTGTGTTCATTGGCTGGCCTATCATACAGCTTCCTGTTTCCTTTCAGCAGTGCTAAGCCTCTATGAATTTTTCTCCCTCATGCTTTAGAGAGGATACAACACAGATTCGAGAGGAGTCAACACCAATACAAGGAAGGATTTGAAACTGTCTCCTTTTTGACAGAGTACAGATTCCAGGACAATATGTTAGGGATATTTAAATTGATAAAAGGATGGAACAGATTGTTTCCAGTAGTTGTGGGGTCAGGAATGAGCAGCAAGATTAAATTTAAGAGATTAGGATGGAAACCATGTGAAATCTGATTGCACTGTGTGCCGTGAGGCTGTGGGATTCATTGCCAGGGTTTGTTGCTTTGGGAGTAACTACGTCAATTTGCAAGAATATACTGGAGGGGTGGAGGAAGGGAAAGAGATTGAAGGGATATGGGAAAACAGAAACAAACAGACATTTCAAAAATGAAGCTGAACGTGAAGGAATGGTGTCAGTACGGTAGCACAGGTGGATAGCACTGTGGCTTCACATCGCCAGGGCCCCAGGTTCGATTCCCCGCTGGGACACTGTCTGTGCAGTGTCTGCACATTCTCCCCGTGTCTGCGTGGGTTTCCTCCGGGTGCTCCGGTTTCCTCCCATAGTCCAAAGATGGGCCTCACGGTAGCATGGTGGTTAGCATCAATGCTTCACAGCTCCAGGGTCCCAGGTTCGATTCCCGGCTGGGTCACTGTCTGTGTGGAGTCTGCACGTCCTCCCCGTGTGTGCGTGGGTTTCCTCCGGGTGCTCCGGTTTCCTCCCACAGTCCAAAGATGTGCAGGTTAGGTGGATTGGCCATGCTAAATTGCCCGTAGTGTAAGGTTAATGGGGGGATTGTTGGGTTACGGGTATACGGGTTACGTGGGTTTAAGTAGGGTGATCATTGCTCGGCACAACATCGAGGGCTGAAGGGCCTGTTCTGTGCTGTACTGTTCTATGTCTATGTGCAGGTTAGGTGGATTGGGCATGCTAAATTGCCCTTAGTGACCAAAAAGGTTAGGAGGGGTTATTGGTTTACGGGGATAGGGTGGAAGTGAGGGCTTAAGTGGGTCGGTGCAGACTTGATGGGCCGAATGGCCTCCTTCTGCACTGTATGTTCTGTATTCTATGTTCTAAATAGATTCAACAAAATGGATTATAAAAAAGAGTCAAATAGTGAAATAAATACAATCGCCCGAGCTAACGCAACCGAACTTCAAGAAAAAACATATCAGATATTCTATTGACATCATTTTGGTCTTGGAAAATGGCTGGCCAGCTGAGTTGAAATAATTTTGGAACCCCGCTTCCCTTCCTGGATCCCATGCTAGCTGATATTGTTCTCTTCAGGCGTTGCCCCTTTCTCCTTTAAACCTGTTGTCATCACCTCAAAAAAAAACCTTAGCCCTCCATCCTTGCAAACTACTGCTCCATCTCCAACCTCTCTCTCCTCTCCAAAGTCCTTGAATGTACCACCCAAATCCATTCCCATCTTTCCTAGAATTCCACGTTTGACCAATCAAATTCCCCCCTCCGCCCCACCCCCCATCCACAGTAACAAATCGACTCGTATCAAAGTCACAAATGACATCCAGTGTGACTGTAATAAAGGCAAACTTTCCCTCCTCGCCCTTCCCAACCTCTCTGTCGTCTTTGATAAATTTGATCACACCATCCTCCTCCAAAGCCTCTCCACTGTTGCCAAGCGGGATGAGACTGCTCTGAGCTGGTTCCGTTCAAATCTATCTGATCAGATCCAGTGAATCATTCACAATGGTTTCCCTTTCTGATCCTGCACGGTTACCTGTGGTGCCCCTGGCTCCCTTCCTTTGCTCATCTACATGCAGCCCCTCAGTGACATCATCCAAAGACATAATGCATGTTTCCACATGTAAACGGAAACTAAAGAGATTTTGCATGTCTGCATCGACTCTCACAAACCTCTACAGATGTGCCATAGAGAGCATCCTAACCGATTGCATCACAGCCTGGTATGGCAACTGCTCAGCCCAAGATCGCAAGAAACTGCAGAGTGTGGTGAACTCAGCCCAACGCATCACACAAGCTTGTCACCCCCACATTGATTCTGTCTACACCTCCCGCTGTCTCAGGAAGGCAGACAGCCTTGTCAGAGACCTCTCCCACCCAGGCTTTGCCCTCTACCAGACCTTTCCATCAGGCAGAAGATACAGACATAGGAACAGCTTCTTCCCCACAGCTACTAGATTCCTCAATGACTCTCCCTCGGACTGATCTGTTACCTGTAAGATACTATTCATGACACCCAATGCTGCTCTTGCTCATGTCGTATTTGCTATGTTTGGCTCTTGTTCCGGGCTGTAATCAATTACTTATTTGTCGATGTACTGTGTATTTTTTCACATTCACTGTAGCATTCTACTATTCTTTTTTGTCTACTGTGGACGTACTGTGCACGTTACCTTGGCCGCAGAAAAATACTTTTCACTGTACTTCGGTACATGCGACAATAAATCAAATCAAATCAAGTAAACTAACAACCCTCAGCTCTACCTTGCCACTACCTCCTTGACCCCTCCACTCATTCAGAATTATCTGTTTGTCAAATATCCAGTGCTGGATGAGGCAAGTGTTCCTCCAACTAATTATTGGTCTTACATCTCTACCACAAACTCTTTCCCCAGTTACCAACTCTAACCATCTCCCTGGTAACTGTCTGAGGTACCAGACAGTTTGGAATCTCGCTGCCACAGTGGATCCCGAGCTGAGATTTGTACCACAAGTTCACACCATCGTGAATACTACCGATTTTCACCTCCTTAACATTGCCCCCTCCAACCCTACATCAGCACCACGGGTGGCACGGTGGAATAGTGGTTAGCACTGCTGCCCCACAATGCCAGGGACCCGAGTTCGATCCAAGCCTTGGGTGAACTGTTTGTGTGGAATTTGTACATTCTCCCTGTGCCTGTGTGGGTTTCCTCCGGGTGTTCCAGTTTCCTCCCACAGTCCAAGATGTGCAGGTTAGGTGGATTGGCCACGATAAAATTGCCCCTTAGTATCAAAAGGTTGAGTTGGGTTATGGCTTTAGAGCAGGGTTGTAGGTCTAGGTGCGGTACTTCTTTGGCGGGTTGAAAAAAACTTGATGGGCCGATTGGCCTCCTTCGTAGGGGTAGGGATTCTATGATTCTATAAACTGCCACTGAAACTCTCGTCCCTGCCCTTGTTACCTTTATATTTGACTATTCCTGCACACTCCTGGCCAGCTCCCCACAATCAATCTTCCAAAAACTTCAGGTTATCCAATACCTTGCAGTCGGTGTGTCAACTTTCACCAAGGCCAATTCACCTTTCACCCCTCTGCTAACTGGCTTATTTTCATCCCTGTTAAGCTGATTCTAAAACGCTTACCCTGGTTTCCATATTCTTCCTCATTCCCACTCCTCCCCATCCCTGTAATCTCCTCCAACCCTACTCCGAGATTTCTCTGCTCCTCTAATTCAGGCTTCTTGAACACCCTTGATTTTAATTACTCCCCCACTGTTGGCCACGTTTTCATCGCTTTCACCTTCGTGTCTCCTGTGGATCTGTGTCAATTTTTGTTTTTGAACAATGCTCCTTGGGATGTTTTCTCACTTTAAGAGCACGATATAAATACAAGTTGTTGTTGTTAACGTTACCTTGGTGACATATTGCACAGCCTTACCTATCTGTTGTATGAAAATATTCTTCCTAACCCTCCTTCCCACCCAGTATTTAATATTTCATCAGCAATTATAGGCACCATGACAGACTGCACATTTTCTGTGCAGGGGCCTTTCAACACTGCATCACTCCTTATAAAGGTTTCCTCATAAACATTTCCTTTTCACTAAAAGAACTCCTGTCAACCTGCCCAACAACACAATATTCACCAACATCCACTAACTCTGCACTTGGAAAAACAGGTGAAAAACACCTCACCTGAAAGTGTGGGCTGGTGTTTTTAAACAGCACTGGCTGAGGGGTGGGGATGTACTCTTGCGAGGCTTGAACACATGTTCAGTTGTGTTGTGGGGCTTAAAAAGGTCAGCAGAACCTGCAAGGTCTAAAATGGCCGCTCCTGTCATTTAGTCAAATCAGTTGTAGACGCTCATAAGAACATGGCGATCAGCACAGGCTGCAGCAGAAGCCAGCGGGAGTGGACCTCCCATCATATTTAGCATCTGCCAACTCTCATAATGCTGAAAACTGGATGCGCCAAAGTTGACTTTTGCAGCTTACATATTGTATGTACTGAGCAAGTCGATTAATGTGTGAAAGGCAGAACCTTTCTTTCCCATCGGTGATCATCTTGCTGTCTGTTTGTTGTTTTTACTGTTTTCATTACGGAATTTCTAACACTGGCGACTGTAGGTTTAGCTCTTTATAATGAATTAGTTTGACGTTGGTCAGGTCAGATTTTCATTATTGCAGCACAAGTCCCTACAGGCAACCAGAACACGTTTTCCATTGATTCGCCTCAGACATATGTGACATGTATATAATGGGATCTGCTCACGGTGGTTTGGCATTGAAGTAAAATTCTGTTTGTAATGAGAAAATTCAATGTCCTACTTTAAGAATATAATCAAACACAAATCATTACGGTACCCAGACCAGACCCCAATTTATATGAGGAAACCGGCAAGACCCCAACAAGTTTTCAAGTTTTCCACTGTGAGGAAAGGATACTTCGCTCCGGAGGGATTCGACTGACAAATCTTTTATATTCAAACAACCTTCATTATTAACACAGGATTAACCCCATTAAAATCCAAGGAAAAAGATAGCTTTTCAATTAATAATGAAATGGTTCTAAATAAAATTAAGCAAAGGTCTTTCAGCTTACTTTCCCATCTACTTCTAAAATTTAAATCAAGCAAAATCCACCCACACACAGGTCAAATAACACTTATTAATAAAGTAAACACTTAGTGACTCATTCACAAAGTCCTGGGGCGGGATTCTCCGACCCCCCCCCGGCCGGGTCGGAGAATCGCCGGGGGCCGGCGTCAATCCCACCTCCGCAATGTCCCGAAGTCTCCGGCACCGGAGATTCGGCGGGGGCGGGATTTGCGCCGCGCCGGACGGCGGGCCTCCCCTCCCCCGGTGAATCTCCGGCCCGCGATGGGCCGAAGTCCCGCCACTGTCATGCTTTTCCCGCCAGCGTGTGGGAGACGGCACGAGCGGGCTCCTGGGTCCTGGGGGGGGGGGGGGGGGGCGCAGGGCGATCTGGCCCTGGGGAGGTGCCTCCATGGTGGCCTGGCCCGTGATCGGGGCCGACCGATCGGCGGGCCGGCCTGTGCCGTGGGGACACTCTTTTCCTTCCGCCTTCGCCATGGTCTTCACGATGGCGGAGGAGGCAAGTGACCCCCTCCCCTGCGCATGCGCCGGGGTGACGTCAGCAGCCACTGATGCTCCAGCACGTGCGCAGACATCCACCGCCGGCGAAGTCCTTTCAGCCCTGGCTGGCGTGGCGCCAAAGGCCGTCCTGGCACTGCACGCGATTCTCCCCCCCTCCGCAAAACGGCATGCCGCGTTTCACGACAGGCCGCTCGGAGAATCGCCGCTCGCCGTTTCTAACTGGTGAGCGGCGATTCCCCGGACCAGATGGGCTGAGCGCCCTGCCCAATCCGACGGGTTCACGCCGGCGCCAACCACACCTGGTCGCTGCCGGCATGAACAGCGCGCGAATGCTGCGTGTGTGGCCCGTGGGGGGGGGGGGGGGAGGTCGTATCGAGCACCAGGGGGGTGCTCAGGAGGGGTCTGGCCCGCGATCGGTGCCCACCGATCGGCGGGCCGGCGTCTCTAAAGGACGCATTCTTTTTCCTCCGCCGCCCCGCAAGATCACTCCGACATGTCTTGCGGGGAGCCCGCGGGGAGGACGGCAACCGCCCCCCAACTGCCATCATCCACCTCCTCCTCCATACCACCCTCCCACCCCACCCCCCACCCCCCATCCACCTCCCCACTCAAAATTGGTTTGGAGTCTAACCCCTTCCATAAGTATACATGGTTCATGACACCTCAGAGGAATCTTGAACCAAGAGAAATACCCCATCCCCAAATGGGGAACAAAATGTATATCCGCCTGCTGCTGGAATTATTTGATTGACAAGCCATTTGCTTTGAATTATGAACAAAAATCTGTTATTTCAATTTCAACAGTTAGATGCTGTATTGTAAGTTAAGCAGTTAGATATATTTTTACTGCATTGATTGTTCTTCAGGCTTTGCCCTGAAAAGCTAAGTTGACCATTAGAATTATCAGAATTACGTAAGTGTTGAGATGTATTACAATACTTTTATCATTGGGAAAAATGCTATTGTGCAATCAGAACTGAAGGAAACAATGTTTGGAAACTCTAGTGTTATGATTCAAGTTATTTTAAACGTCTGAAGTACTTTAGATTTGAAAAAGAAAACTACTCTGCAGATGTCACTTGAAGAGAAAATACAGGTGTTTGCTCCTGGACTGCTTTGATTGAAAGGCCATCTGGTATAGTTTAGATTGAACAACGCCATCTGTTTTTCAGTTTCAATAGGTTTCGTTGTTTGGAGCAGTCATGGTTTGTTTTGACAGCATATCCTATTGTGAATGCTTGGCTGAGTTTCAGGAGCCATGAAGGAATGGTTAGAGTGAGCTGGGGAACATGGAGAGAGCATGGGGTATGTAGGGGCAGGGAAGTGGCATGGGGATATGAAGGGCATGAAGGGAGCATGTGGGAGGGATGAGGGCTTAAGCTCCTGACATTCAGCATCACATCTGGGCAGATGTCCCAGTAAACAGAGATGGGTGTTCTAGCCTGTTGCCTTGTCCATCTGCCTCCATGCTATGAAGAAATAGCAGGCAGGGGTCTTTTTTAAATGAGGTAAGAAACTTCTTGGCTCGTCCTTCCCTCCTCCTCCACAAAAACTATCCCATCATCTATATGGATTCACATGGGGCGGGATTCTCCAACCCCCTGTCGAGCTGGAGACTCGCCGGTGGGCAGCGTGAATCCCGTCCCTGCCGGCTGCCAAATTCTCCGGTGCCGGGGTTTTGGCTGGGGGGGGGGATTCGCGCCGCGCCGGTCGGCGGCTGCTGGCAGCGCCCCCCTCCCGGCGATTCCTCGGCCCGCAATGGGCCGAGCGGCCGTCCGTTTTAGGCCGGTCCCGCTGGCGTGAATTAGACCTGGTACTTATCGGGGACCTGGCTCTGCGGGCGGCCTCTGGGGTCCTCGGGGGGGCCTGGAGGGATCTGCCCCGGGGGAGGTGCCCCCACGGTGGCCTGGCCCGCGATCGGGCCCACCGATCCACAGGTGGGCCTGTGAAGTGGGGGCACTCTTTCCCTCCGCACCGGCTGCTATGGACTTCCGCCATGGGCGGTGTGGTGATGAACCCCTCTGCGCATGCGCTGGGATGATGCCAGCACACGCTGTCGCTCCTGCGCATGCGCAAAATTGCGCCAGCCGGCGAAGGCCCTTTGGTGCCGGTTGGCGTGGCGCCAACCCCGCCGGCATCAGCCTAGACGCTGAAGGTGCGGAGGATTCTGCACCTTCCGGGCTGCCTGATGCCGGAGTGGTTCACGCCACTCCACGGTGCAGGGACCGCCCACCCTGCCGGGTACGGGAGAATCCCACCCATGGGGCGAAATTCTCCCAACGGGAGACAAAGTGCCGACGCCGGAGTGAAAACCGGAGTGTTTCACTCCGGCGTCGGAGGCCGCTCCTCGCCCCCATTCTCCCACCCCCAGGGGGCTAGGAGCGGCACCGCGTCAATTTCACGCGCCGGGCTTTGGCGCCGCATCATGAACTTCCCACTCCCATAATGTAGCTGGCAAGGGTGAGAATGCTTCATGTCAGCTGGCTACCCGCACCCTTTGTCGGTGCTGACAAAAACTGCCAGAAATAGGAATGGGTGTGGAAATCCCAGAACCTGGTGCCGCCCTGCGCTACTAAAGTGCTCCAAAGTTGGCCCCACTCAGTGATAATCTGGGTCAATATTCACCTCATTCAGTAACCTGAGGAGCAATGCATTAACATTTCTGAGCATTCCTCCACTCAGTTGGAGATAGGTCAAGTAAATCATCTGTCTGATCCAAAATTATCCATCATTTTAGGCACACCCCGATTACAGAGAGATTGCCACCAATTATTAATGATCTTCTGCACATTTCTCTTCTGTTGTTTAGGCCATAGAAATCAGTGAAATGTGCCTCATCGGTCAATGGCAGCAAGTGCCTCCAGTTATAAACCATCTGTCTGCTCATTGATCGACTCAATTAATTATACCAAGGCTACAGCCCTTTCTTTGTGACGTAATTGAGTGCTAACCAAGATCAGCACCAATGGAAGCAGAGGTTCTGGCTCTTGGAGTCTTGGGATCACTCTCTGTCACTGTTGCGGGTGCAGCAATCTTTCACTGCTCCTCCTTTGTTCCTTACTAAAGCTAAAATGAACTGCTGCTTTCTCCCTTACACCCACTTTGGTGGTTGTTTTTGACTGGCACAGATGCGATGGGCCGAAGGGGCTTTTCTGGGTTGTAGACCTGCATGACTGTATGACCCACTGTCACTGACCAGCCGCAGTACTCTGAAAGATGTCTCCTGAAGGAGTTGAGCTTCTAATGAGCACTTTTGCTCCGTGGCAGGCATGGAATTATAAGCAGCATCAGATTGCGTGAATATATGTGTCCTTTGATCTCCTGTCCTCTCCCAGGAGCTGTTTATTATTCTACCCCCATGGGAGAATATTTCACTTTGACTTTCTCTGTGCTTCAGTGACCAAGAACGAATTCATTGCTAGCTCAGCCGCTTTCTGTTCAAGTGCAAACGATCGCTATTTATCCTGCATCATCCAAATATATGAACTTATTTTGATATGTCCCCAATTGGATATAATATTTAACTATATTTATTAGCCGCCTGCCTCAATCTGGCAAGAGAACACAGGCTTCCTAAATGAAAGCTCACCAGGAAGTTCACATCGGGTGGGCCTCAGGCAATTTGTTGTCAATTTGTTTCCACTGCGAATAGTGTCTCCCACTGCTGTTGGAAAAATACGGAGTGGACAGTATGATGAGACCATCAATTCACGCGACACGTGGTTAGAAGTGAACAGTGGTTTTAATCGTCTTACAACAGAGCCGGCCTGTGACATGATGAACACCAGATGAACTGGCAGCCAGGCTCTCACATCAAACTTTATACTTCTGGTTAGGGGAAGAGTCGTGGGTGGAGCCAAGGGTGGAGCCCAGTACAAACTCCCGTACACTCCCAGTGCATCTCCCCCTAGTGGCAGAGCAGCGCAACTGCTCGTGTGCCGAGCTTACAGAGACATAGTACAACATGTGTAATACAGTGTGAATTACACCACACAGGATACGGGAAGTCACCCCCCCCTTTTTCCCCCCTCCCCCCCCCCCCCCCCCCCCCCCCCCCGGTTTGCTGCTGCTGCTGACCCAGTACCCTATCACTGAGCCAGAAAGTCGAGGAAAGGTTGCCACCGCCTAAAGAACCCTTGTACCGATCCTCTCAGGGCGAATTTGACCAGCTAAATAAATCCTGCCATGTCGTTGATCCAGGTCTCCACGCTTGGGGGTCTCACATCCTTCCACTGTAGCAAGATCCTCCGCCGGGCTACTAGGGACGCAAAGGCCAAAACACCGGCCTCTCTCGCCTCCTGCACTCCCGGCTCCACCGCAACCCCAAGAATCGCGAGTCCCCAGCCTGGCTTGACCCTGGATCCTACCACCCTCGACACCGTCCTCTATCCTGGTGGCCAGGATCTTCGCCAGCAACTTAGCATCTACATTGAGGAGCGAGGTTGGCCTGTGTGATCCACACTGCAAGGGGTCCTTATCCCGCTTCAGGATCAAAGAAATCAGTGCCCGTGACATCGTCGGTGGCAAAGCCCCCCCCTCCCATGCCTCATTGAAGGCTCGCTCCAACAGGGGGCCCACCAGGTCCGCATACTTTTTATAAAATTCCACCGGGAACCCATCCGGCCCCGGCGCCTTACCTGACTGCATTTGATCAATCCCCCTGACTAGCTCCTCCAACTCAATCGGCGCCCCCAGCCCATCCACCAGCTCCTCCTGCACCTTTGGGAAACGTAGCCTGTTCATGAAGCTCTCCATCCCCCCCCCCCCCCCCCCCCACCGGTGGCTCCGACCGGTACAGTTCCTCGTAAAAGTCCCTAAAGACCCCGTTCACCTCTGCCCCCTTCCGCATCACATTCCCACCCTTATCCATCACTCCACCAATTTCCCTAGCCACACCTCGCCTGCGGAGCTGACGCGCCAGCATCCTGCTCGCCTTCTCCCCATACGCATATACCGCGCCCTGCGCCCTCCTCCACTGTGTCTCCGCCTTTCTGCTGGTCAGCAAGTCGAACTTGGCCTGCAAGCTACGCCGTTCCCCCAGCAATCCCTCCTCCGGGGCCTCCACGTACCTCCTATCCACATCTAGGAGCTCCCCCACCAGTCTCTCCCTCTCCCTCCTCTCCTTCCTTTCCCTATGGGCCCGGATGGAAATCAGCTCCCCCCCGGATCACTGCCTTCAGAGCCTCCCAGACCATCCCCACCCGGACCTCCCCCGTGTCGTTGGTCTCAAGATACCCCTCAATACTTCCCCGGCCCCTCCTACACACCTCCTCATCAGCCAGCATCCCCACATCCAGGCGCCACAGCGGGTGCTGGTCCCACGCCTTCTCCATCTCCAGATCAACCCAGTGCGGAGCATGGTCTGAAATTGCTATGGCCGAATACTCGGTATCCTGTACCCTCGGGATCAGTCCCCTGCTCAGGATGAAAAAATCTATTCGGGAGTAAACCCTATGCACATGGGAGAAAAAGGAGTACTCCCGCGCCCTCGGCCTCTCAAACCTCCAGGGATCCATCCCTCCCATCTGGTCCATAAACCCCCTCAGCACCTTGGCCGCCACCGGCCTCCTACCTGTCCTTGAACTGGACCAATCTAGTGGGGGATCCAGCACAGTGTTAAAGTCTCCCCCCATGATCAGGCCCCCTGCCTCCAGGTCCGGAATGCGGCCCAGCATACACCTCATAAAGCCAGCATCATCCCAATTCGGGGCATACACGTTTACCAGCACCACCTTTTCTCCCTGCAGCCTACCCTTCACTATAACAAGCCTACCCTCCTTGTCCGCCACCACCTCAGACGCTTCGAACGCCACCCTCTTCCCCACCAGAATCGCCACCCCCCCGGTTCTTCGCGTCTAATCCTGAGTGGAAAACCTGCCCCACCCACCCCTTCCTCAGACAAACCTGGTCCGCCACCTTCAGGTGGGTCTCCTGGAGCATAACCACGTCCGCCTTCAGCCCCTTCAGATGAGAAAATACCCGAGCCCGCTTAACCGGCCCATTCAGCCCCCTCACGTTCCAGGTGTTCAGCCGGATCAGAGGGTAACCCGCTCCCCTCCCCCGTCGGCTAACCATAGCTCATCGACTGCTCGCTCCAGGCCAGCGCGCCCCGCCCGACCCGTTCCCCATGGCGATAACGCCTCTCCTCTACTCCCCCGGCCCACACATCAGCTCCTTCCTGGCCATTCCAGGAGCAACCCGGTATTCCCCCCCCCCCCCCCATGCTAGGACCCCCACCTAGCCGCGACGCACCCTCCATGGTACTTCCGTGAGTCAGCTGACTTCTGCTGACTCCGGCAACTCCCGCCAAAACCCGGCCCCTCCCGACATGGGGTCATCCCCCCTCCTGCCACCCCTCCCTGGCACCGCTTCAGCGCGGGGAAAAAACAGTAGAGGCCACGCCCCCAACGCCAGCTCCACCCCTCTTGCCCCGCAGCGCGGGCAACCAGAGGAAACCCCGTGCTTTCACACTGCCCTACCCCACCCTTCTAACGCAGCTCCCAAACTCCAGCTCCACCCCATCTCCCAGCCCCGTACAGAAGAAAAAACAAACTCCCAACATTCCCCACATAACACAAAACCATACTCAACAGAACCATCCGGAAACAGAGCAAGAACAAGCATAAAAAACACATGTCAAAATTACAAAAACAGCAACAGCAAAAACAGCAACAACCGTAGTACACAAGACCCCACAGCCCCCAGACCCCAGTTCGAGTCCAGCTTCTCCGCCTGTACAAAGGCCCACGCCTCCTCCGGGGACTCGAAGTAGTAGTACCGGTCTTTATATGTTACCCACAGATGCGCAGGCTGCAGCATTCCAAATTTGACCTGCTTGGCATGCAGCACCGCCTTCGTCCGGTTAAATCCGGCCCGCCGCTTAGCCACCTCCGCACTCCAGTCCTGGTAGATTCGCACTACCGAATTCGCCCACTTGCTGCTCCTCTCCTTCTTGGCCCAGCGCAGCACACACTCCCGGTCACTGAACCGATGGAACCGCACCAGCACCCCCGCGGGGGTTCATTCGTCTTGGGCCTCCTGGCCAGCACTCTGTGGGCTCCCTCAAGCTCCAGGGGCAAATGGAAGGACCCCGCCCCCATCAACGAATTCAGCATCGTGGCCACATAGGACGGAAGATCCGACCCCTCCAGCCCCTCCGCCAGGCCCAGGATCCTCAAATTCTTTCGCCTCGTGCGAAAGTCCAGCTCCTCCAAGTGGTCTTGCCACTTTTTGTGAAGTGCCTTGTGCATCTCCACCTTCCCCACGAGGACCACGGCCTCCTCCTCCAGATCAGCGGCCTGCCGCTGCAACTCCTGAATGGCCGCCCCCTGGGCTGTCTGGGTCTCAAGCAGCTTGTTGGTAGTCGCATTCAAGGAGTCCAGCAACTCAGCCTTCAGCTCCGCAAAACAGCGCAGAAGAGCAGCTTGCTGCTCCTGCGTCCACTTCCACCAATCCTCGGGTGCTCCGCCGGCCGCCATTTTGTCCTCCTTCCCCCGCTTTTTCTGGGGAGCTGCTGCAGCCTTTTCCTTTGCCCCACTCCGGGTGCGCACCATAAATTCCGGGGAATGTTCCTCCAAGCACCTTCCCCGACCGGGAATCGTCGAAACAGCGCCGTTTGGGGCCCTAAAACAGGCCCGAAAGTCCTTTGATAGCGGGAGCTGCCGAACGTGCGGCTTAGCTCTGCATCACCACAACCGGAAGTCCATTCAGAATTAGCTTGAGATACATGTGAATTGACCAGTAGCCTATGGTTGAATACACGATGTTACAAGAGTGGATGCAATCAAAACTTCTCAAGAACCCACCCAAGATACTATAATTCACTGCGAGTTACACAATCACTTAAAACTCTGCCTTCAGTATGAAGGACTTTAATTCTCTACTTTCAAAGATCTACAAAGGAATTCCCACCTGAGGCCAGTGGACCTATTGCTGGTCTATCAAATGAGCCGTCCTGCTTGTATTGATTCCTGTGATGTGCAATACGTTTGTGTCCGTGATCCCACAAAACCAGCCGAGGTGACGAGGGTTTGTTCTGTTGCTTGTTCTGGTGAGTGTGCTTTACACTCAATTGGCTCTGTTTTATTCCTTAGCTCTAGAGTCGCCAGGTATCCTTATGATACCACCACGAGGTTCAAGTTCAAGTTCAGATCAATGACTCAATACACCAGTTAGTAAGGTTCAAATCAAAACAAATTTATTATTTACACAGTAAATTGATACTCATGCAACTAATACTAACGGACTAAACTATTTCCTACCACTATAAGCCAATACTTATCTTCGATAAGGGAACAAACACACTGGATCAGGGAAAAATGGCCTCTTGTTCTGTCCGGAGACTGCAGGCTTCCCAGTTGGTACGGGCTAAGGGGTCAGGAGTGTCTACTCTCGTAGCGAGCGTTGGTTGGACACTTACTTGTAGGTGTAGCTGTTGGCCAGGCCTCTCCTTCTCACGGTCAAGTTCATAGAGAGCTGCTGCAAAGGTGTTCTGCTGGAAGGGCCGGCTAAGAGAGAAAGCTGGACTTGGGATCTGTCCTTTATAGGTCATAGGGGCTTCGCGCCCATCTGGGCGGACACTCTACCTGCTTGCAATCGATTGGACCTCATACCAATCGATTGGTTTGAATTCCCCAATACTGGGGCTGTTTCCCGATCGCTGGGCGGTTCTTGGGGCTGTTTGTAACTTATTGTCCAGGACTCCTGCTGGCACCGAAGAGTCTGGCTTGGCCTTTGTTATTCTCGATTGTGTCCGGGAATCACCGGGAATCGCTCAATTAATATGTGCAACTGTTAGTTTCAGTGCTGTCTGGTCTCTTTACAGACAGAATACACAGGGAGATTCTGCAGCCTGCCTGTTTTCCTTACATTGTCCTGTTTTCCCTGCATGCATTTCAATTCTCCATTTTGTGTCGGGCAGTGGCCAACTTCGGTGGCTACAGTTCAGAACCAGGGTGCTATGGAGACATTCCGCACAGAGGAGCAACAGTGGGGCGCAACTGAGGAAAAATCAGATCCCAACCCAAACAGATCCTGTGATGTGCGGGGCTGGAATATTTATGCCTCAGAAATCCCACTAAGCTGTTCCAACTCAGGCTGACCTGATGACTGCTCCCTTCCAGGTTCGGCCCTCAGAATGTCTTCCGAGCCCTGATTGCCCAGAGGCTACTCACTGCAACACCTCCACTGGCTGCAGACTCTTCTCCCTACTTATGAACACGGCGACTTTTTAATTGTGAAACTAGACACTTCCTCCAGATGCAGCTTCAAAAGCGGAGACTCCAGCCTATTCTGTTCAAAGTAGTTAAAGGTTGAGATTAATCTTGGCTGCTTTTGGAATAAAGGTACAATATTCCATGGGATTTGAACACAAAACGCAAAATGCGTGAAAATTTGATTGTATCCACTCTTGTAGCATTGTGTATTCCACCAAGGGTTACTGGTCAATTCGTACGTATCTCAAGCTAATTCCGAATTTCTTTTTTTTATAATTTAGAATACCCAATTCTCTTTTTTTCCCAATTAAGGGCCAATTTAGTGTGGCCAATCCACCTACCTTGCACATCTTTGGGTTGTTGGGGTGAAACCCACGTTGACACAGGGAGAATGGGCAAACTCCTCATGGACAGTTACCCGGGCCGGGAGCAAACATGGGTCCTCAATGCCATGATGCACCAGTGCTTACTACTGCACCACCGTGCTGCCCTGAACATGAAAAATCACGTAGGGTGTCTTGAGCCACAGGTCTTGGTTGCACCGAGCTATCAATGGCTCTCAAAGCTACTTCTGAGCTGAACTCTATGTGCAGCACAGAACACGCAAATGGCTACAGGGGTTCCATCTGAGCCCCAAATGGCTCCCAGGGCTAAGACTTTTGCAGCATGGATACCTTCACCTGCTTCAGACTAACTGTGAATGACAATCCCACATATCACTGAGCAATTGAAGAATAAGGTAACCATCACAAGATCTCACATACCAGCAGATTACATTTACATTTTAGAGAGTTATAGATTAATCAGTTCTATGTACTGTGTAATGCGGACTAAATAAGAACATGTATTATAAATAGTCAGACTTCTTTGGAAATGGGAAATTATCTGTAAAAAGAAAGGGGGATGTTGCAGTGTGGCTTTCGGGAATATCGTCATGACATCACTAGAAGGGAAATGCGGCATGGCTGGCATCCAGTCTTAGTTTCACTTTTGCTTTGAGCAGAGCACACACACACAGCTCTGATGTCTCTACGCTTTATACCTATGTACAACTGTTCTCATGTACCTAGTCTTAATAAATGAACCCACAATATATTTATCCAATCCCTTATGAGTGATTAGGTATTATACTGTTCTGATACACAAAAGTATGAACTGTGTGAGCCTGATCTTCAATACAGTCCTTTGGAAATTTTGGGCCTGAAACTCTGTGGAGTTTCAAAGTCAGATTACTCCAGGTCAAACATTTTTTGGGTAACCATTGAATGTAACCCAATGGGAACCATCCGAAGTTTAAGATTTCATATGGTTCCCATTGCATTTCCTGGGCCATTGCCCTGCAAACCTTACCTGGGTACTTCCAGGATGGTATTCCCCGGCACATCATAAGGATACCCGCCAAAATACACTGGCCTGGAAGTTACAGGCCAACAAATTTGGGCAGCACGGTAGCATTGTGGATAGCACAATTGCTTCACAGCTCCAGGTTCCCAGGTTGGATTCCGGCTTGGGTCACTGTCTGTGCGGAGTCTGCACATTCTCCCCGTGTGTGCGTGGGTTTCCTCCGGGTGCTCCAGTTTCCTCCCACAGTCCAAAGATGTGCAGGTTAGGTGGATTGGCCACGATAAATTGCTCTTAGTGTCAAAAATTGCCCTTCGTGTTGGGTGGGGTTACTGGGCTATGGGGATAGGGTGGAGGTGTTGACCTTGGGTAGGGTGCTCTTTCCAGGAGCCGGTGCAGACTCGATGGGCTGAATGGCCTCCTTCTGCACTGTAAATTCTATGATCTATGAAATTTGACTTTGCATAGCACTTTCATGACTTCAGGTTCCAAAGTGTTTTACAATCAAATTTTAAAGTTATTCTGGGTCAAAAATGTAGAAAATGTGGCAGCTAATATTTTCACAGCAAAGAGTAATTAGATAATGACCAAAGAATCCGAATTGATGTTGGTTGAGGGATAAATATTGGCCAGGACACTCGTATAACACCCCTGCTCCTCTTCTCATCCAGATCTTTTACTGTGGAACTGTAAAGGCAGATCGAGGGCGGGATTCTCCCATCGGGCGGCTAAGTGCCGATGCCAGCGTAAAAACGGGAGTGTTTTACCCGCTCCAGCTGCCAGTCCCTGCGTGAACCCGGTGCCACGGGGTCCGCGCATGCGCAGTTGGCCCGGCACCAACTAGCGCATGCGTAGTGGCCTTCTTCCCCACGTCGGCGCAGGGATCCAGGAGCCAGCACGGCGAAAGCAGGCCTCCCAACATAAAGGCTGGCCTGCCGATTGGTAGGCCCCGATCGTGAGCCAGGCCACTATGGAGGCCCCCCCCCCCTCACCCCCCCCCCCCCCCCCCCCCCCCCGGGTTGGATCTCCCCACGCCTCCCACCCCTCACAGACCGCCCCTGACCCTTCAATGCTGAGGTCCCGCCAGCTCAGAGGATGTTGGAATGGCGCCAGCGGGACCTGGCTTTTTGTTGACGGCCGCTCGGTCCATCCGGGCCGGAGAGTCGACGCATACCCGGACCGTGCCACGCTGACCACGCTGGCCCCAGTGACACCGATTCTCCGCTCTGTGGAGAATCGCGTCCCGACATCGAGTGTCGTGCCGCGATTCGCACGGCGTGCCGGCGATTCTCCGACCTGGCGGACACCTCAGTTTTACATCATACCCTAAAGACAGTGCTAGTTGTTATATTTTAAATAATCACTTATCTAAAATATATATATATTACTCTTGAATCCACCAGGATGATAAAATGACCAATTGTCTTCTTGTTAAAAGATGAACTATTTAAGAGTAATAAAATAATAAACTGTGAGTCCTTTTACTCAATACTAAAATAACAATAAAGAAACAAAGTACAATGTAGATAACTATATAACTATATACACCATTATACAAAACTAGTTCTAACTTCTCCCAGTCTAGCTATTCTGTGTCTTGCTTGTTCACTGTTCAAAATCATCTGCATCATCATCTGACTGAGAAAAGATGGAAATCCAGTTCTTATAGTATCTGACTGTGAGACATCTAGTGTTGAAATGACTGTACTACATTTACATACATTGATCATGTATGTTGATGTCTGAATCTCACTACACTAGCAATGGTGTAGCATTCCTTGAACACTGGTGCATCAGTCCGGATAATATGCTCAATTACTCTGGGGTAGGACTTGAAACTATGACCTTCCGACTCAGAGAATGTGACTAACTGCTCCACGGCTAATGCTGTATCAGATAGTGGCCAAGTTGAAGGTGTTAGAGCCTCATTGCTCTCGTTGCTGTGATCATCAATCCTACATGAGTGTGTTGCATGGAATTCAAAAAGCACATACCTCATAAACAGCAGTTTGTCTCCTCAATCACATCTTTCATCATTTTTATGGCATCATTTTCCTGTCTGACTGGATAAGTGGTGTGGGACATCCAGTAAACACTTGTGCCGACAGCTTCATCCTTGCATCTGATTTTATTAGCGTGGAAAAGTCAGGAAATATTTTATTAAATATGAGCATAACACATAGTGAGGAACTATCACAAGAAGTAGGAAATATCACGAGAAGTAGGAAATATCACGAGAAGTAGGCTCCTCTTACTATTCCCTCCTCCCTGCAACACAATCCGAAAGTAGTTTAACACCGAGTTGAGTGCCTTATCTCTCCCTGACCTCCCCCCCTCCCATTCCACCATCGGAGATTTTGGGCATCCAATATGCATCCCAGAGCGAGGCTGGTTAGCTCAATTGGCTGGTTTGTGATGCAGAGCAACGGCAACAGCGCTGGTTCAATTCCCGTACTAGCTGTGGTTATCCATGAAGGCCCCGCTTTCCCATTCTTGCCCTTGAGGTGTGGTGGCCCTCAGGTTAAATCACCACGAATCAGCTTGCCCCCTCAAAGGGGAAAACAGCCAATGGCCAATCCCAGAATTGGAAGTTATTGTACCACAGAAAAAGATATGGGTGCGATTCTCCGCCCCCCACGACGGGTCGGAGAATAGCGGGAGGGCCTTCCCGACATTTTTCCCGATCTCCCGCTATTCTCCCCCCCCCACGCCCGCCCCCCGACACGAATCGCTGCTCGCCGTTTTTTTTACGGCGAGCAGCGATTCTCCCCTAGCCGATGGGCCGATTTCCCAGGCCTTTACGGCCGTTTTCACGAACGGCAACACACCTGCTCTCACCGTTCCTGAAAACAGCCGCAAAGTGCCGTTCTGGGGAACCATGGCACCGATTGGCACGGCCGTGGTGCGGCCGTGCCAAGGGTGCCATGGGCCCGCGATCGGTGGGCACCGATCGCGGGCAGCGGGTCCGAACCCGCGCACTCTTTGTTCCTCCGCCGCCCTGCTGGATCAGTCTGCGGGGCGGCTGAGGGGCATACCGGCCCGCGCATGCACGGGTTACACACATATGCGCGATGAAGTCATCCGCGCATGCGCGGGTTGGAGCCGTCCAATCGTGCGCGTCAGCTGCCGTTAACTTTGGCGCGCGGGATTAACGAATTTTGCTAAGCCTGCGATGCCGAGGTTCACGGGGCCCCGCTGCTAGCCCCGACCGGGGAGCAGAATCGGGTCCTGGGAGGGGGCGCGGAGGCTGCCGTGAAACACGGCCGGTTTCACGGCAGCCTTCACGACTCTCCGCATTTGCAGAGAATCGCGCCCATAGAGCAGAATTCAGATCTTTGTAGAAGTCGCTGTCATCCTGTACATAAATTCTTGTTTTTTATGAGATTATTAACGTGTAGCTCTTTGTTTCCTTTATACGGGGTGGCAGGGTAGCACAGTGGTTAGCACTTTTGCTTCACAGCACCAGGGTCCTGGTTCGATTCCTGCTTGGGTCACTGTGCAGAGTCTGCACTTTCTCCCTGTGTCTGTGTGGGTTTCCTCCGGGTGCTCCAGTTTCCAACCACAAGTCCCGAAAGACGTACTTGTTAGGTGAATTGGACATTCGGAATTCTCCTGTGTACCCGAACAGGTGCCGGAATGTGGCGACTAGGGGCTTTTCACAGTAACTTCATTGCTGTGTTAATGTAAGCCTACTTGTGACAATAATAAAGATTATTATTACTTTCTCTTTCTCTCTCTTTTCTGCATTCTCTCTCCCTCTCTGTCTCATATTTGGACAGTTGGGGTGGTCCTCGGAAGCCAAGGTCGCATTTTCAGGGAGCTTTGCCAAAATATTCAGAATGCAAACTAAACGTTACAACCCTGGATTTAACCCGAGGCCCAACAAATACAGGTATCAGGGCCGGGGTTCTCCGCCGGCGTGATTCTCCGTTATGCCGGCGCCCGGAGTTTCCCGACGGTGTGGGGCTGCCCCACAATGGGAAACCCTACTGACCGCTGGCGTGACGGAGAATCCCACCGGCCGGTCGGGGGAGAAATGTGGCGCGGCGGGGTGGAGAATCCCGGCCCAGGTGTTCAAATCCGGCCTGCTCCATTCCCGCTGCCAATGTAATTCCCAGGATTGGTGGGTGTGCGAGGCCCTCACTGCAAGCCGAGAAAAAGGAGAGGACATTTAGTTGAGGTATTCCAAATCTTTCTGGTCAGAGTAGATGGTGAGAAGCTGTCCCCATTGGTGGGATGATCGAGAATAAGAGGGCAGAGATTTAAGGAATTGGCAGAAGAAGCAATGGCGACATGAGGAAAACGTTTTCACACAGTGAGTGGTTAGGACCCAGAATGCACTGCCTCAGAGTGTGATGGAAGCAGGTTCAATTGGGGCTTCCAAGAGGGAGTTGGATTATTATCTAAAAAGAAAGAATGTGCAGGCCACGGGATAAAGGAGGTTTATTGCTAAGAGGCAGCACAAGGACAATGGGCCGAATGGTCTCATAGAACATAGATAGAACATAGAACAGTACAGCACAGAACAGGCCCTTCAGCCCTCGATGTGCCGAGCAATGATCACCCTACTCAAACCCCAAGTATCCACCCTATACCCGTAACCCAACAAACCCCCCCTAAACCTAACCCTTTTTAGAACACTACGGGCAATTTAGCATGGCCAATCCACCTAACCCGCACATCTTTGGACTGTGGGAGGAAACCGGAGCACCCGGAGGAAACCCACGCACACACGGGGAGGACGTGCAGACTCCACACAGACAGTGACCCAGCGGGGAACCGAACCTGGGACCCTGGAGCTGTGAAGCATTTATGCTAACCACCATGCTACCGTGCTACCGTACGTCTCCTTCTGTGCTGTAATGGTTCTGTGATTCATAGATATTCAAGAGTCCGTTTGACGATGCTATTTAAACTCTGACACTATTTTAACCCTAAGATGTGTTGGGTATACTGCGTTGAACAAGCTAGGGAAAGTTGCCCACTGATGAATCTAGTGCGAAGCGAGGATCAGCAAGTTAAAACATTTTAAATTTCCGTTCCCTACAAACAAAAAGTCTTAGGTGCTCCAAGTCCTAGAATTTCCCACTCCCTCATCATAATCATCAACATCCCCTCTCCTCGACAACGTGCCTTCTGGCTGGAGGTTGGTGGTCTGGATTCCTGCTCGAAATTCAGATACAGCCTCCTCACACCCTCAACCTCCTCATTCTTCACACCAGGACCCGGTGAGAGTCAAACCTTAGAACGGTGAGGAGAGCTGTGTGAGCTTGTCTCTGACCCTAGGGACACAACTGCAACCACCTCCCCTACACACACACACACACCATCCCCCAAACCGCACTGGTTCTGAATTAAAGTTGGAGCTCAAAAGTCTGCTTCTCAAAATAAATTCTGTTTTCTTCACTTGTTCGTGTGAGGTGAGATTATCATTAAGCTCATTCAGCAATTTTCACAAAGGTGTAAACTCAAATTCTTTCTTTTCACCTCACACATCCACGGTCTTTTCTCAAATTTTAGAGTTGGCAAGTTCCAAGTACATTCGGGGACAGATCAGAGGAATTGGGAGGTGCTACATCTGATTTGACAGCTTTCAATTGTATTGTTAAAAGTGAAAGGTCGAAAGGATTTATACTCCCGTAACATGCATGTCTGGCTCAGCGAGATATATGAATTTTTTTCTCATAAACTGAGTTGCCTGGATATAGAGGGAGGTTTTCGGCCACCGCAGAAATTGGGTGGGTGTGGGGTTAAGGAGATGTGGAAAGACTAAGCGGGCCATATTGGATCAAGCCATTCCCATCGATGCAGACGGCACACCAAATTTGTGCCAGTTATTCCAGACAGCATTAGCTGTTTTGTTCATTATCTGGACACTGTAGGGGATTAATATTGTGAAAGGACTAGCATCACTTAAATCTAGCCTGCACTGCTTAAACTGGGAAGGGCATTGTGGCCACAGCAGCTACTGGCCGTGAACGGGATATGGGAAACATTAAAGAGTTGCACAACGTGGCAGAAAGCAATTTCCAAGCTTTCTGAATGTCACTCTGGAGGCCTTGGTGGAGAATGCCGAGAGGAGATGGTCGCATTAGCAGGTGGGGCCAGAAAACTCAGGCCCTCATTCTTGGTGGCCTTCAAACAAACCTCTTGCCTATACTTTCTTGTGTTCTTGGTTTCACATGGACCACAATGACTGGATTCATCTCCACTCTCTCTAATACCCTTTCAAGCCTCTTTAAATCTTAATTATCTCACTCTTTTCCCATCCATAACCTACTCCGAGTTCAAATTTCACATCCCACCCATCGACTTAGCTTTAGTGGGAAAATACCATGGGCGCATTACTCGAGAGAGAGGAGCAGAAATAGAAACCTATTTAAATAGAAACATAGTTGAGATGTTGCAGTTGTATTTGGGGAAGGGAATGCGGCTGAATGTTTTAGCATAACATTATTAAAGAGTTAACTGAGGAGAGACTCCTGACAAGACACTGGAGCACAAAACTCACACTTCACCTTCCTGACAGTGAAAGTGGCATTTAGCCTCGGCAATAACTTCCCTGAGTCAATGGAAGATGACCCTGAAAATGTGAAAGTGGGGATACTAGACGTGTTGGTACATAATCGATTTTTAAATTCACGTCAACAGCACTGTCAGTGCAGGATTGTCTGGAGCTATGACACAAAGAGACCTTATTATCATTTATGGTTGCATTGGAGCCCAATTGATACAATGCTTTGGCAAAAGTCTGGAGGGCGAATGAGTTAACAAACTTCAGAATTCAAGCTCTAACCTTTTCTTCTTGCCTCACATGTGTCCTTTTTAACTCGGCAAATTCCAAATTCATCACTGGGACAAATCCGAAGGAGCACTTGCTCTGAATTTGGACCTGCTCCACCTGATCGAACAGAGCTGACTGATATTATTACACACCATAGAACAGTACAGCACAGAACAGGCCCTTCGGCCCTCGATGTTGTGCCGAGCAATGATCTGCCTACTCAAAACCACGTATCCACCCTATACCCGTAACCCAACAATTCCCCCCCCCAAACCTTACTTTTTAGGACACAACGGGCAATTTAGCATGGCCAATCCACCTAACCCGCACATCTTTGGACTGTGGGAGGAAACCGGAGCGCCCGGAGGAAACCCACGCACACACGGGGAGGACGTGCAGACTCCGCACAGACAGTGACCCAGCCGGGAATCGAACCTGGGACCCTGGAGCTGTGAAGCATGTATGCTAACCACCATGCTACCATGCTGCCCATAACCACTGGCTAGATGATTGGGTACTGGATTAATGAGTTAGGTGGACACATTGGCCAACCTAAAAAAGGGCATGTTGAGATGTCAGTGGTTTAGAATTGGCTCAGTCTTTGCACTGCTGTTTAAACCATAAAGCCACCCCATTACTAACATGCAAGGTGAGTTAAAAATCCTCTCTGCAACCAGGTAACGCAATGCCAGAATCCTAATTTATACCTTTTGGCAGACTTTTGAACCAGATATGGAATCTCTACAGTGCAGGATACTATTTGGCCCATTGAGTTTGCACCAACCCTCTAAGGTTCGATTCCCAGCTTGAGTCACTGTCTGTGCGGAGTCTGCACGTCCCCGTGTCTGCGTGGGTTTCCTCCGGGTGCTCCGGTTTCCTCCCACAGTCCAAAGATGTTCAGGTTAGCTGGATTGGCCATGATAAATTGCCCTTAGGGTCCAAAAAATTTAGGTGGGGTTACTGGGTTACGGGGTGGGCTTAGGTAGGGTGCTCTTTCCAAGGGACAGAGCAGACTCGATGGGCCAAATGGCCTCTTTCTGCACTGTAAATTCGATGATTCTATGAAAAGTGCACCCCACCCAGGCCCATGGCCTTGTCGTAATCCCACAACTTCATCTAACCTTTTCAATACTAAGGGGAATTTTGGCATGGTCAATCCACCCTAACCTGCATAGTTTTGGACATTTTGGGAGGAAACCGGAGCAC
Organism: Scyliorhinus canicula; assembly: GCF_902713615.1. Classification (NCBI taxonomy): domain Eukaryota; kingdom Metazoa; phylum Chordata; class Chondrichthyes; order Carcharhiniformes; family Scyliorhinidae; genus Scyliorhinus; species Scyliorhinus canicula. The sequence continues at coordinate 105,971,644 of NC_052157.1, read as the reverse complement.
CCTGAGGAAACTCACGCAGACAAGGGGAGACACCGCACAGACAGCCACCCAAGGTCAGTATCGAACCCGGGACTTTGGCGCTGTGAGCCTGATGCGACCATCAATTCACTCGAGATGTGAATAGCAGTAAACCGTGGCTTTAATCAACTTAGAACAGTGCCTGCCTGTGACTGAACCAATACTGAGAACCACCTACAGGTCAACTGCTCTTTATACCTCCCTTCAAGGGGGAGGAGCCATGGGCGGAGCCCATACATGCCCCAACATGTTCCCCTATGGATAATGCCATACAATGGCCCATAGGAGAAGCCCACAAGGGCAACAGCATAGCACAGATACAAATACACAAATACAAGGGCAACAGCACAGATACAAATACACTGGTGGATTGTTAGCATAATACATTCACCACAGAGGCAGCAGAGTCAACCACTGTGCCACCTTTATATGATATGATATAGGGAGCCTGAAGTGACCCTCAGGTTAAATCGCCACCAGTCAGCTCACCCCTCTCACGGGGGAAAGCAGCCTATGGTCACCTGGGACTATGCCACTTTAGTTTGCTTACTATATGTTATGTTTATGCTAATGAATCGATGTCAATGAGTAGAAGCTAATATTGTGAGGGGCTAGCATCACTTAACCCGAGCCTTCACTGCATTGTGACCATAGAGAGTTTTTCCTCAGTTAATTCCTGAAAAACTACCAGTTCAACATTCCCATCACCCTTTGGGTGCAAAGGTTTTTCCTTAAATCCCTTCTAAACCTCCTGCCCCTTTCCCTGAATCTATTCCCCTTGGTTATTGGCCCCTCTACTAAGGGGAATAGCTTCTTATTATCTACCCTATCCACGTCCCTCATCATTTTGCACACTTCAATCAGGTCCCTGCTCAGCCTTCTCTGCTCCAAGGAGAACAACCCAAGCCTAACCAGCCTCGCTTCAGAGCTGAAACGCTCCAGCAACGGCAACATCCTGAGTGAATCTTCTCTGCATCCCTTTCTAGTGTAATCACATCCTTCCGACAGTGTGGCAACCAACAGACTTGTTTTTTGACACTCCTGGAAAAGCCTGGAAATTTGGAGGATCAGGCTAAGGCAGCACGGTAGCACAGTGCTTAGCACTGTTGCTTCACGGCGCCCGGGTCCCAGGTTCGATCCCCGGCTTGGGTAACTATCTATGCGGAGTCTGCACGTTCTCCCTGTGTCAGCGTGGGTTTCCTCCGGGTGCTCCGGTTTCCTCCCACAAGTGGGACTCAGGCGCTGTGAAGCAACAGTGCTAAGCACTGTGCTACCGTGCTGCCTTAGCCTGATCCTCCAAATTTCCAGGCTTTTCCAGTCGTGTCAAAAAACAAGTCTGTTGGTTGCCGCACTATCGGAAGGATGTGATTGCACTAGAAAGGGATGCCGAGAAGATTCACTCAGGATGTTCACTCCTCCCACAAGTCCTGATTGACGTGCTGTTTCATGAGTTGGACATTCTGAATTCTCCCTCTGTGTACCCGAACAGGCGCCGGAATGTGGCGACTAGGGGATTTTCACAGTAATGTCATTGCAATGCACGCCTACTTCTGACAATAAAGATTATTAATTAATTTAATTAAGGCTGGATTATTTGTGAGGGGGGGTGTTTAAGGCGTGCAGTTTTATTCTAGCGAGGGACTGAATGTATTAGCGTTTGGCTATGACGAAGGTAAGCTGATGAATGACTACTGACAAGAGACCGGAACACAAAGCTCACATTTCACCCCACTGACAGTGAAATGACATGTAGCCACTGAAACAGCTTCCCTGAGGCAATGAAAGATGACTGTGATAATGTGAAATTCAGGATACTAGATGTGTTTGTACATGATCGATTCTTAAATACTTCTCAGCAGTACTGTCAGTGCAAGATTCCCAGGAGCTACAATACAAAGAGACCTTATTATAGTTTCTGGAAGAATTGGAGCCCACTTGAATACAAAGCTTGCACTTCCAGTAGAAGTCTGGAGGGCAATTCTCTTCAATAAATTAACCTCAGAATATGAGCTCCAACCTTTTCCTCTATCTCTCATCTTTTTGATATGAACGGTCACACGGGTAAATATGGTAAAAACGCCGAGACGAGGCCGCACTTATCATAGAATCATAGAATTTACAGTGCAGAAGGAGGCCATTCGGCCCATCGAGTCTGCACCGGCTCTTGGAAAGAGCACCCTACCCAAGGTCAACACCTCCATCCTATCCCCATAACCCAGTAACCCCACCCAACACGAAGGGCAATTTTGGACACTAAGGGCAATTTATCATGGCCAATCCACCTAACCTGCACATCTTTGGACTTTGGGAGGAAACTGGAGCACCCGTAGGAAACCCACGCACACACGGGGAGGATGTGCAGACTCCGCACAGACAGTGAACCAAGCCGGGAATCGAACCTGGGACCCTGGAGCTGTGAAGCAATTGTGCTAACCACTATGCTACCGTGCTTCGTCCTGTTTTCTACACGGAGAAACTCCACTCGCCAGAACTCCTCAGTGCAGGATGAGACCAGGACGCCATTTTTAAACGGTGTCCCAATCTGTCTTCTCTAGAGTCCCTGACGCAATCACTGAACCCCCCCGCCACAAATCCTAACTCTCCTATAAGGATGCCCTGCTCCACATCCCCCAGTCACCCATGCAGGGTACCTCCTGGCCCAGTCTGCAGCATAGGAAAGATGCCAGCCTGGCACCTTGGCACTTCCAGCCTGGATGCGCCCCTGCCAGCTGGCAGTGCCACCTGGGCACCTTGGCAGTACCAGGCTAGAACACAGGTGGCACTGACAAGCTGCCAGCACCAGCAGTGCCAGGATGCCACCCTGCCCAGAGGGCAAGCGCCTGAGGGCATCCCATCCCTTGGGAGGCCCCCACAAGTGTCATTCCGTCTGGTCCCCATTTGTGGAGACCAGCACTGAACGGCGCTCATCCAAGATCTCCAAGGCGAGGGGGTTAGATCCCATGCCTTGGATAGATCGTGGGAATGTATATTAGAGTGAGACTAGCAATGGCCGGGATTCACATCGCGACGTCTGACGAGATTGCGTTCAATCTCACGAGGCTGGCAGCACGGTGGCACAGTGGTTAGCACTGGGACTACGGCACTGAGGACCCGGGTTCGAATCCCGGCTCTGGGTCACTGTCCGTGTGGAATTTGCACATTCTCCCCGTGTCTGCGTGGGTTTCACCCCCACAACCCAAAGATGTGCAGGGTAGGTGGATAGGCCACACTAAATTGCCCCTTAATTGGAAAAAAACTAACTGGTACTCTAAATTTCTATTTTAAAAAAATCTCACGAGGCATGGCGAGCCGGGTAGATCCGAGAAGTGGGATCACCGGGCATCTACCAGCCGCGTCGCTTGACCTTTTGGGCGCAACACGGCCAGTAGATCTCGCCCTATTTATCTAATTGAACAGAGCTTAATGATATTATTATATACCATTGGGAGAAAATATATCCATTCATAGGTACACCTGGTTCAAAGTGTAAATCAAAACATATCACAATTCTGCTAAACTGAGCTGATAAATTGTTAGAAATTTTTTTATTTATTCTAAATCATTAGAACTAATTTCCTAGATTGATTCCAGAGATGACTTCCATTTCAGAGACTAAGTGCTGTCGCCGGGACTGAATCACGAGTGTTCTCCAGCTCCAGCAGGAGCAATTCAGGACATCCTAATGGGTAAGCACTGGTGCCATGTGGAACTAGTGCGACTCCAACGAACGCTGGCATGTGATTCATCGGGTTTGGTACTCGATAGCCTGACAAGCTGCAGCCGCACATAAGCACTCCATTCCCCCCACACTCTCATTCCAGCCAGGAACACACATCCCACACACCCATAGCCGCCGCCCTCCCCCACACTGCACATTCATTGACGGTAACCCCTTTCTGTTTCTGAAGGACACCCCATCACACGGTAGTGCTCGTAGGGGGTCCTGCGTCCCTCTGATCACCCCGTGGACCTGGGGCATCCCGACAATGGCGGCAAGTCCCGCTGCCCGGGCAACCTAGTGGGCCTGGTCCATATCCAGGTGGATGTATATTGCTGCCGGGGCATACAGGGTCTCCATTACGGCACGGACGCACCTGTGCACGGAGGTCTGTGAGATCCCAGACAGTTCCCACTTGGCACCTGGAAGGACGCAGTGGTGAGAATTTCAGGGTAACCATCACCTTGACGGCCACTAGGAGTGGGTATCTTCCCCCATACCCTCGCGGCTCCTGGTGCTCCATGATGTGGCAGATATGCCGTACGGTCCACCTGGTCAGCCAAAAGCTTTGGCGCCCTGTTCGGCAGGTCTTCGAACGACAGGTGTTGCCGATATACAGGAGGCCTATTGTGATGTCTCCGTTCCACCTCCTCCTCAGTCTCTTGCGCGGCCGGCTCTCCATCCTCACTGGCTGGTACCTGCTCCTCTGGGTGGCCCTCTCTGAACAACTCCTGCTCGTGCAGCCGCAGTGCGTCCGCCAGGGCTTCAGCAACCAGTCAGATGCCAACCACTCCTGGTTGGATACTGAAATCCATTGTCTGCAGGGGTCGAAGGGCAGACATGGTGAGTACCCCGTGCCCATCCAGGTCTAAGGGGCTACACGGTGGCCCTGGTCTGCACTACAGCCCTGCCCTGGCTTGTCCCCCCCCCTCCCCCATTCCCACCCCGACCCCCGGCCACTCTCCCTGACTCTTTGTCCTCCACACTGCACCCCTGGCCCCATTGCTGCCTGGCACCTGGGGTCTCTAACTGCGGCATCCGTCCGTGATGTCAAGGGTACCGGTGGCTGGCGCTACCCATGCCAACAGTACACTCTGCGGTGCCTGATATGCGCTCTCCTGTGGAGTCTATTGTGGGGGACTTCCTCGGGTGGTGCCCACGTGTGACGGGGGTGTGGAGAGCGGGGGGTGGGCGAAGTGCGCCACTGACCGAGGCCATGCTTGGTGGCATGCGTGCAGGTTGAGGCACATCCAGGGGAGTGGGCACCTGTTGGGCCTGTGGCTGCAGTGAACTGAGGGCTCTTTGTGGGTGCACTGGTTGTGAGTACCTGTCTGGGGGAAGGTTGGATGAGGGCAGGGGTGCAGTGGGCAGACAGGGCTTGGTGACAGCCGGCGATCCTGGCAAGGTGGGTTAGCTGATAGTCTCACTAATGGACGTCTGTCCTGCGAGGGGCAGTGTACCAGGGAGGGTGCCGACACCCACGGTGCATGCGTCGGTCGGGGTGAGCTCCATGGCCCCCCCTGCAGTGGGGCAACACCTCGGATGGGAGCATGGGGGTGTGCCAGCACCTAGTGGGCCATCAGCTGCTTTGTGCAACGCCCATCCCATTAATGTGTCGGCTGGGGTCTGTAGGCTTGGGGCAGGAGGTGGTATTGACAAAGTAGGCATAGAGCGGATGTTTCCTCTTGTGGGGCAATCTAGAATGAGAGGTCATAGTTTTAGGATAAGGGGTAGCCGACCTACAACAAGAAATGAGGGGAAACTACTTTCTCCCAAAGGGTCATGAACCTATGGAATTCGCTACCCCAGAGTGCAGTGGATGCTGGGACATTGAGTCAGTTTAAGGAGATTGACAGATTTTTAATTAGCAATGGGTTGAAGGGCAATGGAGAAGGGGCAGGAAAGTGGAGCTGAGGCCAAGAGGAGATCAGCCATGATAGTAGCTCCGAGTTCTTGTGTTCCTATGTTTGGACGTCTCCGAGACAATTGTGTAAAATAAGATTGCAGCAAGGACTGTGCTTAGGTTGGAATTGATGTTCCAACTAAAATTGCTGCATTTTTAAAATGTGCTGAGTTTGACCAGATATTTTTAGACATATTAACTATTCAAAGAATATTTGATAAAGAGGTAAATTAGTTCAATGATTTATTCAGCATTTGCTTTGTTCCATTCTTAACCAACTAACCGTAGCGAGAGAATCAGCTGCAATGGCTTCTCTCCCTGCTTCCATACCATTTCCTATAGTGTCCCCCTTGGTCCCCTCCTAATTCTTATCAACATCCTACCCCTTGGCAATGTCATCTGACAAAATATTAGGCTGGATTCTCCGCTGTCGGGAGTCTCTATTGCGCCGGGGATTTCCTGACGTCATGAGGCCTGCCCACAATGGGAAACCCCATTGGACGTAGAATCCCGCTGCCAGCGGGGGCGCACTGCACCAGGAAACTGGCGTGATGGGTCAGAGAATCCCGCCCATTAGGTCCCACATGTGCACCCAGCTCTACATCATCACCATCTCCCTCAGAACATTTACTCTCTATAATTTGTTGCTCTGATGATCTAGATCATGGGCGGGATTCACGCAATCGGTGAAGTGGCCCGATGCCGGCGCCAAGAACGGCGCGAACCACTCTGGCGTCGGGCTAACCAGAAGGAGCGGAATTCTCCGCACTTCCGGGGGCTAGGCCGGCAGTGGAGGGGTTGGCGCTGCGCCAGTTGGCACCGAAGGGACTGTGCAAGTTAATGCATGCACAGAACACCCGCCGTGGTTCAGCGCATGCGCAGACCGGCTGGCGTATTCTGGTGCATGCGCAGGGGGGGTGTCTTCTCCGCGCCGGCCATGGCGGAGCCCGACAGGGGCCGGTGCGGAAGGAAGAAGTGCTTCCACGGCACAGGCCTGCCCGCAGATCGGTGGGTCCCGATCGTGGGCCAGGCCACTGTGTGGGGGCCCCCCTGGGGTCGGATCCCCCCCACGCCCCCGAGGACCGCACCAGCCAACCTACCTGCCAGGTCCCGCCGTGTGGGACCATGTTCAATCCACGCCGGCGGGACTGGCCAGAAACCGACGGCCGCTCGGCCCACCGGGGCTCGGAGAATTGCCGGGGAGGGCCGCTGCCAACGGCCCCCGACCGGCCTGGTGAGATCCTCGCCCCTGCCCGAAAACCGGGGCCAGAGAATACGGCAGCCAGTGTTGGAGTGGTGGGGCGGGACTCACGCCGCCCCCCCAGGGATTCTCCGACCCGGCAGAGGGTCGGAGAATCCCGCCCCTGATGAACAGAAATTTCCTCCTAGCATTGGGAAGACCAAAGCCACCAGGCCCCGCCACAAACTCTACTCAGTAGCCACCCACTCGATCATTCTCCCTGGAAACCGTCGGAGGCTGAACCTGGTGGCTTGCACCCTTGGTGCCACGTTTGAGACCAAGGTGACCTTCTGCCAATATCCAGGTCCAATTCTACCTCTAACATCGGCAAATTCCATCTCTGCCTCAGCTCGTCCGCTGCTGAAACCCTCATCCATGTTTCCTTCGACACTTGACGGTTCCAGTGGACTCCTAAACCACTTCCCATCTTCAAACTTCCCTAACTCTGCCCTCCAAAACTGCTGCCCATGCTCGGACTCACATAATGTCCTGTTCAACTATCAACACTGGCTCCCTACTGAACAAGACTTCCATTTAAAAATTCTCACCCTTGTTTTCAAATCCTTCCATGGCCTCACCTTCTCCCAATCCCTGACGGCATGGGGCTGCCCACAATGGGAAACCCCATTGGCCGGCTGCACGTAGAATCCCGCTGCCGGCGGGAGCGCGCCTGACCAGGAAACTGGCATGGCGGGTCAGAGAATCCCGCCCATTTGGTCCCACATGTGCACCCAGCTCCACATCATCACCATCTCCCTCAGCTCCTTTACTCTCCATAATCTGTTGCACTGATTGTCTAGATCAGGGGTAACCTCCGTCTCCTGCTCCAACCCTCCGAGATACATAGGCTGCTCCAACCCTGGCCTTTTCACATCCCTGGGGCTGGATTCTCCGCAGCCCGATGCTGAAATTGCGGCTGGCTCCGGGACGGAGAATCCATTTGCCCACAGGGAATTGGGACCTGCACTGGTTCCCCTATTCTGCAGGCCCTGAGAAGCGGCGTACTCAGAGTGCACGCCGGGCTGCCTCGCACCTACCTGGGGCCATCGTTGGAGACCCGTCCAACATTCTCCAGCCCCGACCAGCCGAAGTCCTGACGGCATGGATCTAATGTGGTCCAGCTGGTCGGGAAATTAGTGTGGTGGCTGCGGACTCTGTCCGCGGCTGCCCTGGTCGGGGGCAGGCCGATTGCAGCCGGGCAATGTTTGGGCAGGAGGTCAGGGTCGGGTGCGCGGCCGATCAGGGGGTCTATTTTTAGTGTCCAGCTCCGCAGTCTGAGTCCCCCATGGAGCACGGCGGGGCCGCTGGAGGCCACCGCCATGCGCATGGGCGACCTCCGACCCGGAAGCGCAGGGGCCCATATCTGCAGCAAAAACTGCTAGATTTATGATGGGTCCCTGCTAGCCCTCTGCAGGGCTGAGAATATGTTGCCCTTTCACACCAGTTTCTCTGGCGTGAAAGTCCACAGTTTTGATGCCGGCGTGGGGACATAGTCCAAATAACGGAGAATCCAGCCCCTGATTTTAATTGTTCCACCGTTGGCAGCCATTCTTTCAGCTACCTGAGCCTGAAGCCCAGCAACCGCTTCCTCAATGTCCCTCCGTCATCCTTTAATGCTTTTTCAAACCTACCCTTTTTAGCAAACATTTAATATTTCCTTATATGACCAAAGTACCTTGGTCTGCTTTCCTATGTTAAAGATGCTATTTAAACGTATGTTGTGTTTTTGTTGTTCTCTTGTTTTGCAACTTTAGTACACGGGGCAACCAGTCTCTTCAAAATTTTAGAAGGTAGCTTTCATTTAGACATGGATGCAAGTGCTGAACATCATTAAAGAGACAAAATTAACATCCTTTGACATCAAGGGGATGTGACCACATTACCACAGAGTCCTCACACAACTGAGGTCAATGTAGGTCAAAAGGTCCAGTGGCTAATGTAGGTCAAAAGGTCCAGTGGCTGGAGTTTGGCTTGATGAAAAAAATGCAGTTGTGACTGTTAAGAGACCAATCATCACAACCTGTCTTCAGGAGTGGTTTGGGAAGAATCCTCATCCCAACCTCCTTCGGTTATTTCATCAAAGGCCCTGGGCGGGATTCTCCGGTCAACCAGCCACGTTTTCCAGCACGGCACGCCCTCACTGGCAGCAGGATCCTCCGTTCCGGAAGCCGGCCAATGGGATTTCCCATTGTGGCCACCTCACTCCGTCAGGAAACTCACAGGCTTGGGTGCGGAAGATCCTGCCGGTGGAGAATTCCACCCCTTTCCTTTTCCAACATGACAGGAGTGGGGATGTTCAATGATGATTGCAGTGTCGAACTCTATTTACAACCTGTGCAGTAATGCCCAATTCTGTGTACAGTAGGTTGTGGATAAGATCCAGGCTTGGGCTGACAAGTAGCTAGTAAAATTCACACCACCTAGGTTCCAGGTAATAACCATTTCAAACAAGAGAACCCCAGCCATTTCTCATTCACAATCAATAGCCTCCAAACAGACTTGCCCGTTTCAACACAATGGATACAAAAGACTGGGCAAACTGTGACAAGTAGCTCACACCCCAGTCTCCAAACATCTCTCCACCATCCACTAAATCAGCAGGCTATGAAAGAGGATGCATCAATTTCCCAGATGGGAACAGCCCCAACAACATTCCAGGAACTCGATCGACATCACCCTAGACAAAGCAGTTTTCTTGATCAATGTCTCTGCCACTGGGTTCAATATCTACTCATCTAATGATTGGCAAAATATGGTGACAGTAAATACTATTGACAAGATACATTGCAGAATCTGCCAAAGGACTTCAACAGCAGCTCTCTCCTGTAGCCTCCACAGCAAAGAAGAAGAAGTGTAGCCATTACATGGGGTTCTCATCATCTGCAGGTTCTCTTCCAAATGGCACACCATCCGGACTTTGATATATACCACCACTCCATTGTTGCAACCAAGTCACAGCCATGTAATTCCTTAACTAATATCCTTGTAATGGTATGACCATTACAAGGGCAACATCTTGCAGAGAAGATCTATCATGACTTTCTCAGAGAAGCTAGGGAAGGACAATAAATGTCAGGGTCACTTGACACACATGGTGAGGACTAATTTTAAAAAAGAAATTTTCAGCAGTGATTCCAATTTTTAACTAATTTTGCTCAGAATATTGGGTGGAATTTTCCAAAATTTTGGCAAGGTGTCAAGTTAAGCCAAAAAACTGGGATATTGCTCACTGGCATCAGCAAGGGCACCAACCCAGCATGGGCGATGGTGGCAGCATTGGTAAGTGCCAATTCCCCGCATGGAAGGTCATAGGAACTGTGGCGAATGTATTGCTATAACAATTCACCATATGATTATCTGTATTACGCTGTTGCCCATGTGGGCTCCACCTATGGACCATGGTATGGTACTGCTATAATGTAGCATGCTGGGGCCTGTGTAGGCTCCGCCCCTGACTCCACCACTTGAGGGGAGGTATAAAGAGCAGTCGCCCTGTCGAAGGACCAGTCGCAGGCAGGCACTGTTCTAGTTGATTAAAGCCACAGTTTACTTCTACTCCTAGTTTCGTGTGAATTGATGGTCGCATCAGGAACATTGGAAAAGGAGTAAGCCATTCAGCTCATCGAACATGCTCCGCCATTTCAATGATATCATGGCTAATCTATGACCTAACTCCACATGCTGCCTTTGGCCCATTTCCCTTAAAACCTTTGCTGAACAAAAATGCATCTATCTCAGGTTTAAAATTAACAACTTGACCTCGTGTCAATTGATGTTTGTGGGAGAGAGTTCCAAACCTCTACCGCTCTTTGTGTGAAGAAGTGCTTCCCAATATCTCTCCGGAATGGTTTGGTCCTCATTTTTAGGCTATGCCCCCTAGTTTTAGAATCTCTAACCAGTGGGAATAGTTTATATTGATCTATCCTGTCTCTTCCTGGTAATATCTTGAAGACCGATCAGATCACCCCTCAACTTTCTAAATCCTCGAGAAAACAGGCCTGATTTGAATAATCTCTCCTTATAACCCCTGAAGCCCAGGTCTCATTCTTGTAAACCTACGTTGCACTCCTTCCAAAATATCCTTCCTAAGGTGTGGTGCCCAGAACGGCTAACAGTACTGCCGGTGGGGTGTCACGGTGGCACAGTGGTTAGCACTGCTGCCTCACAGTGCCAGGGACCCGGGTTCAATTCCGGCCTCAGGTGACTCTCTGTGTGGAGTTTGACTCTCTGTGTGGAGTCTGCACGTTCTCCCATGTCTCCGTGGGTTTCCCCCGGGTGCTCCGGTTTCCTCTCACAGTCCAAAGATGTGCAGGTTAGGTGGATTGGCCATGATAAATTGCCCCTTCATGTCCAGAGACGTGCAGGTTAGGCTATGGGAATAGGGATAGGGTGGAGTGGCCCCTCGTAAATGGGCAGAGTGCTCATTTGAAAGATTGGTGCCGACTCTATGGGCCGAATGGCCTCCTTCTGCACTGTAGGGATTCTATGATTCTGTGTTTCTAGTAAGGGTTTTGTATAGATGCAGCATAGCCCCTGCATCCTTACACTCCAGTCCTCTAGATATAAAGGCCAGCATTCCATTAGCCTTCTTGATTACTTTCTGCACTTGTTCATGGCATTTTCAAGTGCAGTGCAGGAAGAGGATGAATGACCTCTCCCACTCAGTCAGGGTAAGTCACTGTTCTCATCAATGTCGGCTCACCCACTCACAGACGCAGATGAAAATGAAAAATGAAAATGAAAATGAAAATCGCTTATTGTCACGAGTAGGCTTCAATGAAGTTACTGTGACAAGCCCCTAGTCGCCACATTCCGGCGCCTGTTCGGGGAGGCTGTTACGGGAATTGAACCGTGCTGCTGGCCTGCCTTCATCTGCTTGAAAAGCCAGCGATTTAGCCCAGTGTGCTAAACCAGCCACTGAGATCTGTCACATGGCCTGTTTACACTCTCCTCATCCCTTGCAGGAAATGCTGCCTCACAACCGCCAGGAGAGAACAGTCTGGCAGACTGCATGGCCGGGTTGAACCTGCTGATGGAGTTTGAGGGTCGAGCTGCACTACCTGGCGAGGAGGGACAGACCTGCCCTTGGGCCAAGGGGGAGGTGGAATTGAGGAATAGAAGTGAGGACCCAGAACCCCATCATCCATGTTGGGAAACTCACGTGAGTTCCATCTCTTATATCCTTATTCCGCTTCCATGCACTCATTCCATCTCCCTTGTCTTGCAGGCACAGCGAGGGAGCAGCCAGAACCCCCTTCGGGCCTGGCGGCAGAGAGCATCCCGGCGAGCAGTCCCGACAAATTCACAGGCATGCACCTTGGTGATGCGTTACAGCTTTCAGCCACAACATCCACCAGCGCCAAGACACACACCTCGGTGGGGCTTTGTCGTAGAGTGGGCTCAAGGGTCACAAACCAGCAACAAACAAACAAACCTTTTCTGATCCACACAAGGCGGAGGCAAGGACATCCCAGTAATCAGGCTCTTCGAGGACAATTGGATATCAGGACTGAGCACTAGTCAGGTGACGTGCCTTTGGGCCCATCATCACTCAGTTGCTGGAGTTCCAGAGGGAACATCAGGAAGGGACGGCCACATCATTCCTCGGATTACAAGGCCAATTGGAGGAGCCCCAACACCTTTTGTCTGGTGGTTGTGCTGGCACTCTGAGGGAGCCAGGTCAATAATGTGAGGGTGGCGGACGTGATGGAGATCAGCTCCATAGTGGACAGTCCGAAATCCATGGTGCAGGGAGTTGTGGGCATCTGCGGATCCCTGCACCAGTTGAAGGCGGGGCTTCCGCACCTCACTCCAGCTGCCATTCTATCCCACGGGGGAAGCCAGGGGCCTTTGGGCACCCTGAGGGAGGAGGAGAGGCTGGTCCGTAGCCTGGGGCCTTCCTCTCAGAGGCTCTGGGAGTGGTTGACCTATCTGACTCCCGTCCTTCTCTCATTGTTCCAGCTCCAGCTTCACAAATCGAGGAGCGTGACACTGCCGCACCGCAGCACCCTGAAGACACACCAGGTGGTGGGCCATGGCACAACAGACGACTACCCGCCATAGTCATCTCAGACATCAGGGTGTGGAAGACAGAAGCCTGTCTCCACCTCTGCTGTGGAATCCTGGGCGGACACCGAGACAGAGAGGCTTGGTTAAGAGGTTGAAGAGAGTTTAGTTGCATCAAGTGGGCACTGGTGTTGTTAGGCAATTGTAGATAGCGAGCACTTATGTAAGGATTAAACCACTGTGTTAAACCTCACTTTTTGAACCCTATTTGTACCATCCTGCTCTCATTCATTCTCTACATGGACCCGCTGACTCAGCTCCCTGCCAACTTACCTCTTGACTCCCCTTCAGAAGTGAAGCGGCCAATTTACCATTTTTAAAAATCTCTTGTACACCACCCCCCCTGCTTGATGTCACAATGCTGGGGGGCAGAGGATCAGGCACTGGTGGGCGTGGGGGGGGGGGGGGGGGGGGGGGGGGGGGGGGGGGGGGGCAGGGGTTCCAGTCGGATGACCCGCTAATCACATAATCATGAATTTCCCCACCTTTCTCAGTGGGAACCCCATTACGCCAATGGAGGGAACAGGGGACATTCACTGTAGGACACCTCACCATGGTAAATCCCCTTTTCTTGGCTCCCGTGATATTTTGCCCCACCCCGACTCCATTGACACCTGCTGAAAACGGGAACGCAAAATCCCACCCATTATTTTTCATACCGTGAAGAAAAAATAGCAGGAACCATAGCCAAAATATTGCTGTTATAACTAGAAAACAAAACAGGAGCTTGCAACTGGTTCATGTGTATGAACTTTCATAATAAAGCTACAATAAAAGTACGTTATTATATCTGTGCTTTATTTGACATTGGAGTCAGCATTGATGGCAGCGTCAAATAAACCATTTCTGTGGTTGACCAAGGAGGCTGATAGTTACAATCAAACCCATCTGATTCTTGCCTCTATTTGCAAGCTGATGGAACCATCAATTCACCAGACACGTGTTTCCGATGTGAATCTAGGCTTTAATCGACTTACTTCAGAGCCAGCCTGTTACCTGTCGATGAACTCGTAGTGACCCAGGCTGACTCTGGACACGGATACTTATACAGCTGCACTAGGGGGAGGAGTCGTGGGCGGAACCAAAGGTGGAGCCCAGTACAATTTCCTAAGTGCTCCCAGCGCTACTCCCCCTAGTGGTAGGATGGCGCTACTGCGCTTACAATAACAGTGTGAATTAGTATATATACATTCATATATTACATTCACCACACAAGCCAGATAGACATTTAATGAAATACTGATTTATAATGATCACAATCGTGCTCCTCTTTTAGAAAAGATCTGCCAAGTTTTGTAAATGCTTTCAATGTTCAGCTATTGAAGCTTCCAGCACCTTTGTAATTATAGTTAGCTTCTAATATTAATGACTGACTCTCAAATGTTAGTTCAGGTACCGGACCCCATATCCGAGAAGCTTGGAACCAGCCGGGTTTGGAGATTTCCTTTTACAGATTTTAGGCCCAGCGTATTTGAAATACATAAAAATAACGTATAAAGAACAAAAGGGTTTAATTCAAATTGTCAGCTTCAAACGTAGCTGGTTTTTCAGTCTCCCAGATTTTGGCAGACTGGATAAAGGGTCTAGTGCCTGTTACTTTCTGAGCTGCCTCCATTTTATATGGCAGAGATAAAATATATATTTTTGAAAAAATATATATTTTATTCCAAACTTTGTTAAAATAAAATTGGCAAATGTAAGAAATGAAAATGAAATGAAATGAAAATCGCTTATTGTCACAAGTAGACTTCAAATGAAGTTACTGTGAAAAGCCCCTAGTCGCCACATTCCGGCGCCTGTTCGGGGAGGCTGGTACGGGAATTGAACCATGCTGCTGGCCTGCCTTGGTCTGCTTTAAAAGCCAGTGATTTAGCCCTGTGCTAAACCAGCCCCAGAATTTGATAAAGTAACAGTAATTACCCTAACCCCCCTCCCCAACCAAACTCTCCCCTTCCCTCTTCGCTTCCCTTCCTAGCCCCCCCCCCCCCCCCCCCCCCCCCCCCTCCTCCCGCCAGCTGCTGGCCATGAACATGTCCTGAAAGAACGTGATGATTGGCTTCCACCTGGAATAGTACCATTCCTCTGAACCTCTCAAGGCATACTTTATTTTTTTCAATCTCAGGAATTCTGCCAAGTCACCCAAACATGCCGAGGCCTTGGGCAGGACCCATCTCCAGGCCACCAGGGAGGCAAAGACCAAGACATTAACCTTCTCCCCACCACGCACCCCCCCCCCCCCCAGCTTCTTCCCACCAAGAAGCTCCGGAGAGTCTGACATCCCAACAATCGTCACCAGTGGACACAGCTCGAGCTTGACCCCAACAGCCTCCGACATGGTCTCAAAAAAACAATATCCAGAACCCAAGGAAGGACCAGAACATGTGTGAGCGGTTCGTGGCCCCCTTAAACACCGCTCACACCTGTGCTCCATCCTGGGGAAGAACTCATTCATGTGTGCCCTGGTCAAGTGCACCCTATGTACTACTTGGGGTGTACTCTGCTTTGCTTTACCAAGAAGGCTTGGATGCGTAGTGTTGAACAAAGAACACCAAGCTTTGTTAACAAACAAAACTAATTTATTAACACTACTAAATAAGATTTGTACACATTCCTAAGGTACAAGGTTACTATATTAATCTCTAACTACATAATTCTCAATATATAACTGCTCCTATGCCTCACCATCTTCTACCACCTTCTAACTCCCACAAGACTTAGCATCAGTGTCTTATATACTTGTAACTCTTGTTCCCTCTAGTGGGTGATCTAGACATTTTATTAATGCATGCAGTTCTTACATTTATGATAATACCGCACTACTTCAAACTGTATCGGGGGCAGCATGGTGGCTCAGTGGGTTAGCCCTGTAGCTTCACAAAGAAAAAAGAAAATTACAGCACAGGAGCAGGCCCTTCGGCCCTCCCAGCCTGCGCCGATCCAGATCCTTTATCTAAACCTATCGCCTATTTTCCAAGGATCTACTTCTCTCTGTTCCCCGCCCGTTCATATATCTGTCCAGATGCATCTTAAATGATGCTATCATACCCGCCTCTACCACCTCCGCTGGCAAAGCGTTCCAGGCACCCACCACCCTCTGCGTAAAAAACTTTCCACGCACATCGCCCTTAAACTTTCCCCCTCTCACCTTGAAATCGTGACCCCTTGTAATTGATACCCCACTCTTGGAAAAAGCTTGTTGCTATCCACCCTGTCCATACCTCTCATAATTCAGTAGACCTCAATCAGGTCCCCCCACAACCTCCGTCTTTCCAACAAAGACAATCCTAATCTACTCAACCTTTCTTCATAGCTAGCACTCTCCATACCAGGCAACATCCTGGTGAACCTCCTCTGCACTCTCTCTAAAGCATCCACATCCTTCTGGTAATGTGGCGACCAGAACTGCACGCAGTATTCCAAATGTGGCCTAACCAAAGTTCTATACAACTGTAACATGTCCTGCCAACTCTTGTACTCAATACCCCGTCCGATGAAGGCAAGCATGCTGTATGCCTTCTTGTCCACTCTATCGACCTGCGTTGCCACCTTGAGGGTACAATGGACCTGAACTCCCAGACCTCTCTGTACATCAATTTTCCCCAGGGCTCTTCGATTGACCATATAGTCTGCTCTTGAGTTAGATCTTCCAAAATGCATCACCTCACATTTGCCTGGATTGAACTCCATCTGCCATTTCTCTGCCCAACTCTCCAATCTATCTATATTTTGCTGTATTCTCTGACAGTCCTCCTCGCTATCTGCAATTCCACCAGTCTTAGTATCATCTGCAAACTTGCTCATCAGACCACCTATATCTTCGTCCAGATCATTTATGTATATCACAAACAACAGTGGTCCGAGCACGGATCCCTGTGGAACACCACTAGTCACCTTTCTCCATTTTGAGACACTCCCTTCCACCACTACTCTCTGTCTCTGTCTCTGTCGGTGGAGTTGTGGACAGTGCAGAAGGATGTTACAAGTTACAGAGGGACATAGGTAAGCTGCAGAGCTGGGCTGACAGGTGGCAAATGGAGTTTAATGCAGAAAAGTGTGAGGTGATTCATTTTAGAAGGAATAACAGGAAGGCAGAGTACTGGGCTAATGGTAAGATTCTTGGTAGTGTGGACGAGATGAGAGATCTCGGTGTCCATGTCCATAGATCCCTGAAAGTTGCCACCCAGGTTGAGAGAGTTGTTAAGAAGGCGTACGGTGTGTTAGCTTTTATTGGTGGAGGAATTGAGTTTCGGAGCCATGAGGTCATGTTGCAGTTGTACAAAACTCTGGTGCGGCCGCATTTGGAGTATTGCGTGCAGTTCTGGTCGCCACATTATAGGAAGGATGTGGAAGCATTGGAAAGGGTACAGAGGAGATTTACAAGGATGTTGCCTGGTATAAGGGAAGATCTTATGAGGAAGGGCTGAAGGACTTGAGGCTGTTTTCGTTAGAGAGAAGAAGGTTAAGAGGTGACTTAATTGAGGCATACAAGATGATCAGAGGATTAGATAGGGTGGACATTGAGAGCCTTTTTCCTCGGATGGTGATATCCAGCACGAGGGGACATAGCTTTAAATTGAGGGGAGATAGATATAGGACAGATGTCAGAGGTAGGTTCTTTACTCAGAGAGTAGTAAGGGCATGGAATGCCCTGCCTGCAACAGTAATGGACTCGTAAACACTAAACGCATTCAAATGGTCATTGGATAGGCATATGGATGACAAGGGAATAGTGTAGAGGGACTTTAGAGGGGTTTCACAGGACGGCGCAATATCGAGGGCCGAAGGGCCTGTACTGCGCTGTAATGTTCTATGTTCTATGTCTCCTGTTGCCCAGCCAGTTCTTTATCCATCTAGCTAGTACACCCTGAACCCCATACGACTTCACTTTTTCCATCAACCTGCCATGGGAAACTTTATCAAATGCTTTACTGAAGTCCGTGTATGTGACATCTGCAGCCCTTCCCTCATCAATTAACTTTGTCACTTCCTCAAAGAATTCTATTAGGTTTGTAAGATATAACCTTCCCTGCACAAAACCATGCTGCTTATCACTGATAAGTCTATTTTCTTCCAAATATGAATAGATCCTATCCCTCAGTATCTTCTCCAACAGTTTGCCTACCACTGACGTCAAGCTCACAGGTCTATAATTCCCTGGATTATCCCGGCAACACTTCTTAAACAAAGGGACAACATTAGCAATTCTCCAGTCCTCCGGTACCTCACCGTGTTCAAGGATGCTGCAAAGATATCTGTTAATGCCCCAGCTATTTCGTCCCTCGCTTCCCTCAGTAACCTGGGATAGATCCCAACCGGTCTTGGGGACTTGGCCACCTTAATGCCTTTTAGAATACCCAAAACCTCCCTCTTCATTATGCCGACATGACCTAGAGTATTTAAACATCCATCCCTAGCTTCAACATCCGTCATGTCCCTCTCCTTGGTGAATACTGATGCAAAGTACTCATTAAGAATCTCACTCATTTCCTCTGACTCCACGCATAAATTCCCTCTTTTGTCTTTGAGTGGGCCAATCCTTTCTCTAGTTACCCTCTTGCTCCTTATATACGAATAAAAGGCTTTGGGATTTTCCTTAACCCTGTTAGCCAAAGATATTTCATGACCACTTTTAGCCCTCTTTATTGCGTGTTTGAGATTCGTCCTACTTCCCGATATTCCTCCAAAGCTTCATCAGTTTTAGGTCGCTTAGATCTTATGTATGCCTCCTTTTTCATCTTAGCTAGTCTCACCATTCCACCCATCATCCATGGTTCCCTAATCTTGCCATTTCTATCTCTCATTTTCACAGGGACATGTCTGTCCTGCACTCTAATCAAACTTTCCTTAAAAGACTCCCACATTTTAAATGTGGATTTACCCTTAAACAGCTGCTTCCAATCCACATTCCCGAGCTCCTGTCGAATTTTGTTATACTTGGCCTTTCCCCAATTTAGCACTCTTCCTTTAGGACCACTCTCATCTTTGTCCATGAGTATTCAAAAACTTACGGAATTATGATCGCTATTCCCAAAGTAATCACCGACTGAAACTTCAACCACCTGGCCTGGATCGTTCCCCAATACCAGGTCCAGTATGGCCCCTTCCCAAGTTGGACTATTTACATACTGCTCTAAAAAGCTCTCCTGGATGCTCCTTATAAATCCTGCTCCATCTACGCCCCCAACACTACATGAGTCCCATTCAATGTTGGGGAAGTTAAAATCTCCCATCACAACCACCCTATTGCTGCTGCATTGTTCTGTAATCTGTCTACATATTTGTACCTCTACTTCATGCTCGCATTTGGGAGGCCTATAGTAAAGTCCCAACAATGTTGCTGCACCCTTCCTATTTCTTAGCTCTACGCATATAGCCTCAGTGCTCGAATCCTCCATCGTGCCCTCCTTAATCACAGCTGTGATATCATCTCTGACTAGTAATGCAACTCCTCCACCCCTTTTACCTCCCTCTCTATCCCTCCTGAAGCATCTATACCCTGGGATATTTATTTGCCAGTCTTGCCCATCCCTCAACCAAGTCTCAGTAATATCAACAACATCATATTCCCAGGTACTAATCCAAGCCCTAAATTCGTCTGCCTTACCTGCTACACTTCTCGCATTAAAACAAATGCACCTCAGACCACCTGTCCCTTTGCGATCATCCCTGTCTACTCTCCCCCTTAGTCACATTGAGTCATTGAGTTTATTATCTAGTACCTTACTGGCTTGAGTTGCTGCCTCTTTACTGACCTCTAACTTCCTAATCTGGTTCCCATCCCCCTGCCACATTAGTTTAAATCACGGCGCCGAGGTCCCAGGTTCGATCCAGGCCCTGGGTCACTGTCGGTGTGGAGTTTGCACATTCTCCCCGTGTCTGCTTTGGTTTCGCCCCCACAACCCAAAGATGTGCAGGCTGGGTAGATTGGCCACACTAAATTGCCCCTTAATTGGAAAAAATGAATTGGGTACTCTAAATTTTTTAAAAACTGTATCAGGCTCAACCTGGCATAGGAGGAATTCACCCTATGCAAGATCTCAATCCACACTCCTCCCTCTAGCCCCAGGCCCAGTTCCTCTTCCCACAAATTGGCGACAGTAATGACATGTCCCACAATCCAAAATGGTGCCTAAATCGGTTCCAGACTCTTAAATATGCCCTCTACCACCGGGCTTGTCGAGAATCTGGCCGGAGAAAATGGAAGAGGGGCTGTAACCAATGACACAACCCTACACAAGAGACCTCCTCCATCTGTTGCCACCCGACCCCGGCTCCTCGAATCACCCTCACACATTCACAATGTTCTCTATCCAGTAATAGAGCATCAGGTTTGGTAGCGACCCAATTGTCACCCTCCCTGAAGGAAAGCTCTTCTAATCCTGGGAGTCGTTCCCACCCAAACAAAAGCAGAGATGGACCTATGAAGTCTGGTGAAAAAATATTCAGGGCGGAAGATCGGAAGACAGTGGAACACAAATAAACAACTCTGCAAAATGATCATTTTGACCAACAGCAGTCTACCCGCCAAGGAAAGCGGGAGGGCATCCCACTTCTTCAAGTCCCCCTTCACCTCCTCTACCAGGTTGGCCAAATTCAGCTTATGTAAAAGAGCCCAGTCATAAGCCAAAGTTGAAATATTTAAACTTTGTCTTAACTAGCTTAAATGGCAGCCTCCCCAGATCTGCCCTCATCCCCAGAGAATTCACCAGGAAGATCTTGCTCTTGCTCACATTTAATCTGTACCCTGAGAACTTTTTCAACATCTCCATTATCCCTCCTGCACGCGTGAGAGGATCAGAAAAACTGCAATAACAAATTGTCCGCATAAAGTGACACCCAATGCTCCTTACCTCCGTCTCAATACCTCTCCACTCCCCTGATCTTCAAAGCGCGATGGCCAATGGCTCAATCGCTAGCGCAAACAATAATGGGGTCAGCAGGCATCGCTGCCTCATGCTCCTGTATTACTGGAAATACCTTCAGCTCACCACATTGGTCCGCACACTATACAGCAGTCTCATTCATCCAAATCATCCCAATATCTCGAAGAGGTACCTCCACTCCACCCGATCAAAGGCTTTCTCCGCATCCATGGAGGTGATTACCTCTGGCACCTATTCCACAGTGGGCGACAATATCACGTTCAACAGCCTCCTGACTTTGGACGACAACTGTCGGCCCCTGACAAACCCTGTCTGGTCCTCAGAGATCGCCTCTGGCAAATACCCCTCCAGAAGCTTTGCCAGAACCTTTTGTATCTTGTAACTTTTGTAACTTTTGTATCAGTACTTAACAGTGAAATAGGCCAGTAAGACCCACACTCCAGGGAATCTTTGTCCTTTTTTGGGATCAGAGAGATCAATACCTGCGCCATAAAATGAAATGAAATGAAAATCGCGTATTGTCATGAGTGGACTTCAAATGAAGTTACTGTGAAAAGCCCCTAGTCGCCACATTCCGGCGCCTGTTCGGGGAGGCTGTTACGGGAATCGAACCGTGCTGCTGGCCTGCTTGGTCTGCTTTAAAAGCCAGCAATTTAGCCCAGTGTGCTAAACAGCCCCCTATAGTGGCCGGCTGTACCCCCATTGAACATCCCCGGTAAGTGAGGTGCCAACAAGGCCCTGAACTGTTTGTAAATTCCACCAGAAAACCATCCGTGGCCAGTGCTTTCCCCGATTGCATGGAACTGATACAATCCATCAATTCCTCCAACTCAAACGGTGCCTCCAACTCCTGCCTCTTCACGTTCTCCACCACTGGGAAGTCCAATCCTTCCAAAAACTGCTCCATTTCCCAGCAATCCTCTGGCGGTTCAGACTTGTATAACTCCCAATAAAAAACCTCAAAAGCTCCATTAATCTTGTCTGGAGCAGTAACCAGCCCCCCCCCCCCCCCCCCCCTCTTCTTTAACCTGGGATTTCTCCTGTGTGGCCGCCTGCCATCTCGGTTGGTGAGCCAATAAACAAATGACTTTCGCCCCATGTTCATAAAACTGGCTGGCCCACCGCTTTCCCGTGTCGAATCAAGCTCAAACATCATTTGTAGCCTCTTTCTCTCCACCAACAACTCTGCCGCAGGGGCTATGGAGTACTACCGATCCACCTCCAAGATTGAGTCAACCAACCTCTGTCTTTCCATCCGGCCAACTTTATCCTTGTGGGCCTTGGACAAGATTACCTCTCTCTCACCACCGCTTTAATACTTCCCACAACGTGGAAGGCGAGATCTCCCCTTTCTAGTTGAAACCTATGTAGTTCCCTATGGCCGAAGCCACCCTCTCACAAACTCCTTATCTGCCAGGACTGACGTGTCTAACCTCCATGGGGAGCGCTGGGCTCGGCCCATCTCCAATCGCACATCCATATAATGCGGAGCACGATCCGTTATTACAATGGCCGGGTGCCCAGCCCACACCACACCTAGTAGCAACATTTTCCCCACTGAAAAGAAGTCTATTCAGGAGTAGACCCAGTGCACGTGAGAGATGGAGGAAAACCCTCTCTCCCTTGGATGATTAAACCTCCATGGATCCACTCCTTCCATGAACCCTGCCAATTTCCTCCCCATTCCAGAAGTAACCAGAGACCTGGGACTTGACCTGTCCATCCTCGGGTCTGATAAGCAATTGAAATCTCCCTCCCCCTAATCAACTGGCGGGAATCCAAATTGGGGATGGCCGCCAAAGCCTTTTTGATAAAATCTGCATCGTCCCAAATTGGTGCTCACATGTTCGCTGATACCACTGGCGTACTGTCAGCGCCCCACTCACCATAACATATTGCCTCCCAGAGTCTGTCAAAGTACCGGCTGCCATAAAAGCTATCCTGCTGTTAATCAAGTTCGCCACTCCTCTTAACTGTGAATCAAAATTTGAGTGCAATACCTGCCCCACCTAACCTTTCTTCAGTCTCGTCTGTTCCCTTCAAATGTATCTCCTGCAAGAACTCGACCTCTGTATTCAAACCCCTCAATAAGTAAATAGCCATGAGGATCTCTAACGAGGCCCTAATCTACCTCAAATCCAGATCCACCCAAGATGGTCACCGTCCCCACACTGCACAGATCCATAAACAAACAGACCCTCGTCACCAGCATTTTGTCTACTCCCTCCTTCCCTATCGCCCATCAATTACCCACCCAACACCCCTCCTTCCCTCCCCTCCCCCACCATTCCAAACAACTGCTAATCACCCCGCTCTGCTCAGATAAGCACCCTCCCCCACCTTCCCCTTCCCCAGCTAACCCAGGTTCATTACCTTATCCCACAAACAAAACAGCAATCATCCCCCCCCAGTATTGAGCCGCAGCCCCCTCCCGTACTTTGCTTCTGTCAACTGCCATAACCGGGAGCCAGATGTCCCCCGCTTAGCAAGCCAATGAAAAAAGAAAACCCAACTAGAAGAAGCCAACCACCTTCTTACCCTGGCCCCTCATCCTAAAAATAAGTACATATTATGAAAAAAAGAGTCTACACCCCTCTTCAACCAGTCATACTGCTCCATACTATCCTGTGCATCAAAAGAAAAATAACAGAACCCCAAATAGCAAAAACACAAACAGTGACAGGAACTGTAAACATGAACATGTGAAATTCTACAACTCCAAAACATCCCGTAACAACAATTTACTCTCTCTTAGTCCGCTCCTCATCACAAAATCATTCGCCTCCTCCGGTGAATTAAAGTAATGGTCCTTGTTTTTAAACGTGACCCACAGTCGAGCTGGGTACACCATTCCAAATCAAACCTCCTTTTTGTAAAGCTCCGCCTCGACCTTGTTGAACCCAGCTCCTCGCTTTGCCAGTCCCCCCCCCCCCCCCCCCGATGTCCTGGTAAATTTCAGTGCAGTGCCATTCCAAATAGCCTTCCCGCCTGGCCTTCGCCCATTTTATGAGCCGCTCTTTATCGAGAAATCTATGAGGACGGACTATGACTGCCCATGGTGGATCCCTGGATTTTGGCTTCTGTCGTGGACCGGTGGGCCAAGTCCACCTTGGGAGGGTTCGCAAAGACCCCCTCCACCAACTTCCCGAATATCTTTGCCACAAATTCTGTAGTGCTCGTGCCTTCAATGCCCTCTTTGTCATCAACCTTAGCCTTCAAAACCATTTGGGCCTACGCCACCAACGTTACCTCAACCTCCAAAGGGGAAACCCTGTCGCTGTTGTCCAAGACTGCATCTTCCACCTCTCGGATCTTGGCACCCTGCACCTCCATCCGCTGCTCTACCATCTCCAAAGTTGCCCGAGGGCAACCCCAATCGCCCTGGAAAGATCCTCTACCATCCTTTGCTTTGGAACTCACCCATAAGTCAGTTTCTCTGTCGACAATAGAGAAGGCGTTGACGACTCGGAGGACTGTGCCATGTTTTTTGTCTCCTGGCCTCGAGGATCGGCCGAATCTGATGTGAAACTTTTTTTAGACTTCTACCAGGTTTTATCCCCTGCAAGCTGATGCGCGATCAATAACCACTGAAACGAGGATGTAGTCCAAATTGAAGGCTTTAATCAACAAGATGTTTCCCCAGCAGCTCTAGTACAGAAAAGACAGGCTGCTGGGAAACACGGGTTCTTATACTCCGCCTCACTGGGTGGAGCTACCTTACATTACGACCAATGAAATGCAAACACTTGGATCAATGAGCAGCGAGCCTTCTCCACCAATGGTAGCTCAGACTCCGACCAATGAAATGCAAACACTTGGACCAATGAGCAGCGAGCCTTCTCTACCAATGGTAGCTCACACTCCCAGGTACCATAGTACCTTTAGTCATACGACCACAAAAGCATCCCACACAGGAGTAGAGACCGGTAAGTTACGATTATCTCTATTTTTTACCTGCAATTACATCCGTAAATCAGATGACAAGGGGCAAAAAGTGGATCATTAAATGGGAGCGGCCTTATGTGCGACAGCTCACCACATCACGGCCACCGGAAGTCAACAAAGCATCATTTATGCACATTTTCGGAGTTCATTCACCATCAGGAAGGTGGTAGACCATTATGATCTTGTGATATAGGGCATTAAAGCGCCTTGCGAACTACCTTTGCTCCAAAAACAAGAGGCATTTGCAGATCAAATAAGTGCAACTGGTGGCAGCTGTAATTCTCTCGAATTCGGTAAATCGACCGACAATGTTTCTTTGAACAATCATAAATGTTTAGTTGCA
Organism: Scyliorhinus canicula; assembly: GCF_902713615.1. Lineage (NCBI taxonomy): Eukaryota > Metazoa > Chordata > Chondrichthyes > Carcharhiniformes > Scyliorhinidae > Scyliorhinus > Scyliorhinus canicula. The sequence goes on along the minus strand of NC_052157.1, from coordinate 105,946,528 downwards.
GAGAGTTTCAGGAGCTGTGTATCAGGCCTGGTAGCTCTCCTTCTGCATGTCAGTGACACAGGGTGGAAGAGCAAAGTAAATTTAAAACCATCTGTGGAATTCGGAGGGAGGGGTGCCACCATGCCACCCTTCTCTATCATTTCTGGTGTTCCTTTTAGATAATAATAATAATCTTTACTAGTGTCACAAGTAAACTTACATTAACACTACAATGAAGTTACTGTGACAATCACCTAGTCGCCACACTCCGGCACCTGTTCCGGTACACTGAGGGAAAATTCAGAATGTCCAAATCACCTAACAAGCCCATCTTTTGGGGCTTGTGTAAGGAAACCGGAGCACTCAGAGAAAACCCACTCAGACATGGGGAGAATGTGCAGACTCCGCACAGACAGTCACCCGAGCTGGGAATTGAACCCGGGTCCCTGGCATTGTGACGCAACAGTGCTAACTACTGATGTATTGATTATTTTAATTAGGCAACAGCTCCGTTATTATAGTGTCACAAAATCCCCAAAGTGGACTATCTTCTTTTATTGTCGAGCAATTCCCACGTCGCTAAATGGGGCAGAGTGAAGCAGGTCGTCCGATGTTGCAGCGCTGTTCATGAAACTAGTGCTGAAATATAGAGATGTCTTATTACAGAAAAATCTACTTCAGATTTCACTTTGGAAAAAGTATCTAACATTGGTGAACACAATTGGTTTAAATTTCAACTAAAAACATACGTGTTTGACTCTTTCCCACAGCTAATGACTTTCTAATTAAATTGCAGACGTGAATGGTTTGCAACTGGTGACTTCTGACAATGTGATATTGTTAGATTTTTCATCACATTTATCAGGGATTTTTAAATCGCTGGGGTAATGGTTCTGATAATCATCCCTCTATTTCATTCCCTCCTTCATGTGCACTTCAGGTGAGCAACTTGCTGTTGCATCGATCACACATATTCCCATGTTTCAGACACTCTCCTGTTTCTCATTACATGAAATATACCACCCAGTGCACTTGGCAAATTTTAAATGACTCAAATCCCATTTATGGAGGAATTACCATACAGCAGTTAATCAAATAAATCTGCAAGGCTTCTTTATTACCTGCGTTCAGAAAAGCTTTTTGGGATGCTCTTCGTAAAGAAGATTCACTGGCCTTCATTATTAATACCACATAGGATGCCATCAATTCAATATCTTACTTACTTTCTTATAATGAGAATATAATATATCGCTTCCCCTCTGGAGATGACTATTTCATGCAACCCACCCGATGTGTAGCATGCACAATCTGGTAAGCCTATCAACTCAAAGCAAATGTAAATAATTAAACAGAAATACTAACGGCTGCATAATTTATAATCCTTTCTTACTCACGGGGATCTTTGGAATTTGTTGCAGTAGTTTTGTTCCGCACCGCTATTAACTGCCAAGGGGAGGCCAGTAATATTCCTGCTTAATAAAGCAGGACAAATCCAACTGGGCCAATTACCACCCCTTCAATCTACTCTCGATCATCAGTAAAGTGATGGAAGATGTGATTGACAGTGCTACCAAGTGGCACTTACTTAGCAATAACCTGTACACTGACGATCAGTGTGGGTCTCGCCCGGGCCACTCAGCTCCTGATTGCATTACAGCCTTGGTCCAGGCATGGACAAAAGAGCTGAACTCAAAAGGTGAGGTGGGAGTTCATCAAGGCAACATTTGATCAAGTATGGCATCAAGGAATCCTAGAAAAACTGGAGTCAATGGGGATCATAGGGAAAATCCTTTGCTGGTTGGAGTCATACCTAGCACAAAGGAAGATGATTGTGGTTCAGGCTTGGGTTATAACACTGGGCAAGTAACATTCATGCCACACAAGTGCCAGTCAATGGCCATCCCGCCAGGAGAGAAACTATCCACCTCCCCATGACATTCAATGGCAATACCATCACTGAATTCCCCACTATCAACATCCTGGGGGTTAACAGTGACCAGAAACCGAACTGGACTGTCCATATAAATACTGTGGCTACAAGAGGGCAGCATGGCAGCACAGTAATTAGCACATTTGCTTCACAGATCCAGGGTCCCAGGTTCGATTCCCAGCTTGGGTCACTGTCTGTGCGGAGTCTGCACGTTCTCCCCGTGTCTGCGTGGGTTTCCTCCGGGTGCTTTGGTTTGCAGGTTAGGTGGATTGGCCATGCTAAATTGCCCTTAGTGTCCAAAAAAAGGGTTCGGTGGGGTTACTGGGGATAGGGATAGGGTGGAGGCGTGGGTTTAAGTCGGGAGCACGTTCCAAGAGCCGGTGCAGACTCGGTAGGCCGAATGGCTTCCTTCTGCACTGTGATTCTATGAGAGCAGGTCAGGGGCTAGGAATCTTGTAGTGAGTAACCCACCTCCCGACTCCCAAAGCCAGTCCACTATCTACAAGTGCAAGTCAGGAGTGTGCTGGAATACTCTCCACTTGCCTGGATGAGTGCAGCTTCAAGCTGCATGCCATCATTACAATCAAGCAGCCTGTTTGATTGACATCCCATACACCACCTTAGACATTCACTCCCTGAATCACTAATGCACAGTCGTAGCCGTGTGTACCATCTACAAGATACACTGCAGCAACTCACCAAGGCCCCTTAGGCAGCACCTTCCAACCGGATACCTCTACCATCTAGGACAGGGGTGGGCAAACTTTTCCGTGCAAGAGCCACATTCAGAAATTCACAATTTTAAAGGGCTGCATAGTATATTAAGTAAAATAATTAATATTTAAAATAGCCAAAATAAAAGGTTTTTGAAGAAAAAAAAAGCAATTAATTTTTATTAATTAATATTTTAAAGTAGAAACTTCATATGAAACACATGTTGTGCCGAGTAATGATCACCCTACTCAAGTCAACGTATCCACCCTATACCAGTAACCCAACAGCCGCCCCCCCCCCCCCCCCCCCCCTTAACCTTAAAATTAAAAAAAAAATTATTTTTAAAAAAAAATTTTATGACTTGATCTTGGTGGGCCGCATAAAGACCCTTGGCGGGCCACATGCGGCCTGCGGGCCGTAGTTTGCCCACCCCTGATCTAGGACAAGGGCAGTCGATGCTTGAGAAAAGCAACATTTTCGAGTTACACACCATCCTGATTTGGAAATATATCACCGTTCCTTCACTGTCGTTGGGTCAAAATACTCCATAACAGCACCCTGGATGTACCTACACCACGAACAGCACCATTCAAAAAAGCAGCTCACCACCACCTTCTCAAGGGAAATTAGGGATGGGCAATAAATGTTGGTCTAGCCAGCGACATCCACACCCATGAATGAATAAATAAACAAAAAGACTCCCCTCTCGGTATCCAGTACAATCTCATCAATTTAAAAATAAGTGAATTCATCAGCATTAGTGTTATTTTGGTGATATTTGCTGCCACCACAGTTTGTATTATTGGTCTTTAGATGTCTCATTGAAGAGAGCTTTAAACTTGTAGATTTAAACATGTACCATCTATTATTAGTCTAACTATTCACATGTCCCAGATATTACCAAGTATGGTGTTGCCTCATGCAGACAGGCTGTTTACTTACAGAGTTCTGTCTATAGACTGATCACCCCCAGAATCACTTACCATGTGACTCAATACATTATACCGTGGGCGGTGCCACTCTCCAGTTCTACAATAACCCGTGCTATGCTGAGCATCTACCTGTACATTACAATGGCATTCCTCCCTTCTAATGGAATATGACAACACAATCTTCATTTGCTATCCCTGCTCCCCCATCTCAACTCTCTGACTTTTTAAGTTCAAACAGTCTTAAGGCTTAACAGTTCTTCCACATCGCAGCCTGTCACATTTGGAGGAATGGTAGTAGTATTCTGTGTTTCTGGCAGCTTGCTTATCTCCTGTTGATTCACTTTTCGCTCCTTCAAATTGTATTTCTCTTTATTAACAGCTCATTTGCTTTTTTCAGGCACTGTGGGTTTGTCCCATTCCTTCCTCAGGGATTGTGCAGTCCCTTCATTCCTACAGTTGGCTCTGGCTCAAACTTTCTTTCTCCATGGTGTCTACCATGTTATTTCACTGGTGGAACCTTCATTTCCAATTGCTTCACTATTTCAGCCGAACATTTGTTTGCAATTTTTATTCTCAAATCCTTTTACAAGATTACAAATCCTTTCATTCAGCTCAATGTTTCTCAGCACGTATAAGACATCCAGTGCTTTTTCTTCTTCTAGTATCTTGGTCTTCAAGATCCACGTTCCATTTTCCAATCTCATTTTTATCTGTTTTTTCTCTGTCTGCAACCGAACTTTGTCCGTTTCTTTCATTTCGGATTCGTTGTTGGCCATGTCTTTCTCCGGTGAAGTCTGAACCTGTTTCAGTTCTGTAATTGTGCTACTCATGGCTTCACTATCTGCTCGTAGCTTGGAAAGTTTAATGGTTCTTCCTTTCGGTATCTCCTCTTCAGCTTCTTCAACTCTTCACTCTGTTTCTTGTGGCTTTTGGCTTCCTCTTGGAATATGGAACTTTGCTGAAACCCAAAAGCTTTCTATAGGTATGTCAGGAATAAAAGAATGACTAGGGTAAGAGTAGGGCCAGTCAAGGACAGTGGTGGGAAGTTGTGTGTGGAGGCTGAGGAGATAAGCAAGATACTAAATGAATACTTTTTGTCAGTATTCACTCAGGAAAAAGATAATATTGTGGAGGAGAATGCTGAGACCCAGGCTATTAGAATAGATGGCATTGAGGTGCGTAGGGAAGAAGTGTTGGCAATTCTGGACAAGGTGAAAATAGATAAGTCCCCGGGGCCTGATGGGATTTATCCTAGGATTCTCTGGGAAGCCAGGGAAGAGATTGCTGAGCCTTTGGCTTTGATTTTTAGGTCATCATTGGCTACAGGAATAGTGCCAGAGGACTGGAGGATAGCAAATGTGGTCCCTTTGTTCAAGAAGGGGAGTAGAGATAACCCCGGTAACTATAGGCCGGTGAGCCTAACGTCTGTGGTGGGTAAAATCTTGGAGAGGATTATAAAAGATACGATTTATAATCATCTAGATAGGAATAATATGATTAGGGATAGTCAGCATGGTTTTGTGAAGGGTAGGTCATGCCTCACAAACCTTATCGAATTCTTTGAGAAGGTGACTGAACAGGTGGACGAGGGTAAAGCAGTTGATGTGGTGTATATGGATTTCAGTAAAGCGTTTGATAAGGTTCCCCACGGTCGGCTGTTGCAGAAAATACGGAGGCTGGGGATTGAGGGTGATTTAGAGATGTGGATCAGAAATTGGCTAGTTGAAAGAAGACAGAGAGTGGTGGTTGATGGGAAATGTTCAGAATGGAGTTCAGTTACGAGTGGCGTACCACAAGGATCTGTTCTGGGGCCGTTGCTGTTTGTCATTTTTATAAATGACCTAGAGGAGGGCGCAGAAGGATGGGTAAGTAAATTTGCAGACGACACTAAAGTCGGTGGAGTTGTAGACAGTGCGGAAGGATGTTGCAGGTTACAGAGGGACATAGATAAGCTGCAAAGCTGGGCTGAGAGGTGGCAAATGGAGTTTAATGTGGAGAAGTGTGAGGTGATTCACTTTGGAAAGAATAACAGGAATGCGGAATATTTGGCTAATGGTAAAATTCTTGGTAGTGTGGATGAGCAGAGGGATCTCGGTGTCCATGTACATAGATCCCTGAAAGTTGCCACCCAGGTTGATAGGGTTGTGAAGAAGGCCTATGGTGTGATGGCCTTTATTGGTAGAGGGATTGAGTTCCGGAGCCATGAGGTCATGTTGCAGTTGTACAAAACTCTAGTACGGCCGCATTTGGAGTATTGCGTACAGTTCTGGTCGCCTCATTATAGGAAGGACGTGGATGCTTTGGAACGGGTACAGAGGAGATTTACCAGGATGTTGCCTGGTATGGAGGGAAAATCTTATGAGGAAAGGCTGATGGACTTGAGGTTGTTTTCGTTAGAGAGAAGAAGGTTAAGAGGTGACCTAATAGAGGCATACAAAATTATCAGAGGGTTAGATAGGGTGGACAGCGAGAGCCTTCTCCCGCGGATGGAGGTGGCTAGCACGAGGGGACATAGCCTTAAACTGAGGGGTAATAGATATAGGACAGAGGTCAGAGGTGGGTTTTTTACGCAAAGAGTGGTGAGGCCGTGGAATGCCCTACCTGCAACAGTAGTCAACTCGCCAACATTGAGGGCATTTAAAAATTTATTGGATAAGCATATGGATGATAAGGGCATAGTGTAGGTTAGATGGCCTTTCGTTTTTTTTCCATGTCGGTGCAACATTGAGGGCCGAAGGGCCTGTACTGCGCTGTATCGTTCTATGTTCTATGTTCTATGTTCTCTGTGATGTACCGTCAATTACCACGAGACGAGAATAGTGGAACAATCGAGGCTTTATTGAACAAGATGTTGTGCCTCCTGTAACTGGAATCAGAATGGCTGCAGCGCAGGAAAGCACACACTTTTATACACCGCCTGCTGGGCGGAGCCAGCAGGCAGGGATTTACCGTTGTTCCTCTAATATACGGGCAGTGCCATAATACATTTAATATACCACTAGTGGTGTTCACCACACTCTGCCAACCAATTCAACCTTTTGTTCAGAGTGACGTTAAATTTGGTTTGTTTCTCTTCGTAATGTTCCAGTGGAATACATTTGGCCCGAGGGATGCCTGTAACATGTGAAGATCCTTCAGCTGGATTTCATTTTCCTGGCAAAGCTTCCTTGCTTTATCAGGAGTTTTCCTCGGGCATTGGGTTGATAGATACCTTTGGTCTTCCCCAGAATCCGTCCAGCTCCCCATCCATTGGCAGGTTGAATATCCATGGTGAGAAATTCATCATTCCTCTGCTGCGTTAAGGGAGACGTCCTTGAGATTTCTCCAACTCTCAGCCCTGTCCTGTGAAGCCTGTGCCGCCATGAGAGCTTCAGATATTCCAGCCTCCCTCACCGACGAGGCCAGTTTCCACTCTTTCACTATCCGCTCAATGTCGGCCTGATGCTTTTCCAGTTCATCCGCTATGATTTGTGCTTGTGTAGTAGAATAGTATTTCTGACGCCAGGATCTAATGTGAGATTAAAACACATGAACTGCATGCAGATTATAAAACAGAGGCCCCATATTACACTTTTGCAAACATTGCTGGAAAAGCTTAACTTAGAGGAACATGGATTTACAATGGGTGTCCACGACTGACATTCCAGCTCCACCAATAGACTACTGGGAGTTTAACTCCTGTTCTCCATTCAGCCAGGTAGCACAGTTCACTTGGGGAAGCTCCATTTGCTACTTTCCCATGGCCACATGTGCCAGATTATCCTGTCTCGTGGACACAAGGGAAATCCTCCTTGCCTTGGGGCTTCTCAGACACAGGGACATTGCCCAGTTGGTCTCCAGCAGTTATATGCCCGCTCAACTTCAACTTCCTGGTTCTCTCGCCACCGGCAGAGGCTTCAGCCGAGCTGCCCTATTCGTGGTCTTGGCAATTAACATGCTGTAACTCACAAGTCCTGGACTCCTGCTCCTAGCTTCTCCCTCCCTCACCTCATGAAACGTGGTTCCACACCCTCAACCTGCCAAAGATACTGCGTCATGCACAAAATGGACTCAAAGGGGCCAACCGGTTTCCTTGCTTGATACTCTTCCTGACTATCACCACCTGCCGATGGAGAGTCCACTACAAATGTTCATCTAAATGTAATTTTATGTATTTTGTTTCTCCAATTTATTACTTTATACACCCTTGTTGTAGTACTGAGGGCATGTTGGACTCACTGGAGGTACTGTATTTAGGATGAGACATTAAATTGAAGCCTTGTGTCCCCTTTCTTGTGGATATAAAATATATCATGGCACTAGTTTGAAATAGAGTAGGAAAATTAGCCTCAGTGTTGTGGCCAACATTTATACTCAGCAAATTTGGCTAAGAATGATTCAGTTGTTTAGTCGTTTGGTGGAACAGAACTTGAGTATTGCTGACAAAAGAGACATGCTGCCAAAGCTTTTTGTTTTGCACTCATCAGGACAGATTGCAAGAATACCAAATTTCAAAGGGAACAACAATTTATGCTGCATGAGAAGACAGTGCTGACTGATTGCCGAGTGGACTCTGATTCGTAGAGGCAACGGAGAATGCACAAGAGAAAACTTAACCGCCAAACTATTGTTAAATTCAGACCAAGCAGGTTGCCATGGGGAATGAACCAGGGAATGACTATTTCCCGAGTTTTCTGTTTAGTTGAAAAAGGCGCAATGCTTAAACATGTTCTTTCTGTCTGCAAAGGATAGGGCCCTCTGTGTGAATGTATGTAGCTTCTAGCATGTGTAAGTGAGCCGGCGCACTGCAAGCCCAAATGATAATCTTAAATTGGTTGTTAGTGCAACTCTTAGCACAACCAGGATTGTTTAGTAGCCGTTGTCCAATTGTGGATTCACATCCAATGTTGGACACAATATTCTGAGATTTGAAAACATAGGCTGGTCAGTATTTTGGCTGTCGCAAACAGCAAAGGAACATGCTGTTTGATATGATCCACCAGACACTGGGATGTATGGCTCACTATATGGCAGCAGACAAGCATTGAAATTGATATAACCACATTACTCATTTGTTTGGTAGCAGAATGCCTTGAAGACAGGAACTTATTTGTGGGGGGGGCAGCCGATATTTTTGACATAAAATGCCATGGATCCTCCGGACATAACCTGGAAATCGTAGAATTTCCATCGCCCATGGCGTTGTTAAAACTGAACTGAAGAACGAGTTGCTGAGTTCGCAAATTCAACGAATAGAAATTCAGACAAAATTCAGCTCGGTTAGGTCGCCATGATATAGTGACATGGAGCAAATGTCTATTTCCTCCTTAAGTGGTATCTTAGTAAACAGGCTATCAATGTCAAACGATCACGTGGACGTGGAATTGTTATTGATGCAAAAGTCTTGTGCGGTCTTTACAAAGTTCACCGCGTGTGGAGAAAACTTGCTCAGAACGGGTTGTTGCAACTCGGCTAACTATCGAGCCAATTCATGTTGTACGCAACCGATCTCTTCTGTCTGTCTTGAGCAGTCCATACATACACAGGAGCAATGAACCATAAGGATGAATCCTATCATATAAACCAACAGGCAGATCATTACACAAGTCCAAAGTGGTTTTGCAGCTTGCTTTCGAGTAAGGCTGCACAGTTATGCTGAACAACAGGTCGAATGGATACGAGTTTGGACCTGTCATTAAAAACAGTTTGTATTTTGTCAATATGGTCATGGTTGTTAAGGATGACTATTCCGGTCCCTTAAGCTGGTTTACAGGAATGTACATCTAGGCTGGCTGTGAGGCCTCGCAACGCAACTAGACATTGGCATTGCATGTGAAAATCAGACAAGTTGTTGGCTATCCCACGATACGTGGCTGCATGATCAGCCAGGTGCATGTACAAAGCCAGGTGCATATTCAAAGCCAGGTGCATGTTCAAAGCCAGGCGCATGTACAAAGCCAGGTGCATGTTCAAAGCCAGGCGCATGTACAAAGCCAGGTGCATGTTCAAAGCCAGGCGCATGTTCGAAGCCAGGTGCATGTTCAAAGCCAGGTGCATGTTCGAAGCCAGGTGCATGTTCAAAGCCAGGTGCATGTTCAAAGCCAGGTGCATGTTCAAAGCCAGGCGCATGTTCGAAGCCAGGTGCATGTTCAAAGCCAGGGGCATGTTCAAAGCCAGGTGCATGTTCAAAGCCAGGTGCATGTTCAAAGCCAGGTGCATGTTCAAAGCCAGGTACATGTTCAAAGCCAGGTACATGTACAAAGCCTCAGCGGATTCACTGGACAATGGTCTGTGGTGGGATAGTTGAGGGAGGAGGCATTCAACATCAGCAAATTCCTCTTCCTGTTCAATGTGGGATCAAGGCACACCAAAACGCAAGCCATGCTTGAGAACAAACTTCTCGCTTTCTGAGATTGCATGGTCAGAAAGATTTACAACACGTCTGGCAGCATCGGGAACTTCCGGTGGCGGCCATTGAGTGAGCAGTCGCACATTTGGTGGCTCCTGGTCAAGGTGGTATTTTTCGGTCTTTCCCCGTCTAAGGGGCGACATTTTGAATGGAAAGTGGTGTAGGAGAACCTGGAGAAGGTGTAACGCCTCTGATGTAGCTGGTGGACGGATTCACGAACTATGAGTGGGTCGAGAAAAAAGGAGTTGTTGGAACAGGAGAGTGTTTGAGGTGCACTACAGGTTAAGATGGTGGAGGACAAAGGGGCTGTTCTGCCGCCCAGTGGTCAATGGAGCCAGGGCCGGCTCAAGGCACCGGCAACTCGGGCTGTTGCCCGGGGCGCCATGTGCTTGGGGGCGCCAGAGACTCGGGTCCCGCGCATGCGCAGTTGGGCCGGTGCCAACCAGCGCATGCGTGGTGGCCGCCCGCCCCCAGGGCGGCCCCCCGGCTCGGTCCGCCCCCACCCGCTCCCCTCGGGCCCGCCCCCCCGCCCCGCCCTCGGGTCCGCCCCCCCGCCCCGCCCTCGGGTCCGCCCCCCCGCCCCGCCCTCGGGTCCGCCCCCCCGCCCCACCCTCGGGTCCGCCCGCCCCCCCGCTTGTCCGCCCCCCCGGGTCCGCCCCTCCTCGGCCTCGCCCCTCCTCGGCCCCGCCCCCCCCGCCCCAGCCCCCCCCCCGGCCCCGCCCCCCCCAAGGGCGCCGAAGTTCAGCTTGCCCGGGGCGCCAGCAACCCTAGAGCCGGCGCTGAATGGAGCAGTTGGTAGAATTTCTGAATGCTACATTCAGCCAGCAAAGGAAGGAGGCCATAGAAGACCTGGCCAAAGTGGTGAAGCCATTTAAAGCAGGTATCGAGACAGTAGAGCAGAGGCTGGAATCCCAGGGCCAGGCGATCCAGACAGTGAAGGAGGCGGTGGGGGAATATGAAGAGCAGTTGGCCTTGTTGGTGGCTGAGGTGGGGGTGACGCGGGAGACCCTGAAGAGGCTGAAGAAAAGGTGGACGATCTGGAGAACCGCTCCAGAAGGCCAAATCTGAGGATTGTGTGGATGCCCGAAGCTATCAAAGGTGCGGAGGCCGGCATGTATGTGGCCAAAATGTTGGAGTAGTTGATGGGGGAGGGGGCCTTTGACGGCCCCTGGCGGTCGACCGACACACAGGGTGTTGATGAGGCTGCAAGCGGGTGAGCCACCAAGGGCGATGGTGGTGCGGTTGCACTGCTTTCTGGATAAAGAGAAGATTCTTCAGTGGGCGAGGCAGACAAGGAAGTGCACCTGGAAACGAGCTGCTGGTGTACCAAAACCTGGGAGCAGAGCTGGCGAAGTGGAGGGCCGGGTTCAATCGGGTCAAGGCTGCCCTCTTTAAAAGGGGGTTGAAGTTCGGGGTGCTGCACCCGGCCCGCCTCTGGGTGACTTTTCAGAAGCGTGAATATTATTTTAGTACACCAGAGGAGGCGCTGGAGTTTCTGAGAAGCAGTGGACTGGCAGGAGAAGGAGGACATTGAACTTTGAAGGAGTTTGTGAGGAGGTTTTTGTGTTAATTCTCGGGAAACTTTTCCCCTTGAAATGTTCTTTTGGTTTTGATGGCGGGTGTTTGGAGGGCAGGTTCCACTGTGGGGGGAGTTTCAAGGATAAGTGCACCTTTTCTGCTTTTAAGAGGAGCGTAAATGGAGGGGGGGGGGAGTGGAATTGGGGTGTCGGGGGTTTGAAGGCCTTGGGCAGGCTAGTTAACGGGAGTGTAGTGAGGGGTTGTCAGGAGTTGGCAGGGGAAGGGAGATGGGGTTGTGTTTTGTTGGGGGAGGGGGAAAGCGTTGCTGACAAAGGTGTAGTTGCTGTGGCACAGCTGGAAAGGGAGTGATCACGGTGGACATGTGAGGGTGGGCCGGGAGGGTCGCGTGACACGGGCCAGGGGCCGGCCCAAAAAGGGACATGGTTGATCCGCAGGGGAGGGAGGCGGGAAGCCCCCCAACCAGACTGGTCACGTGGAACGTCAGGGGGTTGAATGCGCTGGTCAAAAGGTCCCGTGTGTCCGCGCACCTGAGGAGGCTGAAGGCAGACGGCCCTTTTTGCAAGAGGCTGACTTAAAGATCGGGGACCAGGCAAGGTTGAGGGAAGGATGGGTGGGGCAGGTGTTCCACACGGGACTGGACATGAAGATGAGGGAGGTGTCGGTGTTGGTGAATGAGCGGGTGGCATTCAATGTGGGCAAATTGTGGCAGTTCCGGTGTGGGGAAGTTCCTGGTGGGAAGCTGGAGCGGGTGATATAGGTTTCATGAGGTGGGTAGTGGGGAAGATTCCTGACCTGGGCTTCTGCCAGTTGAGCATGAGGGGGAAATTTTAACACGTTTATAGAGCCAAGCCTGGATCAGTCAAGCCTGAGATCGGGGCAGGTGTCAGCAGTGGTGAAGGAGTTTATGGAGCATACGGGGGGTGGGGGTGGGGGTGGGGGGGGGGGGGGGGGGGGGGGGGGGAGTGGACCTGTGGTTTGGGAGGCCAACGGTGAATGAATTTTCATATTTTTCCCACATGCACCGGGTGTACTCCCGGATTGACATTTTTGTGGTGGACAAGGTGTTGTTGGCAGGGGTGGTTGACTTGGAGTATTTGGCGATCGTGGTCTCAGACCACGCGCCGCATTGGGTGGATTTGCGAGTGGACCGGAAGGGGGGGGGTGCCCAGGCTGGATATGGGGCTGCTGGTAAATGAGGAGGTGTGCGAGCGGGTGAGGGCCATCCAAGAGTATGTATGACACAGGGGAGGTCATGGCCGGCACGCTGTGGGAGCCACTCAACATGGTGATTTCGGGGGAGTTTATTTCAATTCAGGCGCATACGAGAAGGAGGAATAGGCAGAGATTGCAAGGCTCTTGGAAGAGATTCTGAGGGCGAACAGGAGGTATTCGGAGGCCCCGGAGGCAGGGCTGCTGAAGGAGAGGTAGCTGCTCCAGATGGAGTTCGGATTAGTATCCACGGGGAAGGCAGTGGGGCAGCTGCGGAGGGGCAGTATATGAGTATGGTGAAAAGGCAAGTGGGATGCTGGTCCACCAGGAGGTGGCGAGGGAGATTGGCAAAGTAAAGGACAAGACAGGAAGGGTGGTGTTGGAACCGGTGGGGTTGCATGGGATGTTTGAGGCCCCCGGCCGGGGTGGAGAGAATGCGATGGTTCCTGGACGGGTTGGAATTTTCCAGGTGGATGAGGAGTTGGTGCCGGGATTGGGGGCCCCAATTGGGGTTTAGAGAGGTGATGGAGAGTGTGGGGGTTATGTAGGCAGGGAAGGCCCCGGACCCCGATGGGTTGTGGGTGGAATTTTATTAAAGGTTTGGCGGGTTCTGGGGCCACTGCTGATGAGGGCATACAATGAGGCTAGGGAAAGGGGGAACTCTCCCCTACATTATCGCAGGCATCCATCTCCCTGATACTGAAAAAAGATAAGGGTCCGGAGCAGTGTGGGTCATACTGTCCAATATCGTTGTTGCATGTAAATGCTAAGTTGTTGGCAAAGGTGTTGAATTTGTGAATTGAGCACTGCGTCCTGGGGGTGATAGGCGAGGACTAAACGGGATTTTTAAAAAGGGAGAAAATTGTCAACAAATGTGAGGAGGCTGCTCAATGTAGTTATGATGCCTCCGGAGGGGCAGGAGTGAAGGTTCTGGTGGTGATGGACACGGAGAAGACTTCCAACCAGGTGGAGTGGGAATATTTGTGGGAGGTGCTGGGGTGGTTTGGGTCTGGGCAGGGGTTTGTAGACTGGGTCCGGCTGCTGTACAAGGCACCGGTCGCAAGTGTCCAGATGAATCGGGTGCATTTGGGATATTTTGGGCTGCATTGCAGAACAAGGCAGGGGTGCCCCCTGTCCCCGTTGCTTTTTGCTTTGTCTACGAAGCCATTGGCAATGGCGCTTTGAGCATCGAGGGATTAGAAAGGGATTGTGCAGGAGACTATCGAGCACAGGGTCTTGTTGTATGCGAACGACCTGTTGTTATATATCTCGGACCCACTGGGTGGCATTGGGGGAATTATGGGGATTTTGGAGGACTTTGGCCAGTTCTCCGGGTACATGTTGAACATGGGAAAGAGCGAGGTGTTCCTAATTGAGAACAGAGGGCAGGAGAGGAGGTTAGGAGAGTTGCCGTTTAGGGTGGTGGGGGGGGGGGGGGGGGGGGGGGGGGGGGGGGGGGGGGCGAGTTGGGTATTCAGGTGACACGAGGTTGGGCGCAGCTGTAAAAATTAAATTTGACTCGGTAGGTGGAGCAGATGAAGGGGGACTTCAGGAGGTGGGATGTGCTGCCACTATCACTGGCAGGACGGGTGCAGACAGTAAAGATGGCAGTGCTGTCAACGTTCCTGTTCGTATTTCAGAACCTCCCGTTCTTTGTCCTGAAGTCGTTCTTTAAAAAGGTTAATGTGCTTATTTCTGGGTTTATATGGGTGGGGTGGTCAAAAGGACCTTTTGGGATCGGGGGTGTGGGGGAAGCTGGCATTGCCAAATATAATGAACTACTACTGAGTGGCAAACATCGCCATGGTTAGGAAATGGGGGAGGGGTCGGCGTGGGGACGGATGGAGGTGGCTTCTTGTAGGGGAACGAGCATGGGGGCTTTGTTAACTGTGCCTTTGCCATTCTCGCCAGCCAGGCACTCCGTGAACCCAGTGGTGATGTCGGCCTTGAGGGTGTGGGGGCAGAATTTGGGACTGGAGGGTGGCTTGGTGTGGGCAATGATCTGTAATAACTGTAAGTGTGCACGGGCGGAGGGGGGGGGGGGAGTTGGATGTGAGGTTTCAGCGTAGGCGGCAAGGAGGGGATTGAGAGATTCAGTGACCTATTTGTAGGAAGTAGTTTCGCGAAATTAGAGGACCTGGAGGAAGAGTATGAGGTGCCCAGGGGGAATGGTTTCAGGTACCTGCAGGTTCGGGATTTTGTGAACAGAGAGGTGCCGTCTTTTCCGCCCTTGGGGTTTCAGGATAAGGTGTTGTCGAAGCTGGAGATAGGGGAGGGGAAGGTGTTGGAGGTCGACAAGGAGCTGATGGATTGGGAGGGGGCTCCGGTGGGGGATATAAAACGTAAGGGGGAGGAGGGGTTGTGTGGGGAGGTGGAGGCTGGGACATGGGCTGAGGCCCTGCAGTGGGTGAACGTGTCCTCGCTGTGTGCGAGGCTAAGCCTCATTCAGTTTAAGGTAATTCATAGAGCACATATGCTGGTAACACGGATGAGTAGGTTTTTTTGAGGGGATAGAGGATAGGTGTAGGGGGTGCACGGGGAGGTCCGCAAATCACATCCCCATGTTCTAGGCATTTCCGAAGCTAAAGGGGTTCTGGCAGGGAGTTGCTGATGTAATGTCCGAGGTTCTGGGGGTGAAGGTGGCCCCAAGTTCCAGAGCTGCCAATATTCAGGGTGTCAGAAGATCCGTGAATCCAGAGAGGCTGACGTTTTGGCCTTTGCCTCCCTGATAGCTCGGAGATGGATCTTACTTGGATGGAGGGACTCAGAGCCACCGAAAATAGGGACTGGCTTAGCACAGGGCTAAATCGCTGGCTTTGAAAGCAGACCAAGGCAGGCCAGCAGCACGGTTCAATTCCCGTACCAGCCTCCCCGAACGGGCGCCGGAATGTGGTGACTAGGGGCTTTTCACAGTAACTTCATTTGAAGCCTACTTGTGACAATAAGCGATTTTCATTTCATTTAATTTTCAAATGGGGGTGTTGGTTGAGTGACCTGGTAAAATTCCTGATGTGGCAGGAGGTCAAGCTTGTCCTGAGGGGGTCAGTTGATGGGTTTTCTCGGAGGTGGAAGCTGTTCATTGACTTCTTTAAGGAGGATTGAGGAGTTAGCAAAAGGCGAGGGGAGAAGGGGGGAAATAAGGGGGATAAAATGGGGAAGGCAGGATGGGAGGAGAGGGTAAGAGAAGGGAGCAGGGGAGGGGAGTGAGTGTTGGTTATTGAGAGTGTTGTATAATTTTGCGTCTGCTTCGGTTTGTTTTTTCGGAAAATGTCTGAATAAAATATTTTTTAAAAGCATGTGTGACAGTGTCATTAATTGTACTGCCAAACCACTTCTGCTTAAATGAGTTTACAATGTGGCCGGTGTTTCAAGCGGATATTATATATATATATATTTTTTAAATTTAGTCTCCAATTCATTTTTCCAATTAAAGGGCAATTTAGCGTAGCAAATCCACCTATTCTGCACATCTTTGGGTTGTGGGGGTGAAACCCACGCAAACACGGGGAGAATGTGCAAATTCCACACGGACAGTGACCCAGAGCCGGGATCGAACCTGGAACCTCAGCGCCGTGAGGCTGCAGTGCTAACCCACTGCGCCACCATGCTGCCCACTAGCGGATATTATTTAAGCTGTGGTCATCGATTGAGGCAATATAGCGGCACAAAACACTTCAAACCGAAAGATGAAAGAAATTGGTGCTCCTTTGACCAAATGTAGTGTCGGACACAGCGTAAATTAGGAACTCTATTACCTATCTGTTCACTCTCATCTCGCAAAAATGCTCACTTCGTGGAACTGTGTCGCATTTTAACAACGTCAACGCACTTGGATATGAACACTGGCTGAACTTTGAGCCTAATACACTCAACATATTATAAAAATTGGATAGACAACTTATCAGTTCTTAACGTACCTATGCTAGACATCCTGAATTTGATCTTTGTTGTGCAAATCTGCCTCAGGTATACAAAAATCATTTGGCCAGACAGAACGTAATTATTGTTGAGAAATGAGAAATACAGTCAAAGATTTTCATCGTGCACTGATCAGGACAGGGGGTGTCAGGTCGTGCCTCAGGGAGTGTGCCCGTGTGGTCAGTCCTGGGGTGAGGGTGGGGGGAGGTGGTGCAGGTTGGATCAGGCCTCGGTGCACGCGGAGCAGAGAGTTGGGCATGGCAGTGGGAAATATGTGGGGGGGGGGGGGATGTGGGCAGTTTGCATGTTCTCCGCATGGGCTGCGTGGGTTTCGTTCCGGGTGCTCTGGTTTCCTCCCACATTCCAAAGATGTGCAGGTTAGGTGGATTGGCCATGCTAAATTGCCCCTTAGTGTCCAAAGGTTAGTTGGGGTTACCGGGATTGGGCGGTAGGGTGCACTTTCAGAGGGTCGGTGCAGACTCGATGGGTCGAATGGCCTCCTTCTGCACTGTAAGGATTCTTTGATGCTATGGATACAAAATTGACAGAGCGATAGAAAACAGATAGTCGTGGTGAATGGATGCGTTTCAAACTGGAGCAGAATATACTTGGGTCTTGCCTAGGGGTCAACAATAGGTCACTGCCGAATGGCCTCCTTCTGCACTGTATGTTCTATGTAAGTCTATGTAACGCTGTCTAGCCAACTGAGCTCAACTGCTGGCTGCAGTAGCCCACTGGCAGCAAATCACTTTGAGACCTCCAGTGCTCACAAAAGGCGCCATATAAATGCATGACTTTCTTTTTCTTTCTTTTAACACCCATTGCAGAACACTGAGCCTGAATTACAATCTGTGGCCATCAGCGGCGAATTATCACTCCGCGCCGACTTACCTGTGTCAGTGCCTGTCTCGCGGACCCTCAGGCTGGATGTGATTCAGTCAACACAGTGAGTCCCAGTCTCCAGTGGTGAAGTGTAAAAGGATCAGAGCAAAAGGAGGACACTCCCGGGTTTTCCATCACTCGCTGTAAAACAGGTTGTTTAAACGTCCCATTGAAAACAACTGGCCAGAGAGAAGGCAAGTGCCTAAGGTAAATGAATGGGATGTAGCATTGGGAGTTTGTATGTTGGAGGGTAGGAGGAGAGTCGAACATCGGGCTGAGTTGACGCTTTGGTCATCAGGAGTAAGTGGGGGTGGAGGGATTCAGACATCGGGGGTGAGGTGCAGCGGATTCGGACATTGCAAGGGGTTTCGGATATCAGGGGCTGGATTCTCCGTCTTAGGGACTATGTCCCCACGCCGTCGTTAAAACTGTGGTCTGTTACCACAGAAAAACTGGCGTCAAAAGGCCACAGATTCACAGCCCTGCAGGGGGCTAGCGGGCAGCTGGCGTGGAGCTCGCAGCTCCAGCTGCCACTACCGCCCCGCACTTCCGGGTCAGACGCTGCGCTGCGCTGCGCATGCGCACGGCGACGGCATCTAGTGGCCATACCCTGCTCCATGGCAGATCCAGACCGCCAACCTGGACCACGGAAACAGTGGCCCCGATCGGCCGCATGCCCAACCTGGACCGCCTGCACAATAAAAGCTCAGTCCCGGATGAGGCCCCCCTGCCCTCCGATTGGCTCGCCCCCCGACTGTGGTGGCCGATGACTGAGTCCGAAACTGCCTCGTGAGTATCCCGAACGGCAGGACCGGAGTGGTCCACGCCGTCGGGAATTCGGCCGGTCGGGGACGGAGAATAGAGAGGCGGACCTCAAGCAATGGCGTCAGGTGGTGGATACATGGCGCAGCATGCTCCCCGAGTACGCTGCTTTCCGGGGGAAGGAAAATTGCTGAACCGGCGCCGGTCCCGATTTCATGAGGGAAACTGGATTCTCCGCCCTGGCCCTGAACGCAATTTCGGCGTCGGGGTGTGGAGAATCCAACTCCAGGTTTCGGGATCGGATAATGGAGATCAGGGGTTCGAACATGAGGGATGGAGGTTCGGACATCAGGTGGGACGCCAGGTGGGTAGCGTGGTGGGGGCCAGGCAAGATCAGCGAGAGGGGGTAGTAGTCAGGATGGGGTGTGGGAGTCAGGTTTGGGGGGGGTTGGGTCATTAAGGGGGTGAGGGTGGCTGGTCGGGTGAGGGGTGGGGTTAGGGTTGGGGGGAAAGGATCGGGGGGGGGGGGTTCAGGGCGGAGTGGGTTGGGAGTCCGATATGGGTGGTGGGGGTGGGATACACGGTGTGTGTCGGGGTGCTCAGTTGCAGGGGGGCATTCCTTAATGGGGTTGTTGGGCGTGACCTGTGCGGGATTCAGTCTGCATATTTAAAATACTTGCACTGAAGTTAGGAGTGCTTTTATAAAGTTAGGAATTCTTTTATTTCTTCCAACTCTTTCAGAGTAACCATGAGTATAAAACTGGCAGAATCATCGGAGGCTAATGATTTAAATCACTCTTGCCGAATGGTACCCAGCCCAGCGCAGTTGTCCAGGGGAAGTTAGAGTTTATGGAAAATTGCCAGGTAAACTGGCCGTGAAAATTGCCGTGGTAAAATGAGGCATGAAGTTTCAGTTGGGGCGCTTGATAGTTACAAGGAAGCGAGGAAGGATCTAAAGAGAGAGCTGAGACGAGCAAGGAGGGGACATGAGAAGTCTTTGGCAGGTAGGATCAAGGAAAACCCAAAAGCTTTCTATAGGTATGTCAGGAATAAAAGAATGACTAGGGTAAGAGTAGGGCCAGTCAAGGACAGTGGTGGGAAGTTGTGTGTGGAGGCTGAGGAGATAAGCGAGATACTAAATGAATACTTTTCGTCAGTATTCACTCAAGAAAAAGATAATATTGTGGAGGAGAATGCTGAGACCCAGGCTATTAGAATAGATGGCATTGAGGTGCGTAGGGAAGAAGTGTTGGCAATTCTGGACAAGGTGAAAATAGATAAGTCCCCGGGGCCGGATGGGATTTATCCTAGGATTCTCTGGGAAGCCAGGGAAGAGATTGCTGAGCCTTTGGCTTTGATTTTTAGGTCATCATTGGCTACAGGAATAGTGCCAGAGGACTGGAGGATAGCAAATGTAGTCCCTTTGTTCAAGAAGGGGAGTAGAGATAACCCCGGTAACTATAGGCCGGTGAGCCTAACGTCTGTGGTGGGTAAGGTCTTGGAGAGGATTATAAAAGATACGATTTATAATCATCTAGATAGGAATAATATGATTAGGGATAGTCAGCATGGTTTTGTGAAGGGTAGGTCATGCCTCACAAACCTTATCGAGTTCTTTGAGAAGGTGACTGAACAGGTAGACGAGGGTAGAGCAGTTGATGTGGTGTATATGGATTTCAGTAAAGCGTTTGATAAGGTTCCCCACGGTCGGCTATTGCAGAAAATACGGAGGCTGGGGATTGAGGGTGATTTAGAGATGTGGATCAGAAATTGGCTAGTTGAAAGAAGACAGAGAGTGGTAGTTGATGGGAAATGTTCAGAATGGAGTTCAGTTACGAGTGGCGTACCACAAGGATCTGTTCTGGGGCCGTTGCTGTTTGTCATTTTTATAAATGACCTAGAGGAGGGCGCAGAAGGATGGGTGAGTAAATTTGCAGACGACACTAAAGTCGGTGGAGTTGTAGACAGTGCGGAAGGATGTTGCAGGTTACAGAGGGACATAGATAAGCTGCAGAGCTGGGCTGAGAGGTGGCAAATGGAGTTTAATGTGGAGAAGTGTGAGGTGATTCACTTTGGAAAGAATAACAGGAATGCGGAATATTTGGCTAATGGTAAAATTCTTGGTAGTGTGGATGAGCAGAGGGATCTCGGTGTCCATGTACATAGATCCCTGAAAGTTGCCACCCAGGTTGATAGGGTAGTGAAGAAGGCCTATGGTGTGTTGGCCTTTATTGGTAGAGGGATTGAGTTCCGGAGCCATGAGGTCATGTTGCAGTTGTACAAAACTCTAGTACGGCCGCATTTGGAGTATTGCGTACAGTTCTGGTCGCCTCATTATAGGAAGGACGTGGAAGCTTTGGAACGGGTGCAGAGGAGATTTACCAGGATGTTGCCTGGTATGGAGGGAAAAT
Source organism: Scyliorhinus canicula (assembly GCF_902713615.1). Classification (NCBI taxonomy): domain Eukaryota; kingdom Metazoa; phylum Chordata; class Chondrichthyes; order Carcharhiniformes; family Scyliorhinidae; genus Scyliorhinus; species Scyliorhinus canicula. The sequence continues at coordinate 105,925,864 of NC_052157.1, read as the reverse complement.
CTTATGAGGAAAGGCTGATGGACTTGAGGTTGTTTTCGTTAGAGAGAAGAAGGTTAAGAGGTGACTTAATAGAGGCATACAAAATGATCAGAGGGTTAGATAGGGTGGACAGCGAGAGCCTTCTCCCGCGGATGGAGGTGGCTAGCACAAGGGGACATAGCCTTAAATTGAGGGCTAATAGATATAGGACAGAGGTCAGAGGTGGGTTTTTTACGCAAAGAGTGGTGAGGCCGTGGAATGCCCTACCTGCAACAGTAGTGAACTCGCCAACATTGAGGGCATTTAAAAATTTATTGGATAAGCATATGGATGATAAGGGCATAGTGTAGGTTAGATGGCCTTTAGTTTTTTTTCCATGTCGGTGCAACATCGAGGGCCGAAGGGCCTGTACTGCGCTGTATCGTTCTATGTTCTATGTTCTATGTCCTAAACTCTTATTTCATAGAATTTACAGTGCAGAAGGAAGCCATTCAGCCCATCGAGTCTGCACCGGCTCTTGGAAAGAGCACCCGACCCAAGGTCAACAACTCCACCCTATCCCCATAACCCAGTAACCCCACCCAACACTAAGGGCAATTTATCATGGCCAATCCAACTAACCTGCACATCTTTGGACTGTGGGAGGAAACCGGAGCACCCGGAGGAAACCCACGCACACACGGGGAGGATGTGCAGACTCCGCACAGACAGTGACCCAAGCCGGAATCGAACCTGGGACCCTGGAGCTGTGAAGCGATTGTGCTATCCACAATGCTACCGTGCTGCCTATCTGGGAACTGCCCAGAGGAATTCCCCAGCGCACCTTTGGGATGTCCCCCAAATCCAACACAGGGGAGCCAGGGAACTATGGGCCATTTTCATTTAGCCTTCTCCAACAGTGTGACTTCCACCAGTTTTGCCCTGTCAGAAGGGAATGACAGGTCAGTGGGACAGCTTCTCACTCCATTTCACCATTCAATTCAGGGACAATAAGCTTCCCACGATCTGAGGAAGATGGTGAGAATGTTAGTGAGGAGCGGGAAGGAGCAGAGTGACATCTCTGAGGTAAAAACATCTCGATTCGACAGAAATAATGGCATCCACATGCAAATCTCTCCCGTGGCTAATCCTCGTTGTTGGGGAGGTTTGAGAAGGAACCCACACATTTAACGGTCCGAATCCATCTGCTACAGGCAGCAATGGAGAACAATCATCACCGAGTCCAGTACAGGTTAATAAGTCCTGTGTGACCCTGGAAACGGCAGGATGTAAGATGAAGTAATGTGTTTCCGGATGAATATGCATTCCTTGAAAAAGAAACTTAAAACTGTGACTATGCCCAGTTCAGTAACACTATGCAACAGTATTTGATGAGATGGGAATAGATTATGATTCCTTCGCTGACCAACAATGTCCCCTCTCTGTGACAGAGATTACAAAAGGCTTGCTTCACCGAGCATTGACTATAATTTGAACAGGTCCCATGGCATTAAAATATTAAAATGGCGCAGTCTTCTGAAAAAAATCCTTAAGACGTGAGTACTTTCACTGGGAAATTGCGTGTGATTTGTTCCGACAGCTCGATGGTATGATGTAAACTCGGAGTGAATGCATGTTAAAAGATTCAGTCGATTTTCTCCATCTAAATTTTAATGGTACAGGGTTTCAGAAGAACATGAGAAAAGGAAGTGCCTTTGTGTTTCATAGTTGTTCTAAAAAGGTCATAAAAATCAGGACTTGTTTCCTGGTTTGTAATGAAATTTGGCCTTGTTAATCCTGGGCCATGGTTTCCACAAGATTGAGATGAGCACATGAAGCACTATAGTTTACAATGCTACGGACAAAGTGCTGGGGTCAGACTAGATAAATGCTTGATGGCCAGTGCAGGCACAATGGGCCGAGGAGCCTCTTTCTGTGCTGTTAGGCTATACAACTGTATAATCCAGTGTCTGCTGGAATGTGTGTTTTTTGGGGATATTGAGAAAGGGTAGGATCCGACTCAGCTGTCTTCCCCCCCATAGACAAAATGGCCGCTGGCACTCAATTTCTCAGCTTATATATGAAGAATAGCCACTCACTGCAATGGAGCAGATGCGGCCAGCACTCACGCAACCATCCCCAAGAACAAATTTATGTATTGAGGAGGGATCGTGAAAAAAGTGGTGAAGTACGAAATAAAGGAGAATGCAAAAGGAAAAGCAAGTTGGCTTCTTTTTCCTATCAAACTCACCTTTTATTGGATCCTGATCCATGAAGATACGCACATCTTTGGACTGTGGGAGGAGATCAGAGCAGCCGGAGGAATCCCGTGCAGACACAGGGAGAACGTGCAAACTGCACTCAGTGACCCAAGGCAGGAATTGATCCCAGGTCCCTGGTGCTGTGAGGCAGCTGTGCTAACCACTGTGCCATCGTGCCATCTCCACCACGGAGCTTCTGTGGAGATTCTTCAGTCTCTGGACTGGGACTCGAACATCCAACCTTTGAACTAAGTAGGGGAGGGCACTCGCAACTGAGTCAGAGCCGTCTCCAAGGAGCAAAGCTTTATGGAAATTATATTTGTCAGTGTGCACTTCGGGGTACTTTACTATAGAGTTCTGAAGAATGAATGCTATTTTCAGTCATCTGTCCCGTAGATAAACCCTTAAATCTCATTTTAATGTTCTGAGATACTTACAGAGAGAAAATATTAATGTCTATTGTAAGAAAAGCAATTCAAGGGCATTAAGTTGAGAGAAAAAACAATAAATCCAAGACCGGAACAGTTTATGAAAGGGAGGTTTATGCCTAATAAATCTGAGAATTTTAGAAATCCAGTGAACTAAATATTATTGATATTGAATAAGTGCTCCCAAAGAATCTTACGAAAGGGATATGGTTGATAGATTCAAGGAGTAAGTTAGAGATTTACAGTAAGTTGGATGGATAGGTATAGCCTTGAGTGAAATTGTAATTGATTCTTATCAAGCGCAGTCCTGATTGCCAAGATTTGTCGATCATTTGATGAGGGTATTTTAACTTCCACTTCTCATATTACCCTGCCCTCACCTGCTAACCCGTCTGTCCTCACTACCCATTGCCCAGCCTTTTCCAAAGGGGCGGCATGTTGGCACAGTGGTTAGCACTGCTCCCTCACAGCGCCAGGAACTGGGTGACTTGGGCAACTGTCTGTGTGGAGTTTGCACGCTCTCCCGTGTCTGTGTGGGTTTCCTCTGGATGCTCCGGTTTCGTCCCACAGTCCAAAGATGTTCAAGTTAGACGGATTGGCCAAGCTAAATTGCCCCTTTGTGTCCAAAGATGGGCAGGTTGGGTGTGGTTACGGCGACAGGACAGGGGAGTGGGCTAGCATGAGCCCACGGCAGCACGGTAGCATTGTGGATAGCACAATGGCTTCACAGCTCCAGGATCCAGGTTCGATTCCGGCTTGGGTCACTGTCTGTGCGGAGTCTGCACATCCTCGGATTGGCCATGATAAATTGCCCTTAGTGTCCAAAATTGCCCTTAGTGTTGGGTGGGGTTACTGGGTTATTGGGATAGGGGGAGGTGTTGACCTTGGGTAGGGTGCTCTTTCCAAGAGCCGGTGCAGACTCGATGGGCCGAATGGCCTCCTTCGGCACTGTAAATTCTATGATATCTATGATTGCTCTTTCGGTGAAGATTCAAATGGGCCGAATGGCCTCCTATAATTTTTTTTAAATGGTGGCACCAACCAAAACTGCTAATTTCTGATCACAATTCCCGAAGTCCCTCTCCTTTGGAGTGGCCTTAACTAAAGGCATGAATAATACCAATGTCTCCTCAGGGGTTCCCAATGATACATTATTCGCACCTTCCTCTGCCTCATCGATATGCTGCACCATGGCAATATCTACTGCAGACACAACGTCAACTTTGCAGGTGTACTGAGCTATACCCACCTCTTCATCCCTCTCCACTGCCTTTGCGTGGGCAGACTTCTTGTCTGAAATCTAGTTATGGATGACCTTTCATTTACTCCAGGTAAACATGGGAAAGGCTAAAACTATCACCTTCAACTCCTGTTGCAACCTTTGCACTTCTGTCACTGACCCTCCGGAATCGCGTGCCAGCCGAAAATCGAGGCCGGTGCCGGGTATCCGATGGAATGCCATGCTCCGGTGCCTCAGCAGCGCCGTACATAAAACGCTGTTGTCATATCATTAACGGACCCCTCCTGATATTCTCCGGGATCCCGCGATGTTCCGCCTCCGCCAGGAGGAATTACTGACAGTGAGGTTCACTTGAGGTTTTAAAATTCGGGAAATAAGCACAGTTGCTGCCGAGGGAGAGAGCGGTGGTAGGTTCCCAGAAGGGCAAGAGTAGGCTGCCAGTCCTGCTGCCGGCATGGCTGGCTAGGGAGGGGGTGGGGGAGGGCATCTGCCAGGGGTCGGGTGTATAGCTGGGGGTGCCCAGGGGATGGACCGTGGCATCCTCACTGACTGCCCACCATGGGCCATGGTTGTGCCCCATCCACTCACTCACCCCCCAACATCTCTCTCCACTCCACCTCCACCCTACCAACCCCCCCCCCCCACATCCATCCACAACCAGGTGCCACCTGCTGGAGGGTCATCATGCGGCTCACCCAAGAGAAACGCCACAAGAGGATGCCAGACAGGAGCCGCAGAGCGTACTGCTGGCATGGGCAGCACAAGCGGTACCCCTGCCGGCAGGCACAGGTGCCAAGGCCAGAGGCCCCCACAGTTCCAGACACCAATGAGACCAGGGGTGCGGTGTAGAGGGCGGAATGCCAGAAGAAATGGCCAGGTTGGGTGTGAGGTGGGGGGGGGGGGGGGGGGGGGGGGGGGGGGGAAACATGCGGTGGCAGGGGCTGAAGTGCAATCCAGGCCCACCATGAAGCCCGTTGGACATGGTTAGGCACAGAGGTATGCAACATGCTACCACCCCCTTTAGACAATGGATTTTGGACTGGAACCAGGAGGGTTGCCATCTGCCTTACCACTGCAGCCATGAAGGATGCACTGAGGCTGTACAAGCAGGAGATGCTCGGGGAGGACCCTGCAGCAGCGCAGCTTGCCCCAGAGGAACAGGAGCCAGCCGGTGAGGATGGAGAGCCGCCCACCAAACAGGCCGAGAAGGAGGTGGGAAGGAGGTCTCGTGTATACCGGCAGGGCCTGCTGGACCGGGCATGTCGTCGAAGACTCCGGCTGAGCCTGTATGGCATATCTGCCGGATCATGGTGCATCTGGAGCTGCGGGGGTATGGGGGAGGACACCTGCTCCTAGTAGTCATCAAGGTGACCCTGAACTGGGCCCTTCCAGGCACCAGCTGAGTGGGGAACTGTCCAGGATCTCGTAGACCTCGGTGCACAGGTCCCATGAAGGAGGCTCCGTATGCCCGGTTAGCACAATATATCAGCTTCAGCATGGAGCACGCCCACCAGGATACCCAGGCATCGGGATTCACTGCCATCACTGAGATGCCCCGGGTCCTGGGGGGTGACCGACGGGATGCATGTCCCCTTTTCAGAACCTGCAGGTGACAGGCCGATCTTCACAAACCAAAAGGTTCCACTCGCTGAACGTGCAGCTGGTGTGTGACCATCAGATGCACAACGCGGTGGCCTGCTGCGTGTTCCACAGCATTGCGCAGCACAGGGGCGACATGCTGGAGAAAGAGGAGGAACGCCAGGACTTATCCCACAAGGAGGATGTCGGCGAGGGCCAGGATAGGAAGGGCACGGGGCCCGGGCAGCCACAGGAGGCCGCACATTATGTGCGCCAGGGCAGGCGCGCACGGGACGCTCGATCGGCTGCAGGTTCACCAACTAGGTCATCTGGCCAATGGCGGCATGAACATCCCATCCCACCCCCACAACGCCCCCTACCCCCAGATGACCACCTGCTCCCATGGCCACCCTCCATATGCACTAACCCCCCCCCCCCCCGTCTATGACTCCAACCTGCCTCACTACGGCAAGCGGGTTCTGGGTTGCCCGGAACAGCGGGTCTGGTCCATGGGATGAGGGACGATGACGACCCGTTGCACGATGAGCTCTGGTTCTCCGTATCCTTTGACAAAGTCTGACTCTTGCCCACAATAACACTTTTCACCGTCCACCTGGGTGATCCTTGCCTGCGAGCTGACCAACCATCACACGGTCCCACTTAACCCTCGGGAGGTGGGGACGGGGTGTGGGGTTGAGGCGAGAGGGGTGGGGGTGGGGCTGGGTACGGGGGCAGTGAGCAGTGGCTGACCTGGGGTCCCAGGCCCGTGCCACCTCCAACAGCTACACATCCCCTCGCCCACCCCCCAGCGCCCCTCTGTAGCCAGCCCAGCCCATCCCTCACACCCTTCTGCCAGAGCACCGAGGCAGGTTGTAACTTTGTGAACAGGTGTTTATTGTGAACAGGTGAACATGTTTCGATAGGTTTGTGCCCTAGCCCCAAAAGCTGTCCAGTGTGCTGCACACGTGCCAACTTAACTGATGTCTACCTTTCTGGCGATATGCGTCATAACATTCCGTCAAGATGGATCCTCAAGTGGTCCATCGGGAGTGGAGACAGCCAGCTGCAATTCCCATCCTCTGACCTGAGTCTCCTTTGGTGGCCTTCTGGAGCAAACAGGCCTCGAGTGTCCCAGGTGGCGAGGTGGCACCCTGTTCTGCCCGTTGCCCATTGGATTCGTCAGGGACAGGAGGGGGGGGGGGGAATCAGAGGCGCTGTGGTGTTCCTGAGGGGTGACCTACCCGGACCCGATCACCTCCTCCTCCCTCGGGGTGCCCGATGGCCCTCAGGCTACTCCTTGGGGTGGAGGTGCGGTTGGAGCGAACTCCTGGGCTCCCCTGCCACTTGGAGCTGCCAGCTCTCATCTCGACCAGGGTCTCAATACCCGTGGCCATGGAGCACAGTGACTGGGCCACTTCCCTCTGGGACTGGCTCAGGTCAGCCAATGCCTGGGCAATGTATTGACACCCACAGCCATGGCCTGCTGTGACTGGGCCAAGCTCTGGAGTGCCACCAATTTCTGGGTGGCCCTGGTACATAGTTGCCTGTGACAGGGCAGCCCTGACCTGTGCCTCAGCCACCGCCCGCACAGACTGCCCCAGGCCTTGGACATCCTTCTCCCCCAAGGCCTTCATCATAGAATGCCACCCATGCGATGGTGGCCTGGGTGGCATTAATTGTCGGCACTGCCTCCTGCCCCAAAAACAGTTGGACTCCTCCAACTGCACCTGCAGGGGCTGGACGGTTGCTGACAGCCCGCGGCTATGCATCTGCATCTCCAGCATCGATGGGACCTCCCTTTCCAGAAGCCTGAGTCCCGTCTGGATGGCAGCTAGTCCCTGGAGTTGGGTGGCCCCCTTGCGGATCCTACGCCACTGATTGTACCGGAGCGTGCGTGTGCTGCGCACCAGATAGTGTCCCAGGAGCCTCGTCACTGACATGCCCAACCGAGGTGAGTGTGTCTGGGATGGTGGAGGGTGTTGGAGACAGCCGTGATGGAAAGTCAGTGATAGCCTCGGAGCCCCAGACTGATGCTCCAGGTTGTCGTGGGCTGGCGTTTTGGGGTCCGTCGCCGCCTCGTCGCTCAACGTGTCCCGGGGTTGTGGCCGGGGGCAGGGAATACCGGAAGCGTCTGCCTCATTGCCAGGTGATCCTGCAAGAATGAAGACACGGCGCAGATCTGGATCGCAGATTGGGGTAGTGGAGGGTTGGTGTGGTGATGTGGGGGAGGTCAGATGGTGTGGGGGTGGTGGGGTGGTGTGGGGTGCTGGGTTTGAGGTGGTGTGGGGGTGGCAGGGTGCTGTGGGGTAGTGTTGGGGTTGTACCACGCGTGTAACAGGGACACAGTAACTCAACGGGGTCTCATTTGGTTCCGTGATGTCGACCTCCACCTCGGCGACTGCCCTCTCTCCGCCTCTCCGGGCCCACCCACCAGGTCCAGTGCCCGCCACTCCGCGACGGTGATGGGCTGTGGGTCCGACGGTCCCCCTCCAGTCTTCTCTCTCTCCCTGCAGTTCGGCGCCGTCTTCTCCTGGGGTGGATGGAGACAGAAAATGCAGAGTGTTAGGCAGTCAGATGTGCGGGGTGGGCAGCTGGTGGACTTTGTAAACAGGGCACCCGGCCATGGCAGGCGGAATGGCTGCTGGCACATGTGCAGGGTGGGGAGCGAGCAGACTGCCGGTGTGTGGGGTTCGGTTACCCTCTGGGTGGAGGGTGGGGGTGTGGTTATGGGTGCGTAGGACGGGGGTTGGTGCCGGGGCACAGTGCTGCCTACTCACCCTGGCCGTCCTGAGGAGGTCGTGCAGCTTTTTCCAGCACTGCTGTCCAATCCTGGCGGTGGGGCCCACGGCCTCTGCCACCTGCGCCCAGGCCCAGTGCACAGTAACTTTAAACAAGCAAAAACAGACAGAGAGAAATAGAAACCCACCCACAGATATTTGTACAAAGGCAGAGGGGCAAAACTGGGTATTTTGGGCAAATCGTTGGCAGCTTACCCCATGCTTACGTCTAATAACAACAATATAAATCCCAAAGTGCCTCATACTTGACGTCAGAGGTGAGACACGAAAGGGAGGACGAAGGAGAAAATGAATGGTGAAGAGTTTGGTCGCTCCAGGATGGTTCTGGACTGGAATGGAATGCTGTGTGGCAGGTTTGTAAAAAAGGGGACCTGATGTTCTGCTGATAAAGCAGTGAATGACAAATGACCACATTCCCTTCAGTCCCGTTCAATGTAGTTACCTATAATTGGTGTTCCAATTCACCTCCATTACTCTTGAAACCACTTCTCTCAATGGCCATTCGGCTCATCAAATCTGCACCGACTCTCCGAAAGAGAACTCTACCTTGACCCACTCATCTGCCCTATTCCCCCGTAACTCCACCTAACCTGCACATCTTTTGGACACTGAGGGGCAATTTAGCACGGCCAATCCACCTAACCTGTGGACTGTGGGAGGAAACCGGAGCATCCGGAGGAAACCCACACAGACACGTGAGAATGAGCGAGCTCCACACGGACAGCCACCCAAGGCCGGAATCGAACCCAGGCCCTTGGTGTTGTGAGGCAGCAGCGTTAACCACCATGTCACATTGCCACCCATCTTTCCTTCAAAGTCTCTTTGCTTGGTCAACCATCTTTTATGGCAATGGGCTGGATTACAGTTCAGAGGTGGGTTAGATCTTGGGGAGTAAGGTGGGTGGGGGGGCGGGGGGGTGGTTACAGGGTCGGGCTTCCTGGCCGAGCAGCACGGTAGCATAGTGGGGGCAGCACAGTAGCATAGTGGTTAGCACAATTGCTTCACCGCTCCAGGATCCCATGTTCGATTCCTGGCTTGGGTCACTGTCTGTGCGGAGTCTGCACGTTCTCCCCGAGTCTGTGTGGGTTTCCTCCGGGGGCTCCGGTTTCCTCCCACAGTCCAAAGATGTGCAGGTTAGGTGGATTGGCCATGCTAAATTGCCCGTAGTGTTGGGTGGGGTGTCTGGGTTATAGGGATAGGGTGGAGGTGTGGGCTTGGGTAGGGTGCTCTTTACAAGAGCCGGTGCAGACTCAATGGGCCGAATGGCCTCTTTCTGCACTGTAAATTCTATGATTTTATTATTCTATGATTCATCTGGGTGGCGGGCAATGATCCTCACCTCTTCACCGAATGCCAACCTCTACGTCAGTGACAGATTTGTCCTCCATCACCCCCACTACCCCCAGGGCTTGCACCTCATAGGGGGTGAGGCTCAGCACCCCATGCCTGTCTGGGCCCTCTCCCATCTGCTGTGGGCCAACCTCTCCTACCTCTCCACAGAGGGAGCACCATGAGCTGCACTCATTGTTCATGGCAGGGGTAGGGGGGGATGGCGGGGGGAAATAGGGTAGGGGCATGGAGGGGGTGGGGAATATGGAGGGGATGGGGTATATGGAGAGTATGTAGGGCAGCTCTGGACATGGGTGGGCTGGGGCATGCTAACTCTGCTGGGTGGGTTGGTGCCAAGCGCATGCTCGTGGGGCGTGAGGGGGAGGAGCGCCAGGGTGGTGCCACGGGACCGGTGCCAACCCACCCGTGCGGCCCGGTGGAGGTTGTTGACCTTCTTACAGCAATGGGTGCCAGTTCTCCTGGTGATGCTCCCCGAGCTGACGGCTCCTGCTACTTCCTCCCAGGCGGCACTAGCTATCCTGTGGCTGACCCTCCGAGATTTTGGAGGGAACAGGGCATCCTGTCTGATTTTGACCATGTCAACAGTCTTGCTAGATTGTCATCACTGAATCATGAGGCTGGTCTTCTCGGTGGCAGGGCTGTGACCTGTGTGGGGTTGGTTGTGCAGGAGAGGTTTAAGTGCTGCTCTCCCTTGTTAACAGGGAGCTGGCAAGCACGGTCCCGGCCAATCAGCCGGCAGAACAGTCGTTAACGTCGTGCAGCAGTGGGGCCTCGTTAAGTGGACCAATTAACGTTTTATAGCGTGACGCCCTCAACGGGCTGAGCATAGGGAAGCTCGCGGCAAGACCCGCTCACTACCACTCTTCAAAACGTTTCCGTTAAATCACGCGCATCATTAAAAAAAGGACACATAGCCTCGTAAAAATATTTAAATGATCTAGCCTGTTTAAAATCTGGTCAGCCGTCCCTTGTCCGACCTCCACTAATATTGGGGCTGGGAGGGTTGAGTTCCTTTTGCAAATTTTTGGATTTTTAATCCCACTTGATCCATACTCACCTATTTTTGGGAGTTAAAATTCCTCCGAATGCCTTTAAATTGATTTATTGCTTTTAATCGATTACCAATCATGTATTCTTTTTCATTTTCTCCACCCACCCCTTCGAAGCCTGTCAAACCCACCTAACATTCCAGACGGGTTCAGGTATGTTGAATGAAAAATAAACATTTCTCCGTCTGCTTTATTTTCTAAATATGCAACATTGACTGTGCTGTAAGAGCCATTCACAATGCCTTTTAACACTCCTATTTCTGTACAGTTTGTGCACATAAAATTATACAGTCTCAAGCCCGCAGTGCTACAATCCTCACACATTGCCATGTCCCCATGAGCAACAAATACCCTCAGTCACATAATTATATATTTAACAAAACCACTTAATAGATGAATATAATAACCTCCGGGGGGAAAGTGAGAAACCACAGACAAACCCATTTAGGCAAATAACAACAGTACTCTCGGTTCCAACGTGCTCCAGGCGCCGATTAATGTCGTAGAAATAATTCAGGCTCCAATTCATGAAAAGAAGTCAGCCTGGCGTCCGATGCTATCTATCACTGGTGCCTTTTTAGTGTTCTTAGTTGGCGAGCTGACGCTTAACTCGGCAAGTCAAATTAAAATAAACGTCAATGAGCCTGACTCGGAAATGTCTTTGGAATTTGTCTCCGGGTTATTGGCCCAAGTTTATCTACTCAGTTTGATATCGGCTGACACCGGCCCCTCAAACCCACACATTTGAATCCGATTTAATGTAACAAAATTCTATTCATTTTAAAATCAAAGGCAGCCAATATCCTATGTCCAACCTTTGGACCCATTGCGATATTTTAGTAGAAATCGAAGTGATTAAAGAACAAAGAACAAAGAAAAATTACAGCACAGGAACAGGCCCTTCGGCCCTCCAAGCCTGCAGCGATCCAGATCCTCTATCTAAAACTTGTGGTAGTATGACTAGGGGTATTACGGTACCTGGGAGTGTGAGCTGCCATTGGTGCAGAGGGCTCGCTGCCCATTGGCCCAAGTATCGTGTTCTCTGTATTCCTATTGGCTAAGAGGAAGGTAGCTCTGCATACGAGGCGAGGTATAAGAACCAGTGTCCCCCAGCCATTTCTGTACGTCTGCTGCCGGGCTCACTTCTTGCTGATTAAAGCCTTTCATTTCAGACTTCACCTCCGTTTCGTGCCCATTGATTGTGCATCAAAACTGTCGCCTATTTTCTAAGGATCTGTATCCCTCTGCTCCCTGCCCATTCATGTATCTGTCTAGATATATCTTAAATGACGCTATCATGCCCGCCTCGACCACCTCTGCCGGCAATGCGTTCCAGGGACCCACCACCCTCTGCATAAAGAACTTTCCCCGCATATCTCCCTTAAACTTTTCCCCTTTCACCTTCAACCCGTGACCCCTAGTAATTGAGTCCCCCACTCTGGGAAAAAGCTGCTTGCTATCCACCCTGTCTATACCTCTCATGATTTTGTAGACCTCAATGAGGTCCCCCCTCAACCTCCATCTTTCTAATGAAAATAATCCTAATCTACTCAATCTCTCTTCTTAGCTAGCGCCTTCCATGCCAGGCAACATCCTGGTGAACCTCCTCTGCAACTTCTCCAAAGCATCCACATCCTTTTGGTAATGTGGCGACCAGAACTGTATGCAGTATTCCAAATGTGGCTGAACCAAAGTCTTATACAACTGTAACATGACCTGCCAATTCTTGTACTCAATACCCCTTCCGGTGAAGGAAAGCATGCCGTATGCCTTCTTGACCACTCTATTGACCTGCGCAGCCAATTTCAGGGTACAGTGGACCTGAACACCCAGATCTCTCTGTACACCAATTTCCCACAGGGCTTTTTCATTTACCGGATAGTTCGCTCTTGAATTGGATCTTCCAAAAAGCATCACCTCACATTTGCCTGGATTGAACTCCATCTGCCATTTCTCTGCCCAACTCTCCAATCTATCTATTGTCTGCTGTATTCTCTGACAGTCCCCTTCACTATCTGCTACTCCACCAATCTTAGTGTCATCTGCAAACTTGCTAATCAGACCACCTATACCTTCCTCCAGAACATGTATGTATATCACAAACAACAGTGGTCCCAGCATAGATCTCTGTGGAACACCACTGGTCACAGTTCTCCATTTTGAGAAACTCCCTTCCACTACTACTCTCTGTCTCCTGTTGCCCAGCCAGTTCTTTATCCATCTAGCTAGTACACCCTGGACCCCATGAGATGTCACTTTCTCCATCAGCCTACCATGGGGAACCTTATCAAATGCCTTACTGAAGTCCATGTATATGACATCTACAGCTCTTCCCTCATCAATCAACTTTGTCACTTCCTCAAAGAATTCTATTAAGTTGGTAAGACATGACCTTCCCTGCACAAAACCATGTTGCCTATCACTGATAAGCCCATTTTCTTCCAAATGGGAATAGATCCTATCCCTCATTATCTTTTCCAGCAGCTTCCCTACCAATGATGTCAGGCTCACAGGTCTATAATTATCTGAATTATCCCTGCTACCCTTCTTAAACAAGGGGACAACATTAGCAATTATCCAGTCCTCCGGTACCTCACCCGTGTTCAAGGATACTGCAAAGATATCTGATAAGGCCCCATCTATTTCCTCTCTTACTTCCCTCAGTAACCTGGGATAGATCCCATCCGGACCTGGGGACTTGCCCACCTTAATGCCTTTTAGAATACCCAACACATCCTCCCTCCTTATTAAAAGGTACTCAAATGTAACTTTACAGAGCCGTAACTCATTTTCCTCTCATCAATTCATTTGCGACAGATACCTCTGCTCATCGAAGGTGAGGGTAATTGTTGCGTCTCACTACCTTAGCGATTTAGGAATTTAGCGGCCTTGGCATGCAAAGGCTGATTCAGGCAGGTTGGGGGATGAGACTCAACTGAAGTCCAATGGGTTTGAAGGTGGGTGACCACATTGTTGTGGCACACATAGAGCTAAATAGAATATATTCCTGGTCATTCACTGCATCCGGATCTATCCCCGTGGGCGGGGTTTTACATAGTGCTGTGATTTTGCCAACCCCCCTTTCCCCACCCCCGTCATTGTGGTTAAGGTTCGGTCATGACCACATCCACGAAAAAGCCAGCTCTGCCTCAAGAGAAATGGAGGTGGAAACCCCAGAGCACACCTGTATAAGGTAACTTATGAAAGAACCAGTGGGACATGGAGAAGGAATATTTTGCAAGGCTATGGGGAATGACTCGGAGAGTGGACTAATTAATTAGCTTTTCAAAGATCTGGAATAAGTATAATGGGCTAAATGGCCTCTTCTACTCTGTGATTCTCCAATTGAATTTGTCAACAGTCAGAATTCTCCGGCCATTGGGATTCGCTTTTCCCACTGGCAGCACCTTGCGCCTGTGGGAAGAGAGAATCTCACCGCCAATGAGCGGCGCGCTGCCGAGAAACACACATCTGGGGCCTGCAGAATCTCGCCCAACATTACCGATGTTGTGGCTCAGACAGCCACAGTTACCTTTTATGTGCACTGCAGCAAAATACTGTAGTTATAAATTCATTCTTGGCACATGGGCTTGGCTGACGAGGCGCAGCATTTATGGGCCATCCCGAATTGCCTTTCAGAAGGTGGGGTGAGCTGCTTTCTTGAACCGCTGCAGTCCATATGGTGTAAGTGCATCCACAGTGCTGTTAGGGAGAAAGTTCCAGGATTTTGACCCAGTGACAGTGAAGGAAAGGTGATATATTTCCAAGTCACGATGATGAGTGGTTGGGAGGGGAACCGCCAGGTGGTGGTGTTCCCAGGTATCCGAGGCTCTTATCCCTTTAGATGGTAGTGGTTGTGGGTTTGGAAGATGATGCCAAAGGACCCTTGGTGAGTTCCTGCAGTGCATCTTACAGATGGTACACACGGCTCCCACAATACGTCAGTGGTGGAGGGAGTGAATGTTTTAGGATGAGGTTCCAACCAAGTGGGCTGCTTGGCCAGTGATCATATTGAGCTCTTCGAGTATTATTGGAGCTGTACTCATCCGGGCAACTAGACAGTATTCCATCACACCCTGACCTGGGATACCTCTTGGAAACCGGCAACTGCATTTTCCTGAACGGCGTGCCCTCGCCATTCTCCACTTTCTCTGTTAGAACATAGAACATACAGTGCAGAAGAAGGCCATTCGGCCCATCGAGTCTGCACCGACCCACTTAAGCCCAATAACCCTATAACCCCTCCTAACCTTTTTGGACACTAAGGCCAATCCACCTAACCTGCACGTCTTTGGACTGTGGGAGGAAACCGGAGCACCCGGAGGAAACCCACGCAGCCACGGGGAGAACGTGCAGGCTGCGCACAGACAGTGACCCAGCCGGGAAATCGAATCTGGGACCCTGGCGCTGTGAAGCCACAGTGCTATCCACTTGTGCTACCGTGCTGCAGATGTTCCTGTCACCTGCTGATGGGATTTCCCATTGTGGCTGCCAGGATACCCACTGGCGTGGGTGTGCTTGCCGGCGCAACGGAGAATCCTGCTAGCGGAGAATCCAGCCTCTAGTTTTTAGTCTGCTTTGTTGCCTTGTGTGTGTCCTAAATAGCTCAGCAAAAAACTTGCAAATGGAATTGTTTTGTATCAGAGTAATATCATTGGCTGGTATAATGTCATCTGTTATGCAATAAAGTCAGCCAAGTGTTTTGTGGGCTTTTAATAATAATAATATTTATTGTCACAAGTAGGCTTACATTAACACTGCAATGGAGTTACTATGATTGTGGAGTTCACCATTGTAACCTGTTAGTGCAGCACCTTGTAAATAAAGCCCTTACTCTATGTTATACGACCTCTACGTGTGCCATCCTTGATTTTTTCTTTTTGCAGCTATAACAAACATCATAACAGGAATGCAACGTGGAGAAATGTGAAGTTATCCAATTTGGTAGGAAAAATAGAAATACAGAGTATTTCTCAACTGATGAGATGCCGGGACGTGTTGAATTTGAAAGGCACTTGGGTCTCCTTGTTCATGAGTCACTGAACGATAACATACAGGTGCAGAAAGCTGTAAGATGACATGTGGTATGTTGGCCCTTATTACAAGAGGTACAGCAGTAAAGACGTCTTACTGTGATTATGTACAGCCTTAGTGAGACCACACGAGGAGTGTTGCAAATAAAGAGTATTCCATCACACTCCTGATTTCTGCATTGTAGATGGTGGACAGGCTTTGAGAGGGTCAGGAGATGAGTTTATCACGGCAGGATTCCCAACCTCTGACCTGCTCTTCTAGTCACACTATTTATATGGCTGGTACAGTTCAGTTTCTGGTCAATGGTAACTCCCAGGATGTTGAAATTGGGGGAATTCAGCAATGGTAATGCTATTGAACGTCAAGGGCGATGATTAGATCCTCTCTTGCTGAAGATGGTTATTGCCTGGCACTTGTATTTTGTGACTGTTACTTGCCACTTGTCAGCCCAAGTCTGGATATTTATCCACAAATCCCTACAGTGCAGAAGGAGGCCATTCAGCCATCAAGAGCACAAAGGAAGATGGTTGTGGAGGTTGGAGGTTAATCATCTCAACTCCAGGACATCAATGCAGGAGTTCCTCAGGGTAGTGTCCTGGGCCCAACCATCTTGAGCTGCTTAAGCAATGGCCTCCCTTCCATCATAAGGTCAGAAGTGGGGATGTTTGCGGATGACTGCACAATGTTCAGCACTATTCGCAACTCCTCAGATAATGAAGCAGTCCATGTCCAAATGCAGCAAGACCTGGACAATATCCAGGCTTGGGCGGACAAGTGGCAAGTTACATTCGTGCCACACAGGTGCCAGGCAATGACCATCTCCTACAAGAGAGGATCTAACCTCCGCCCCTTGACATTCAATGGCATTACCATCGCTGAATCCCCCACAATCAGCATCCTGCCAGGGTGGCGTCTGCAGTGGAGAGCCTGGTGAACGACGTAAGCGCCAATAGTGAAGGTGTCCAAGGCGTCGTGCAGTCGATGACGGCCATGGCTGAGGGTCTCGGCAGAATGTCTACCTCGCTGGGGGATGTCACCCAGTACCAGGCCCGCCTTGATGAGGTTCTGCGGGACATGGCCCGCTCTCAGATGGGCATGGCCGAGGTGCTGCAGAGCATGGCCCATTCACTGAGGAACATTGCCGGGGGTGTCGACATGATGATGCAGACCACGGAGAACCGCCAGGACTGGCGGAGCCAGATGATGCAGTGGCATCCGGGGCTTGAACCATCAGTCGCTCTATCCCAAGGTGAACCCCAACCAAGAACCATCCCATGGAGCGGCAACGGTGGCCATCAGCTCTCCCGAGTTCCACTCCTCTGATGAGGCCACGTCTCAAAGTCAGCACACGGGACAGGGTGGCACGGCTGTGCATGTGCCTCCGACAAGTACGCTGGGGCCCTCTGGCCCCAGAGCCCCCAGAAAACACCCGCCAGGGGCATCGAGAGCCACGGGACAAGGTAAGCGGCTAGCTGCCTCCATCTCAGATGTGCATCCTGGGGAAACACCTAGACGTAGTGGTAGAGCCAAGCACGTTGAGAATCACTGAGGACAACCAGGGAAAGGGGGTGTAGTGAGGAGGTGGGGATGGGGGTGGGGGGGAGCTATCGGGAAAATGGGAACTTGTGTTGCACATTTAACACCCTTGTGCACAACCATTATGACCCCTCTGTCACTTTCTTCCATACGGCAAGGTGACATCTGATTCCTTGGCCCGTATCTCCAGGCATCTCCCCCTCCCTGTGGCACCCACCCATCCTCCGATCATGGACATATCCCGGAGCTGTGTCCCATCTCCTGGGTGTTGGCTGCTGCGTGTGTGGTGTTGTCTCCCGCAGTGTTCAGGCATCAAGGTGTAATTGGGATGCTAGGCAACGATTCCCTCATGCTAAATGGCCCGTCCACCCGCGGGAATCCACTTGGGAATTGTGACGTTCTCACTTAACCACGATTGCTAATTTCCTATTAGCAATAACCTTCAGCATCATGGCCTGAGACCTTGACAGTCGAAGGGGGTTATGGTTGGAAATTGAGGCAGACAGGCAAGGGTTTCCCCCGGAATGAGTAAACGATCCAGGGGTTGGCGTGGTGGTGCCGCGAGTAGTTGCTCCTCCGGTTGCCCCCCCCCAGCGCCTCCGCTCCCACTTTCCTATGGCGTCCCACCCTTGTGGTGGTCCCCCCCCCCCCCCCCACACCACACTGAGCATTGCAGTGGCAAGCACAGCACCCCCCCCGGCTCTTTGCCAGGTGAGCAAACATGGCTACTCACCCCTCCCGCCTCCCGGGCCCGATCCCTGGCATTGTCAACCTGGCACCTGGGCACCCTGCTTCTTCCATTTTGCCAGCCGGCTTGCAGTGCTAAGGTGCCTGGGTCACAGAGCAAGGGCTAGGGTGCCACCCTGCCCTGTCCCCCACCACCCGGGGGCCCCCACTACCCAAGAGGCCTCTCGCGAGATTCAACGGTCTTGCCTTTAAGCAAGGTGGGCGCGACGAGACTGTTCAAGCGTGCCTGGGGATAGTGCAGGAAAATGGTGTTGAAGTAGATCATCCATGATATTATTGAATGGTGGAGCAGGGTTGAAGCCTAAATAACCTACTCCTGCATTTGCTATGTTCTAATGTCCTACTTTACATGGAGATGACACTATTGTTGGGGAAGGGCAAATCTTTAGGTAGATCATCAATGTCCCCACCCCATCTCCTAATTTAACCGGAGGTGGCAATCTGGGCCTGAAGCAAGTAGACACAACTGAAAACATCAAGGTGGATAAAGAGAGATGGCTGCATTCTCACAGAATATTGTTTGACCTTTGACCAAAGTGATCTCAACACTCTAGTGGGATGAAAACTAGATTGTGAGAGACTTCAAAAAGAGAATGAGGTACATACTTGCTGGGCAACAGTTGATTCTTAGAAAGGAAGCAATGAGACCAACCATGAATGTGAAAGAATAGTTGGTGGCTCATCTAAGTATAATAACACATTTTTTAACTCCTTTTGTAAATAACTCATTAGGGAAGTCGGTAGCGTAGTGGTAACATCTCTGGGCTAGTAATCCAGAGGCCTCAGGCTAACACGCCAGGAACATGAGTTCAAATCCCTCCATAGCCGCTGGTGGAATTTAAATCCAATGAATAAAAAAAATTGGAGCGTTAAGCCAGATTCAGGAATGGTGACCATGCCATTGTTGTAAAAACCCATCTGATTCACTAATGTTCTTTAGGGAACGAAATCTGCCGTCCTTACCTGGTCTGGTCTACATGTGACTCCAGACTCCATAGCAAAGTGGCTGACTCTTAACACCCCCTCTGAAATGGCCGAGCAACTCACTAAACTTAAGGGCAATTAGGGATGGGCAAGTATGTTGTGCTTACCAGCGACACCCACTTGCCATGAAAGAATTGTAAAAAAAATTATATAATTCAGTTGTTGATGTGTCCCCTTGCTGTTGGCGACAAGGTTGATCCGCTTTCAAGTTTAAGATTTTTCTCAATTCAACATAGCCCACAAAAAGTTCCATCTAATTGCAACGCTTGAGGGATTTTGATGAGGCGATGGAGTTACAGCCTTGTTATTTTTGCCTGGGACCTGGAATGAAATCAAATGCCCTCTCTATGCTGACTGCAGAGGTTCTAAGATTGTACACACACATGCTTGTATAACGCTGCACATAACTCAGCACTAATTGGAACTATAGTGACAGTCTAACTCCGAGTGACAACAGGAGATCCGTGTGAGGAATGGAAATGCTACAATGGTGCGATAAGGAGAGCTCTTCGCAGGCTTGGAGTAAATACAAATTATTGTCTGATTCATGTAACTTGTGCCGTGTTTGACTCAGTTTAATATCGGATAAGGTCCCTCGCCTAGACATTCTTTGCCATTTGAATGAAAAATTAATAAGAAATAAAACCTACTGAGCCTGTAGAACAGCTTCTGCACAAATTGAAAATGCCCCCCTCCTTTCCGCTGCCAGGAGCATAAGGAAGCATCTGAAAATTCCCTTTGCAGCCACGCTGAGAGTTCGATTGACCTTTGCTTCCTGCAGCTCCGCTGGATTGGCTGGATATATTCCGAAAGGCTTTATCACATGATCTCACACCTCTTGTACATCTCCAACATTTCTTCTCACCAGTGAACAAAAGTGTTCGAAGAAAAGCAAACAACCCGCACTTTTTATTTTAATTGCCCCTACAATTCTCCTGCCAAGTTCCTCACAGCTAAGACACAGGGGCCATTCTTTAATTTCTTTAATCAACTCCAGGACAGTTTAGGAGGGTTGAGAGCTCACAGGCTGCCTAAGATGAGGCACTTCTCCAAAGGTAATTTTGATTGTGTAAAGCACGTGTTGTCAATTCAGTTGCCCGAGGTGCAGCCCTCTCAAATTTCCTTTCAAATGACAGGTATGTATAACCTGCTCTTGAATAGGTATTGGCCATTTTACGTCATTGCCCTAAGCAAAAATTACCTCTGCTGTACTATATGCCTGTATGAATTATAATGTAAAGGTGCTCAGCAGGGCAAGGGTTAACGTGGGACTGGAGAATATTACCACCCATGGTATGATGTACAGAGTCACATGGCAAGAGACTCTGGAGAGAGGGCAGTCAAGAACAGAACTCTCTAAGGCAGCAGCCTACCTGCATGGAATAGCACCAGCATGACCATACCATGGATCTGTGAATAGTTTAAGACTACCAATAAACAGTTCATGTTTGAACATACTAGTCTCAACACCTCATCATCCAGACCTCACCGTGACATAATTGGCAGCAGTGGGAGTTCCTCAAATATATCACATAACAGACCATAATCCAACATGGTGTCCCACAGTGATATGAAAGGCGACATCTAAATGCATGCACCTGGAATAGTACCCCAAGGTGTGAAAAACTGAAGCCATTCTAGAGAGACATGCACCAAAGAAGAAATCTTGAAGAAAAAGTTGAAGAAGCTTCACTGCGGAAAATACAAAATCCTATGTGACACAATTCATGAGACAGTGAGCAGAAGAGTATAAAAAATGAAGCTCTACTTACATTGTAGAACAGGTGGCAGTCCCACACACTCAGTAGCTACAGCAGCTGAAAAACAGCTAAAAAAAAGGCAGGTGGACCAGAGGAAAACCTGCAGTAAAAATGTTGACACGGTTAAATACAGAAACTTGCAGAGCACAGTTAAAAAATGGAAAAGTTTCTGCAGTTACAACACATTCTGAATACTTACAAAAATGCTGAAATCTTAATTTTGAGAAGCAACGTAAGCTGGAGGGAGAAAGTAGTTTCAAACACTCTCATTTTAGAACAAGGAAAGCTCTATTTGTTCCTAACTAAAGCAGGGACATGACTAAGTTCCAAGCCCAGTGCAGTATAAAGAGCAAGAATACTCTGTATGTTTATTGACACATTTATTGCAATGCACAACACCTGCAAAGCTTTTTAAAAGATCCGCCCAGCCACAAAAAGGCAGCGGGAAGCCAGCTGTATCTAAGAAACTACACCCTGTGTGAAAATAAATGGCTACTCCACTCAGTCTTAAAGTGGTTAAAAAAATTGAAGTATTAACAATACAAATAAAAAGCAATGGATGTAAAATTAGAAGAGGCCCTGGAGAGAGGGCAACTCTGCTGGGAGCAACAATAGATTCCAGAGAGAGTGTAACTCCATCAGTGCCGGCCCTAGGGTTGCTGGCGCCCCGGGCAAGCTGAACTTCGGCGCCCTTACAAGTATAATTTTTTTAAATTTTCACAAGGAGAAAAACTGAAAATGTGGAATAAAGAGTTTATTACAATATTACAAAATCGAGGCATTCAAATCTGCACAGAATCTGAACAAACTGAGAAGCATACTATATTCCGTAAATTCACGATGATAAAAACTGTAGCTGTAACGAATTTGCTCCTAATAAAAAGTATGAACAAATGAACAGATAGAACATAGAACATAGAACAGTACAGCACAGAACAGGCCCTTCGGCCCTCGATGTTGTGCCGAGCAATGATCACCCCACTCAAACCCACGCATCCACCCCATACCCGTAACCCAACAACCCCCCCCCCCCCCCCCAACCTTACTTTTTAGGACACTACGGGCAATTTAGCATGGCCAATCCACCTAACCCGCACATCTTTGGACTGTGGGAGGAAACCGGAGAACCGGGAGGAAACCCACGCACACACGGAGAGGACGTGCAGACTCCGCACAGACACTGACGCTGGAAAACATTTATTATCCTACCTAATACATTTTTTTTCTAGCCTTTAGATCTGCAAATCTTTTCATGGCACTTTCTATATCTATCTTCTTTACAAGATCATTTTCTATTGACAAAATTGCCAAAGAATTTAATCTGTCTTGAGTCATGGACGACCGTAAGTATGTCTTTGTAAGCTTCAGTTTACTAAAGCTTCTCTATCCGGTGGCCACAGTAATAGGTATTGTAAGCATTATTCTTAATGCAACCCACAGATTTGGCATGACAGCCTGTAACTTATTAATGTTTATGAACCTAACGGCTTCTATTGGAAGCTTTACATCTTCAGGAAATAATTATTTTGCAATATCCAGTTCAGTCAAGAGATCACATCCATTAATATCACTATTTTCTTGGTACTTTAACTTATCCTCCAAACCTTGACATGCTACTTTGAGTTTACTTTTATCTGGCAGATCTTTTAGGTTATTTAAAAATCCCCATGTGTTATTGAAACTTTTTAACTGTTCAAATCTCTCTGATAAAGAATTAATAGCTCTGTCGAGTATTACATTGAACACATGATTATGAAATCTTTTTTCTGGGTCATCTGCATTTGGAACCTCGTCAATGCACTCATATTCAAACAGCTTCCTTTTTCTGCTTATTCTTTTACTTCTGAGAATGGGCTCTACATCTAATTCTGTAGCTAATTCTTTTGCTGACTCTAGTGCTTTTTCATATCCATTTGCACGATAATCAATTAAGTAATCAGTGACATTATTCATTAATGAAACTGCGGTAGACATTTCCACAGAGGTGTTCTGCATAGTTTTACTGACAACATTTACTCTGCCTAAGACATCATACCAGACATTCAGCATCACTAGAAAACTGTAATCTTCTATTTGTGTTACAAGAGTCTCTGCTTCATGTCGCATTGCAGGATCAGAAGCAGGCATTTCTGAAAGTTCATAAAGAGCTTCTCGGATTCCTATAATTTCATATTTAATGGCTTTGACACATTCTAATCTGCACTCCCATCTAGTCTCGCATAAAGGTTTTGCAGTGAGGCATTTAACATGTTTTTTCAGTGCATGCCATCGGCAAGGAGAGGCAGAAAACAAAATATATATGCGCTGGACAGTACCAAAAAATGAAGTGGATTCCCGGCAACTTGTTGCCCTGTCACCAACCACTAAGTTTAGGCTATGACATCCACATGGCATGTAAAACGCCTGTGGATTTTCTTTCATGATCCGTGCCTGAACCCCTTTATTCTTTCCTTTCATATTTGAACCATTATCATAGCCCTGACCTCTGCAGTTATGTAAGTCTAGCTCGCTCGCTCTCAGAAACTCAAGTATACTTTCATATAATCCTTTGCCTGTAGTATCTATAACTGGTTTATAGTTAACAAAATGTTCCTTTATTGAAATGTCTTCTACATCTAAAAATCGTATTGTAAATGAAAGCTGCTCCACATGACTTATATCTGGCGTACAGTCTAAGATAAGACTAAAATATTTGGCTTCTTTAGCTCGGTTTAATATATTTTCCTGAACAGAATTTCCCAACAAATTGATTATTTCATTCTGAACATTTTTTCCGCAATAGTGAATTTGAGTTTCTTTAGACACAACCCGACGTAAATGTTCACTCATTGTCAGATCATATTTTCCAAGTAGCTCGACAAGACCTAAAAAATTCCCATTGTGCGGTGTAAATAATGTGTCTGAAGTTCCTCTGAAAGCCAAATTATGTTCAGCTAAATACAGAGTGATGCTCATTAAACGTTCCAAAACTTTACACCAATGCTCTCGTTCTTTTCCCACTCGTGACTGCATCCCCTTATCAATAGATTTATTAGTCAGCAATCGCAGTGATGTTTCAAACCACTTCTTAAGACATTCCAGATGATGTACTGCATTTTCATGTGACTGCAAATATTCATGAGCATGCTTCCAGTCATTAATTCCAGATTTTCCTAACAATGACTTATTTGAGAAGCCAAAAATTTTGCAACAAAAGCAATACATTTTATTGGTGCTCTCTGAATAAATAAGCCACCTTCTAAGAAAATTCTCACCGTTGTTTATTTTCCTATACATCATTGTCACAGAGAAACTACGTTTATTTGCATCTTTTGGAAAATTGTACTGTTTATTAATAGGATGCGGCCCATTCATAATGATGTGATCACTTTCAGCCATTGATAATTCATCTGGCCAGTGTGCTGGATCATTGTAGTTGATATTTCTTTTGGGGGAGTTTTCAAATTTACTTTCAACATTCTCAGTATTACCTGCTGTGACATTATTGCCTAAGTCGTCAACAGCATTACAATTGTGATCTTGATGTTTTAATTCATGCATGCAATTGTTCTTTCCTTCAGAAAGTACAGTATCTTCAGTTGGTTTGACTTCACAATCATTAGATGACAAATCTGGAGAGATAGATGTAGCTGAAGAAGTTGAGCCTGCATTGTCCCCACTGTTAGACTTAGGACTGAAAAAACTTGATAGCTTTGGGTGTTTCCTGGCTGCTTCTTCTTGTTGAAGACGTCTTTTTCTGTTTTCATAGCCGGATAACTTTTTTGGAGGCATTTGCTATCTAGCAAAATAATAAAACAAATCTAAAATGGAATATAATATATATGTACAGTATATACATATATATATATATATATATATATATATTGTTGGTGAGTGTAAGATACTGGTCTTTTTGTTCCAGTCTGATGAGGAACTGTTCAGAATAAATCTGTTTACCACCAGTGTGGGTTTTCTTCATATAATGCTCTTCACGTTATTGTGATTTGTCCGTGTGTCAATGTCATTGCGTCAACATCAGGGGCAGCACGGTAGCCTTGTGGATAGCACAATCGCTTCATAGCTCCAGGGTCCCAGGTTCGATTCCGGCTTGGGTCACTGTCTGTGCGGAGTCTGCACATCCTCCCCGTGTGTGCGTGGGTTTCCTCCGGGTGCTCCGGTTTCCTCCCACAGTCCAAAGATGTGCGGGTTAGGTGGATTGGCCATGATAAATTGCCCTTAGAATCCAAAATTGCCCTTCGTGTTGGGTGGGGTTACTGGGTAATGGGGATAGGGTGGAGGTGTTGACCTTGGATAGGCGGTAGGGTGCTCTTTCCAAGAGCCGGTGCAGACTCGATGGGCCGAATGGCCTCCTTCTGCACTGTAAATTCGATGTAAGTCTATGTAAATCAGATTCAGATAATATAAAATATAGTCAGGGTCAGTCAGTTGCTTAAATGTATTGTAACTGATGAATTTTGAAAACCTAGTGTGTCTGGGCGAACTCTGAATCACGCAATAAGCATCGACGCTTAGGTTTCAAAATTCAGCCTTGCAAATAAACTTAACAGATAAGGTTAACTCGGCAAGGAGTACCCAAAAACTCCCTTCAAATGCTATTTACGGCGGCAAAGTCTGCCTCGTGTGTGTGTTTTTTTAAACAACACTTCGAGAGAGCACCAGAAGTATAATGAAATTTCGGGAAGCTAATTAGACCCAGTTAGGTAATCTACAATACCTGACTCTATTATAAGAGTTATAAAACTCTATCTTTTATAATAGAGTCAGGTATTGTAGATTAACTAACTGGGTCTAATTAGCTTCCCGAAATTTCACTATACTTCTGGTGCTCTCTCGAAGTGTTGTTTAAAAAAACACACACACGAGGCAGACTTTGCCGCCGTAAATAGCATTTGGAGGGAGTTTCTGGGTACTCCTTGCTAAGTTAACCTTATCTGTTACGTTTATTTGCAAGGCTGAATTTTGAAACCTAAGCGTCGATGCTTATTGCGTGATCCAGAGTTCGCCCAGACACACTAGGTTTTCAAAATTCATCAGTTACAATACACTACAGTCAGTTGCTTAAGTGTATTGTAACTGATGAATTTTGAAAACCTAGTGTGTCTGGGCGAACTCTGAATCACGCAATAAGCACGACGCTCAGGTTTCAAAATTCAGCCTTGCAAATAAACTTAACAGATAAGGTTAACTCGGCAAGGAGTACCCAGAAACAAGAAACTCCCTCCAAATGCTATTTACGGCGGCAAAATCTGCCTTGTGTGTGTGTTTTTGTAAACAACACTTCGAGAGAGCACCAGAAGTATAATGAAATTTCGGGAAGCTAATTAGACCCAGTTAATCTACAATACCTGACTCTCGCTGACCTAAGGTGCGCATTCCAATTTCCACCAAGAGGGCTAAATAGGCATAGCAGCTCAGAAACTGCAGCGCTCCGAGGAGGAAAAATTCCGAGCCAGTCTCAGAGTCTGAGGCATTATTCTCCTAAAGTTTGCTTTCAGCCCACTTGTGGCTGTTCAGCTTATTGTAGCCCAAACTAAGATTGTAAGAGTTTAACTCACAGTTTGTTTAGTCTCTCTCTCTCTGACTCTCTCTCTCTCTCTCTCATTCCTTCGTCTGGTTCCTTTTCTCTCCTTCAAACAAGTTAGTTTTTTTTTGTCTCGTGATGGGATTTTGTCTCGTGATGGGATTGGCGCCCCCGAGCACATGGCGCCCCGGGCGACTGCCCGAGTTGCCGGTACCTTAAGCCGGCCCTGAACTCCATCAAAGGCAACAAGAGACCCCAGAGGGAGGACAACAAAATACCCTGAGTAAGGGCAACAAAAGACACCAGAGAGATGGCAACAAATAAGCCCAGTAGAAGGGTAACAAGAGGTCACAAACCAAAGGCAGCAAGAAAATAAACTGTTGAAAGAACAGTTGATTGTCCTTCAAGATCAAATGCAAAAGGAATGTTCAGCAACATGAAGAAATGAAGACTTTCTTCAACAGCGGAATGGAAGCAGAGGAGAAAGAACTCGAGGAGAATCTACTGAATTGCAGGGAAACTTAAGGTGAAGCAAAGAACAAGGAAACCTGTTGAAAGGCTTTCATATGCTACAAAAATTCTTCAGGTCAAAGTTTATTCTTCTGCAAGATTACAAAGAGAAGTAAAATGACTTTAACATCACTCTGAACAACCTGACGAATCGATTAGCAGAGCTGATTTAGCAAAATATCGCAAGAGGAAGCCAAAACCTACAAGAAACACATATAGAAAATAGAAGCAGGAGGAGGCAATTCGGAGACAGACCTGGCCAAGAGCAATACCGAAATGAAGGACAAGGACAAAGTTCTGTTGCAGATAGTGAAAGAACAGACAGAAATCAGATTTCAAAATGGAAACCTGGGGCGGGATTCTCCAACCCCCCCGCCGGGTCGGAGAATCGCAGGGGGACAGCGTGAATCCCGCCCCCGCCAGCCGCCGAATTCTCCGGCACCGGAGATTCGGCGGGGGCGGGAATCGCGCCGGTTGCCGGGGCCCCCCCAGCGATTCTCCGGCCCGCGATAGGCTGAAGTCCCGCTGCTGTAATGTCGGTCCCGCCGGCGTGAATCAAACCACCTCCCTTACCGGCGGCGCAGGCGGGCTCCGGGGTCCTGGGGGGGGGGGGAGCGCAGGGCGATCTGGCCCCAGGGGGGTGCCCCCACGGTGGCCCGGCGCGCGATCGGGGCCCACTGATCCGCGGGTGTGCCTGTGCCGTGGGGGCTCTCTTTTCCCTTTGTGTCGGCCATAGCCTCAATGATGGCCAACGCGGAAGAGCCCCCCCCCCTGCGCATACACGGGGTTGACGTCAGTAGCCGCTGACGCTCCCGCGCATGCGCGGACCTCCGCCGGACGGCAAAGTCCCTTCGGCCCCGGCTGCCGTGGCGCCAAAGGCCTTCCACACCAGCCGGCGGGACGGCAACCACTCCGACACGGGCCTAGCCCCTCATGGTGAGGGCTTGGCCCCTAAAGGTGCGGAGAAATCTTTGGGGCAGCCCGACGCTGGAGTGGTTCCCGCCACTCCATCCCGCCGGGAACCCCCGCCCTGCCGGGTAGGGGAGAATCCGGCCCTGACTCTGAAGCACAAGATACTAGAGGAAGAAAAAGCACTGGATGTCTCAGACATGCTGAGGGACAGGAGCTGAATGAATGGGTTTGTAAAAGGATTTGAAAATAAAACATCAAACAAATGACTGCGTTAAAGTCTCCCATCCGCCACCCCCCCCCCCCCCCCGCCCATGACCAACTTATGCGAATCCAGGTCTGGGATTTTCCCCAATATCCTCTTTATAAACTCCACATCATCCCAATTTGGCGCGTACACATAGCCCCTCCATGAGTGACATTGCAGCCTGCCTATATGTTAAGCCCTAAATCACAGCTTTAGAAGACATAGGGCGCGATTCTCCGCAACTCCGGCGTGCCGTGAATGCTGGCGTGAAACTGGCCGTGTTTCACGCCAGCCTCGTCCCAGAGCTCTGTCCCGGGACCCAATTCTCCCCCCCCCCCCCCGGGCGGGGCTAGTATCGGGGCCGGAGGAATCACGGCGACGCGGAGTTAGCGAACGTCGCTAACTCTGCCCGCCAAGAGTCACAGCGGCTGATGCGCACGATGACGTCTGCCGCGCATGCGCGGGTTGGACGGATCCAACCCGCGCATGCGCGGATGATGTTATCACGCAGATGTGTCAAACCCGCGCATGCGTGGGCCGTCATGCACCTCAGCCGCCCCGCGGACTGATCCTGCGGGGCGGCGGAAGAACAAATAGCTGCCCGCGATCGGTCCCCACTGATCGCAGACCCATGCCATCCTTGGCACGGCCGTGGTGTGGCCATGCCAATTGGTGTCATGGTTGTCCGGGACGGGCACTTTGCGGCCGTTTTCACAAACGCTGAAAGCAGGTGTGATCGCGGCCGTGAAAACGGCCGTAAACTCCGCGGTATTCGGCCCATCGGCCTGCGGAGAATCGCTGTTCGCCGTAAAAAACGGAGAGGGGGGAGAATAGCGTGAGGCCGTGAAAATTGTCGGGATGGCCCTCCCGCTATTCTCCGACCCATCGTGGGCAGCGGAGAATCGCGCCCATAGAATCTGGATTCCTTAATGTAAATTATTTTAATGGCCTGTAACTTCCTTTCCGATCTCCGACTGAAGACGATGATCCGCCACATATGCGCAGCACGACAACCCCAAAGTACAGACGTATGGACATGCACACTGGAAGCATGCGTTTTTAAACTTCCTGTCTGTTTATTTTAAACTAGCTTGACCAGATGCACTACACTGAACTGGCAGCATGAAAATTAAAGGGACAGTGTTAACTTGGTTTACTTTCCCCCATGTCAGGTAAATGTTTACACTTTTCATGTGCACTTATTTTTTAACTCAGTCCAGGATCATCGATCAGAGGCAGGTGACATTTTTTGGTAAGTTAATGTTTTATATTATTAGTATTTAGCATTTATAAGTATGTTTAAAATGCAAATAAAGTGAAAGGAAGATATATTTTGTGGTCTTTGGTTTGTCATGAGGCTGGGAATGAGGGGGGAAGTTAATCAAAATATTTAACAACCTAAATCTTGGGCAGGAAGGTGGGGTGTGACCCCTTCTGATGGTGGGGCAGCCACCGTAAAGGCCTGGAGTTGCCCCTCCCCCAGCCTATCCCCCAGGACCCCAATCACCCGGCTCCCGCTTCCCCCCCCCTCCTCTCCCCCTCATCTCCCCCTCCCCCCTCCCCGCCCCTCCCCCCTCCCCGCCCCTCCCCCTCCCCTCCCCTCTCCTCCCCCCTCCTCCCCCTCCCCCCTCCCCCCTCCCCCTCCCCTCGCCCTCACCCCCCTGCCCCTCCCCTCCCCCTCCCCCCCTCCTCCCCCCCTCCCCCCTCCTCCTCACCCCCCTCCTCCGCCCTCCCCCTCCCCTCCCCCTCCCCTCCCTCCCTCCCCCTCCTGATTGGCCAGCAGCTCTCTCAGACAGAACTTCCATCCAAGTGAGGATGGAAGTCTGCTTTCTGCGAATCGATGTTCGTTAAAAGTGTTAAATGGCAGTGGGCCTGTCAGAGTCTGCGGGGATGTGTTCCTGCATTATGGGAAAGGCAGCCCATTCGGCAGGGCTGATATTCACAGAAGACACAAAGGCCCAGCTGGCAGGCTGTCTTTCCACAAGATCATAAATGAACCAATAACACTTTTATAACAATCCAGACATTTTCATTGTCATTTTTCTTCCTAGTATCAGCCTCCAGTTTTGTTGAATTCAGTTGCACAAGTTGCCGTAGTGGGATTTGAAGTCCCAAACTCTTAACAGTGCGCAATCCAGTAACCATAACCATTGAGTCTCCAGATCACCATATACTCCGGGTAGTCATGCACAGACCAACGATCAAACCTGGAAACCTTGTCTATACGGTTCAGTCACCTGCAGTCGCCTTATCAGGCCTGAAGCAAACCAATCTGTCAGCGCTCACCATCTGGTCCAGTTAGCTCACGCAGTCCCAGAGGGAGGGTGAAGATAAACCTTTGTTGTTCTCAGATTTTTGTATTCCTGTCTCGCTGCCTTCTAATACTGAGGATATCCTCAAAAAAACCATCTGTATTCTCCTAAATTACAGGAGTATCTTTGGCATATTGCTTTTATGTAGCGTGGACAAAATGCCATCCCTTGCGATCATTTTGTAGCAGTTTCTCTGATGGTGAAATCATTTAGAGCTGCTAAGAATTTCATCCTCATCACTGCAATGTGCCCTGAAGGATGTGCCTGGATAATGAAGAGGAAATGGTTCGACAGTGAAAGTGATTGCAAATTGTATGGAATATGCATTTATCCCATTTGTTACATCGAGTGAGATTGCCTGTAATGCTGCAATCCTCCTTGGAACTTCACAGCTTCAGATGATCCTGACTTGCAGGCAATTTCCAAAACATTTCTATTGTTAGGTAACATTAATTATTGGTCATGTCCCTTCTCAGCGTTGCAGTGTCACTAAAGTATAACCTATTGAAGCACCGGTAAATAGTTAGCACTGCTGCCTCACAGCACCAGGGACCCAGGTTCGATTCTGGCCTTGGGTGTGTGTGGAAGTTGCACCTTCTCCCCGTGTCTGCGTGGAATCCCTCCGGGTGCTCCGGTTTCCTCCCCTGGTCTAAAGATGTGTAAATTAGGTGGATTGGCCATTGCTAAATTGTCCCTTAATGTCTAAAGGTTAAGTGGGGATTATGGGGAGAGAGCGGGGGGAGTGGGCCTGAGTGGAGTGCTCTTTCAGAGCAGACCCGATGAGCCCCTCGAGATAAGAATCTCAAGACACAGTATTATTCAGCAGTGACTCAACAAATGTTCAAGGGTTCTCGGTGATTGAGGTAGATTTTAAAGTCAACAGAAATAGGAATCAGGAGAAAAAATAGAAACACTATCGCACATCTGACATTGTGCCAAGCTTGGCATTGGAGGATTGAAACTGGAAAAGTTCAACATATTGACCAGGGGAAAAGAGTGAGAGGAGTGGAAGCTGTCTATGTGCGAATGGGCATTGACTGGGCAGCACGGTAGCACAGTGGTTAGCACAGTTGTTTCACAGGTCCCAGGTTCGATTCCCCGCTGGGTCACTGTCTGTGCGGAGTCTGCATGTTCTCCCCGTGTCTCTGTGGGTTTCCTCCGGGTGCTCCGGTTTCCTCCCACAGTCCAAAGATGTGCAGGTTAGGTAGATTGGCCATGCTGAATTGCCCTTAGTGTCCAAAAAGGTTGGGTTAGGTGGAGTTATGGGGATAGGGTGGAGGTGTGGGTTTGGCTCGGGTGCTCTTTCCAAGGGTCCGTGCAGACTCGATGGGCCGAATGGCCTCCTTCTGCACTGTAAATTCTATGATTCTATAATTCTATAAAAATGCCATGGGATCTTTTCTATCCACATTGAGAACAGACATGTCCTCCGTTAATGTCCCATCTGAATCCCACCTCTGACAGCGCAGAACACCAATGGAATGTCGGCCTACATTTCTTGAGCTCAGGGGTGGGATTCTCCGACCCGGAGGAGGGTCGGAGAATCCCCGGCGGGGCGGCGCGAATCCCGTCCTGTTGCCATCCGCCATATTCACCGACGGCGGTTTTCGGGTGAAGGGCGGGGATCACCCCCCCCCCCCCCCGCCCCCCACCCCCAGTAATTCTCCGAACCTTGATGGGCGTCGATTTCTGGCCAGTCCCTCTGGCGTGGATTAGACATGGGCATGTAAGCCGGCTGGGGTTGTCCTAGCTGGATGGGGGGGGGGGGGGGGGGGGGCGCGGGGGGATCCGCCAGAATGCACCGGCGGTTCCGCGCATGCGCGGGATCACACCGGCTCTTTCGCGCATGCGCAGACTCGCACAGTCCCTTTGGTGCCAGCTGGCGCAGTGCCAACCCCTCCGCCATCCACCTAGCCTCTGGAAGTGCGGAGAATTCCGCTACTCCCAGTCAGCCTGACGCTGGAGTGGTTTGCACCGTTTTTGACGCTGGCGTCAGGCCATCGCGCCGATTGCGGGGAATCCCGCTGCAGATCTCTGGTGAAAGTGCTGCTGGCTCAGACACATTCTGGCTCCAGACCCTCCTCCGTCCTGTCCTCCAATCTTTCCTTTAATCTTGCTGTTGCATGAAGCCGAGCAGCCGAGAGGATAACAGTCCCAAACTCCCAGAATGGAGATAGAGTCATAGAGGTTCACAGCGTGAAAACATGCCCTTCGGCCCAACTTGTCCACGCTGCCCAGTTTTTACCACTAAGCTAGTCCCAATTACCCGCATTTGACCCATAACCTTCTATACCCAGCTTTTCCATATAATTGTCTGTAGAGTCATAGATGATGGACATACTAGAAACACCCTTTCCCTCCATTGGTGCTCTGGACTTGTTGTTGGCCCTGGTCTAGGCTGAAGCTTTTAGGAGCAGGTTTGTTGACGTATTTGTGGTTTTCCTCACCCTGTTTCGGGTCTCCTGCTTCTGATGCTGCAATGGTGGCTGCTATCTGGCAGGCTCCTGTTGACTGGGTCTCCCATTGAGAGCCTCCCAGGAGTACATGATTCCCTAACCCAAGGAAAATGGTGGTGCCAGAGCAGCAGGAGGATCTCCCAACCTGACCGAGTCCAAGCAGGTTAAGGAAAATCCATTCCTATAATACTGAATATAGGAATTAACATCCTTGCATTTCTATTCGATTTTTCTATGTTTTCAAAAACCTCCCAAAAGCCTTTACCTTAAACCATGTTTCTCTCTTTAAGCTTTGCCAGTTCTTCCTCCCTGCTACATTTCTTGGCTTTCTAACTTAGAAGCGCTCAGATTTGTCCTCCTGCATTTCCACTCCCTCCACCGACAACCACTGCTCTGTTCACTATCCACAAGTCGCACTTCAGACACCCACGAAGACTCCTTCAACAGCATTTCTCCCAAATCAGAAAGCTCCACACCTGAAGCCGATAAAGGCAGCAGTTGATTGAGAAAACCATTAATTTCAAAATGGCTGCCTTCCAAGTTAAACGCCATCCTGCCTCAGACTCCATTCCTTCATCGTCACCGGATCAAAATCCTCCAACTCGCTACCTAACAGTGCTGGGGCAAGCACGGAATGCAACGGTTCAACAATAAAACTCATGGCCACCTTCTCATGGGAACCGAGAGGTGAGGAACAAATATTGGCCCACATCATAAGAAGTAATGTGAAAAAACTGTGAAGAGAATTATAAAAATGTAAGTGATTCCTCCGAATCACTTTAATCATCTTAATCACCATAAATTCTCTCACCTGTTAACCTTTGCGAGAAAGAATTCTCCCTGACATAAGAACTAGGAGCAGGAGTAGGCCATCTGGCCCCTCGAGCCTGCTCCGCCATTCAATGAGATCATGGCTGATCTTTTGTGGATTCAGCTCCACTTTCCGGCCTGAACATCATAACCCTTAATCCCTTTATTCTTTGAAAAACTATCTATCTTTATCTTAAAAACATTTAATGAAGGAGCCTCAACTGCTTCACTGGGCAAGGAATTCCATAGATTCACAACCCTTTGGGTGAAGAAGTTCCTCCTAAACTCAGTCCTAAATCTACTTCCCCTTATTTTGAGGCTATGCCCCCTAGTTCTGCTTTCACCCGCCCACATCACCCACGGTATTGTTTCAGTGAAGACCAAGGGAGTTCTCCCCATAGTCCTGATTGATATTTTTCCCCTCAATCTTGCTGAGATCTTGCTGTGTGAAATTTGGCGGGTGTGTGGGGGGGGGGGTGTTTATCCTACATTACAACAGCAGCTTCACTTAAAAGCACTTCAACACTTTGGAAATCCTGGGGGTGTGAAAGGTGTGATATGAATGCAAATGTGTCTTTTCTGGTATGGAACGCAGAAATTGGACAGAAGTAAGTGAGATTTCCCTGGAGAGTCTCTTTAATCATTTTATGTGAGTGCTGTCATACTCCAGGATATTGAGAGCACTGATGTTCAGCTGCCCTGCTAATAGTTGCTGCTATAATAATACTGCACTAAACAGAATAGAATCCCTACACAAAATCAGAAGCATATCGATTCTCTATGGGGCCAGTTAGCTCAGTTGGTTAGACAGCTAGGATGCTTTGCAGGATGGATGCTAACAGCATGAGTTCAATCCCCACAGCTGCTGTGGTGCTTCAGAGTCCAGCCTTCTTGCCTTCCCCATGCTTGACCTGGGGCTGTGCCTCTCAAATGATAAGAACCATTTGTCTCAATCGAATGGAGAGATTCCTTTCTGGACTATATCGAATGACCTCAATGACGAGCATGTTGTTCAAAAATAACTCCATTGTTGTGAGTTTGATACACATTCTGGCTGAGGGAACTGCCTTGCCTGACCCCAAGGAGGCAGTGGCGTCGTGGTATTGTCCCTGGATTAGAGACCCAAGGTAATGTTCTGGAGGCCTGGGTTCAAGTCCCACAAAATGACCACAAAATCATTGTCGATTGTTGTAAAAACCCTTCTGATTCACTAATGCCATTCAGGGAAGGAAATCTGCTGGCCTACATATGACTCAAGATCCAATGTGGTTGACTCTTTAAATGCCCTCTGAAATACACTCAAGGGCATCTAGGAATGGACAATAAATGCCGGCCAAGTCAGCGGCGCGGTGGCACAGTGGTTAGCACTGGAGATCGATTCCCGGCCACTGTCAGTGCAGAGTCTGCACGTTCTCCGCGTGTCTGGGTGGGTTTCTTCTGGGTGCTCCGGTTTCCTCCGATAGCTGTGAGGTTAGGTGGATTGACCACGCTAAATTGCCCGTAGTGTCTAAAGGCTAGGCGAGGTTAGTGGGTTACGAGGAGAGGGTGGAGGTGTGGGCTTAAGTAGAGTGCTGTCTCAAGGGTCGGTGTAGACTCGATGGGTCAAATGGCCTCCTTCTGCACTGTAATTCTGCGACCCACATCCTCTGAACGAATAAAGAAAAAGGAGGCACTGGCAAACTGCCAAGAATGAAACACAAGAGACAATGGGCCAAGGACCTGCCTTTGGATGGACCACATGAATGAGTGCATTTTTATATTATTAAAGAAGCATTTGCGAGGTTGTAACTAGTAAATTAGCATGAAAGTACTGGAGTACTTGAGCTCTTATCATAGAAGAGGTTACAGCCTAGTAATGACATCCAGGTATCCACTATGGGCAACTGAAGGAGACACTTCATTCGCACACAATTAGGGATCTCAATCATGAATAGAATACCCAATACGAAGCTGTACTCTTGGATTTTATACATTGTTTATACAATGTCCCCAGGTTTTGAATAAATTCTTATTCAATAATTTCTAGTCACGTGATCTCCATTCTCAGGAACATAAACTCAAAATTGCGAATGGGTTGGAGGACTGATTAGAATAACAATGTTTTTTTTCACCTTTGAAACTGGAGTTAAATCCATTCCAGACTAATGGGTGATGTTTGGTGCTGTCTGCTAGCTGTTATGTGTGGTTAGTTTGGACAGTTTCTGCGCGCATGACTTGATTGTACAAAACTGGCCTTAGCATTTCATTGAGGTCTCACTCAGGGCAAAACATAAGGATGATTGGCTGGCAAAGAAACTGGATTCAAATATTGTATCTTAATCAACGGCCCCCGTTCCAGCTGGCCACTACAACTGAGAAGGACAAGAGCAGCAATGGGGCAGCATGGTGGCGCAGTGGATGCACTGCGGCCTCATGACATCGAGGACCCGGGTTCGATCCCGGCCCCAGGTCATTGTCCGTGTGGAGTTTGTACATTCTCCCCATGTCTATGTGGATGTCACCCCCACAACTCGAAAAGATGTGCAGGGTAGGTAAATTGACCACGCCCAAATTGCCCCTTAATTGGGAAAAAAAAAGAATTGGGTAAAAAAAAAACAAGAGCAGCAATGTTTTGGGAACACAATCGCCTCCAGCCTCCCCTCCCAAGGTCTACATCATCTTGTCTTGGACATGTGCTGACATTCATTGCTGAGTTAAAATACTAGGACTATGGTAATCATGGTAACACAACTACCACAGGATTGCGATTGTTTAAGGAAAAGACTAACCAGAACTCGGGATGGGCAGTAAGTATGGCCTTGCCATTATTGTCCAAATCCAAAAGTTACATTGATAGAGTAGAATGTTCAGGTTAAGGTACATTCTGAGCCCAAGTTCTTTTTTCCTTATTCCTTCATGGGGTGTAAGCATTACTGACAAGGCCAACATTTGCAATCCCTAATTGCCCTTGAGTGGCCATTTCAGAGGGCAATTAGGGGTCAACCTCATTGCTGTGTTGGAGGCACACGTAGGCAAGACCAGGTATGTTAATACTGTTATTCATCTGTTGTTTTATATATAGTTGACCCACAGTTAATGTTAATATATCTTTTATAGCTTTAGCGTTAGGTGTTCATTACAAGCTTGATAATATTAAACTTCACCAAAACAAAAATAAACCACTTTGTGAATAGATTATAAATTAAATGCTCAGATTCAGAACATGTTTCTTTTATTGAATGTAATTTTGGTCAGCAGGAGTTCTCTTGTGACACATTAGAATTAATCTCTCCGTGGAGTACTCTCCTAAACTTCAGAACAGAGAAGGTGAATCCTTCTTCTTCAGTATATATAGACCTGTCAGTTTGGACAGAAAGGCGAATTCTTGTCTCTATCTTCTATTTCATATTTGTTGGCAGGCATAAGACAGTACGAAAACAAAAATACAGAAAAAAACTGCTGGCTTAGGCCCAGAGAAACACCCTCAAGCAGGACTCCGTCAGATCAACCAGTGCTCTGCTGGGCGCAGACTATTTGGCTTCTGGGTGGGGAGGGGGTACTTTCTTTCGAGGCCTGGAGACAATGTATTTTGGGGCTTTCTCCTGCCCCAGAATGCCTCCTGCCAGCCTGATAATTGGGACTGTGCAGGAGATGGGTCAATAATTGGCCACTTAGTGGCCTCAATTGGGATAGGGGTGTGTGAGTTGGCCTAGGTGTCCCCAGCCCAAGCATAAAATTGTGGAGAGGTCAGGGCAGACGGAAGTCCAGTGGGAAGGCCATTGGCAAAACTGTATGGTCACTTCTCAGCTATATACCCTCTGGCGAGGGAAGATTAAATGTTGGTACTAAATGCTCAGATACTATTCTTCAAGCACGCTGGCCAGTTTGGCACCATCTAAGGGAAAGAGTCTCTCCTTCTTGTCCGGCATCGTTTAATAGACACTACCATATGTGTTTTCAGATATTGGAGTGCTCCAGCCATTGACAAGCTGCAGTGCGACAGTTTCCCCATGTAAAAAGACTCCTTGCTCAATCCCCTGCTGGGGGCTGGGGCCCACGGCAAGAATCCTACTCACTTTGAGCGACTGCGAGATATAGAGCTTGTTGGCGTTGTGCCTGCTTCTCCCAAAGTGCAGCCCCCGCAAGGAAAATTACCCATTCCCATTAAGAGGAGTTCCAGTTCCAATTCTCTTCCCTCACCGAGTGTTGCACTGAGGCAGATTTTTGACTGTTCCCATACCTAGTTATTCCTTGAACAGGTCGCTAGTCTGTCGCCAGGGGGTTAAAACTTGAGGGACTGACCACAAGTCCTTCCTACACTTACTACCAGCCATTGGCGTTTTTGGAAGGATTTGCCGGTTGAAACTCACCAGTTTGGCTGCGTTATGAACACACCATCCTTGGCCATCAAGTCCTGGAGTGGGACTCGAAGCAGGAGCTTCTGTGGCTTGGAGAAAGGGAGGCTACCCACTGAGCCACAAGACCTCCACATTAAGAGGAGTAAGCTGCATTTACTGCTCACCCATAAGGGACATCATTGCCTAGAAACAGCCTGGCTAATGCTAGCAGGCTACAATGAAGCTTGAGAGACCATCTCCTGCTGAGGAGAAAGGGAGAGGGAGCCCACCTGATACACATTACATGGGAAACCAGACCCTGTGGTCTTATTGGCATGACCTCATTTCCTCACTGAATCAATCTCTAGAGGCCATTCTTCAACAAGGGTTGCTTGTTGGTGAAGGAAAAATCCATTTCTTCCATTTCAATGCTTCTCATTTTTTAAAATCAGGACAAATATGAAACAGAATCCTTTATGACATGATATCTATTATGAATGTCATTCCAAGCCCAAGCCAATAGCAGACATGTGCACCAAAGGATAAAGCTGACAATTTTTCACTTGAGGCAACAAACTTTGCTTTGTGACACACAGTTCTGTCATCCACATTCACAGCTCAAGATGTAATTTTTATTGATATTATTCCAGATCAACTTTGGGAGTTTTTAAGTGAATCCCGCATATAGTTGTCTTTGACTGTCACAGAATGACAACACTCTCTAATATACATCTTTCAGAGCTTTGCACAACATAGGAACAAAGGGTGGAATTTAATCATAGAATCCCTACAGCCCATCAAGTCTGCACCGACACTTCGACTGATCACCCTACTTATGCCCAATCCCCCACCCTGTAACCCCACCCTAATGAGCAATTTAGCGTGGCCAATCCACTTAACCTGCACATCTTTGGACTGTGGAAGAAAACCGGAGCACCCAGAGGAATCCCCGCAGCCCATGCGGAGAATATGCAAATTCCACACTGACAGTCATCCGAGGTCGGAATTGAACCCGGGTCCCCGGGGGCTGTGAGGCACCAGTGCTAACCTCTGTGTCACCGTGCTGCCTGGTGTCAAGCTTGGAAGCAGGGAGGGCATTTAATCAGGTGGGAGGGTGATCATTGGGGACACAACTGCCTTTTACCTTCTGCCCCAATCACGTCTAGGGCAGTCTTCCTGGACCACCAGCAGCTGAGGTGTCTAATGGGCAATTAATGGATGGGAAAAAGACATTGAAGTGGATGATCAGCCATGATCGTATTGAATGGCAGAGCGAACATGATGGGCTGAATGGCCTACTGGTATCTTTCAATGTTCCTAGTTTTGGTTGAGGTAAGAGAAAGGCAACCAAAAGTCTCTGAGTGGAGATGAACTCTTCCCCACCTCCCTCTGCTCTCACTGCCAGCAGCTTGTCCTCTGCTGCCTCTGTTTAGTTTCCCTTTAGTGCCGCAGGTCAAGGCTACTGGTAACCACAGCATCCATGACTGGTCTCAAGTGGTCTGATCAGAATCCTTGAAGTCAGAACCAAGGTTGTCTTCTGCAGGTGCAGTTCCACTCTAGGTGGTAAGCCCGGTGGAAAGAGAAGCTGTGGGGAGGACACAGAGAGGCAGCAAAGAGCTTTGACAGATTAAGCATGTGGGAAGTAAGGTGGCAGATAGAGTATAATGTAGGGGAGCGTGAAGTTATTCATTCTGGTCAAAAGAACAGAAGAGCTGATTTTTTTTACAGGTGAGAAACCTGTAAATTCAAAGAGACTTGGATTGAACTTGTACAAAGAATGCAGAAAGTTAACGTACAGGTACAGCAAGCAATTAGGAAGGCAAATGGCATGTTGGCCTTTATTGAAGGGGATTGGAGTACAGGAATAAGTTTTGCGAGTGTTTGTGAAGAAGAGTCTGAAGTCTGCCACTTCTTGTGGGCAGGCCAGGAGCCTCAGAAAAGCGAGGGCAAGGAGGGAGGGGGGGGGGGGGGGGGGGGGCACTGCTAATGAACTTGAAGGTGACCTTGGCCATGAACTCCTTTGCACTGGGGTCCTTAGAGGCTGGAGCAGGCAATATCCCAGCTTACCATCAATGTCTGCCAAAGGGAAGTAACTGATTCTCTTCATATTGGCAGTGAAGAGTACATTATATTCCCTTTGGCCAGGAGAAGCAAATGGAAAATTGAAATGGCTTGGTGAGGATAGTGGGCTGCCCATTGGTGCAGGGTAGCATTAGCTGCACACACTCATGGCTTTGCCAGCAGTGGGGGCTTCCCTCCGCATGGTGCCATTGGTGGCAGGCAGCATCTAAATGTATTGCAACCACAGATATTTCCCTTGCTGAATCTGTAACTGCTGTGAGACCATGGTCAGCATATCAGTGCCCTGTATCCTGGCAACAGTGGTGATAGCTTCATCCTATACCAGTCCGCTGTTACTTCTATTTTCAAAAAGCATTTAGACAATTATATGGGTAAGATGGGTATGGAGGATATGGGCCACATGCAGGCAATTGGGACTAGCTTAGTGGTAGAAACTGGAAGTTGGGCCGAAGGGCCTGTTTCCATGCTATAAACCTCTATGACTCAGTCTTTCACACATCAGGCCTAAGCAGAGTGTGGTTTCTCGACACCGAGGCTTATCCACTGGCCACCTGGTTCTGGTGTGCAACCTAACCACACGTGGACAGCATTATTTCTTTTCCTTTGATGAGATGTGGGTATCATTGGCAAGGCCAGCTTTTGTTACCCATCCTAATTAGCCTGAAGCCGAGTAGATAACTGGTGCATTTCACAGGACAGTTAAGAGTCAACCATGATGCTGTGGGTCTGGAGTCACATGTAGGCCAGACCGGGTAAGAACGGCAGATTTCTTTCCCTTCAGTAAATCGGGTGGGTTTTTATAACAATTGATGATAGTTTCATGGTCACCATTACTGAGGTCACATTGACTGCAGTGTGGTGCAAGTGTGGTAGCTCGAAAGCAGGCAGAAGTATCGCTCACTGAGACTAGCTTTCAATTCCAGATTTTATTAATTGAACTTGGATTTCAACACATGTCCCCAGAGCATTATCCTGGGCCTTTGGATTACTGATCCAGTGACAATACCACAACACCATTGTTTCCTAAATGCACCTAATGAGCACAATGCCACTGTGTGAAACATCAGCAGATCTCTCAAGTTACAGTACTGCTGCCTGGAGCCATCAGGAGGATCCCTTCACTGTTCCGTGAAATGTGTGTCACAATTCATTAGACTCTGCTCTTTCCTGCACAACTGCACCATCGTCATCAGGGCACAAGCCTTGCCGGCAGGGATACGGTGAGGAACTGGGGAGGAGGAAGCAGTAGGAAAGAAGGAGGCAACTGGCACTTCCCCTTTTATGGCCACATTGTCCATGCCTCAT
The DNA here is from genome assembly GCF_902713615.1 of Scyliorhinus canicula. Taxonomy (NCBI): domain Eukaryota; kingdom Metazoa; phylum Chordata; class Chondrichthyes; order Carcharhiniformes; family Scyliorhinidae; genus Scyliorhinus; species Scyliorhinus canicula. Next base: position 105,884,673 of record NC_052157.1, on the reverse strand, counting down.
CCAAAATTAAACCACTGAATACAACCCCAATTCTGCATTCAAGCCCCATAGCTTCATCTTTTCTCTCTGCCACTGAGCAGCAAGTTGCCCCCTTGGCCACGCTGCTGAAATAAAAGGCCCCATAAAATAACCATTCCACAAAGAACAACAGGAAGCTCCTGAGCAGCTCTGGCTGTAGAAGGCCACCTTTGGACTGTACCACAACTGACAGGCAAACGGCCAGCAACAGCAAACAGGCAGAGTGACAATGGTCGGAGCACAAGTGCGAGCGCGAACAGCAGTTTCATGCTGCCCACAACTATTGCATCTCCTCTGGAGCAGCATCTCAGTAATCCGAGCAATTTTCCATGGAACTTTCCATAGAATCCATAGAACTCGACAGTGCATAATGAGGCCATTCGACCCAACCAGTCTGCACCAACCCTTTGAAAGAGCACCTGTAGCCACCTGGGTTGGCCACTTCCCGATTCCAAAATGGATGCCCGCAAAGAATGCAGGGAAAATCGGCCACCACAGGAAAAACAAGCAGGTGCAAGGTTGCCTGTGAATTAAGATTTGCAGAACCCAGACAGAACTGAAACCAATAGCCATTTACATAATAATGAGCAATCCCCAGAAACAATCAGAAACATTGAATCAATCGGGACCAAACCAGACTCCCCGGCGCCAGTGGGAGCCAGGACAAAGGCAGGCCAACGGACACATATGGCCCGCCCAACGATCAGGGAACAACTCCAGTATTGGACAAATCAATAGAAACGATTGGGACATGGTCCAATTAATTGGGACCAAGTCTGGGGTCCGCCCAAAAGGGCGCAAAACCCCTGGGGACTATAAAGTAGAGTCCCCAAGTTCAGTTCGCTCTCTTGGCAGCTCTCAAAGAACTCTTGACCGTGACTCTCAACAAGGAGAGACCTGCCTAGCAGCTGCACCAACCAAGTAAGTCTCCAGTCAACGCACGCTACGAGATAGACGCTCCTAGCTACTATCCCATACCAGCTTGAAGCCAGCAGATTCAGAACCGGACAAAGGCCATTGTTCCTCTGACCTGGTGGGCCATTTGAAAGCTAAGTATAGGCCTTTAGTTGCAGTGATAGTTTAGTAAGTAGAGTTTTATGCATGAGTAGTGATTGACTGTGTGTATAATAAATGTGTTTTAGGGCAGCACGATAGCCTAGTGGTTAGCACAACCGCCTCATGGCGCTGAGGTCCCAGGTTCGATCCCGGCTCTGGGTCACTGTCCGTGTGGAGTTTGCACATTCTCCCCGTGTCTGCGTGGGTTTCGCCCCCACAACCCAAAAATGTGCAGAGTAGGTGGATTGGCCATGCTAAATTGCCCCTTAATTGGAAAAAATAATTGGGTAATCTAAATTTATAAAAAAAAAAATTTTTTTTTTAAAATGTGTTTTGGTTTGAAACTTACTAACTGGTGTATTGAGTTATTGATCAGCACTTGGCTTTGAACCTCGTGGTGGTATCAGAAAGATACCTGGCGACTCTAGAGCAAAGGTAATTAAAATAGAACAAATTAAGAGAAAGCATAACGAGCAACACACCCTACCCACACACCTGCCCTATTCCCATAACCCCACCTAAACTGCACATCTTTGAACACTATGGGGTGGCAGTGGCGTAGTGGTATTGAGGCTGGGCTAGTAATCCAGAGACCCAGGGTAATAATGTTCTCGGGACCCGGTTTCGAATCCCCCCCATGGCAGATGGTAAAATTTGAATTCAATAAAAATCAGTAATTAAAAGTCTAAAGATGACCATGAAACCATTATTGATTGTCATAAACCTGCATCTGGTTCACTAATGTCATTTAGGGAAGGAAATCTGTCATCCTTACCTGGTCAGGCCTACATGTGACTCTAGACCCACAGCAATGTGGTTGAATCTTCAATGCCCTCAGGGATAGGCCCAGCCAGACTTGCCCACATCCCGTGAACGTAAAAAAAAATTTTTAATTAGCATGGCCAATCCACCTAACCTGCACACCTTTGGAATGTCCTGGAGCACAGATTTCTGTCAGACCCTTTGAGCATGAACATCCTCACCTGTGGTGGCAGCAAGATGAACCTGCAGGACTACAGTCTGAGTTCCGCTGCGATATTCAGATGTTGGGTGGCTTCAGATTGCTCTGCAATGGAACCTGAGACATCGGCCAACAATAATCGCTCATTGTCACGAGTAGGCTTCAATGAAGTTACTATGAAAAGCCCCTAGCCGCCACATTCCAGTGTCTGTTTGGGGAGACCGGTACGGGAATTGAACCCGCGCTGCTGGCATTGTTCTGCATTACAAGCCAGCTGTTTAGCCCACTGTGCTTCCAGTAGTGTCTGCAAGTGTTCTCATGGAGTTGGCCGCCTACACTGGAAATGGTGGACTCCAAGCTCTGCTCAAAGTCCTGTGTCAACGTGGTGGAGGAGAGAAGAGTTTCAGACTCGAAGGGCCAAAGATCTTACATAGAACATACAGGGCAGAAGGAGGCCATTCGGCCTATCGAGTCTGCACCAAACCACTTAAGCCCTCACTTCCACCATATCCCCATAACTCAATAACCCCTTCTAATCTTTTTTTTTTGGACACTAAGCACAAATTATTATGGCCAATCCACCTAACCTGCACATCTTTGGACTGTGGAAGGAAACTGGAGCACGCAGAGGAAACCCACGCAGACACGGGGAGAACATGCAGACTCCGCACAGACAGTGATTCAGCGGGGAATCAAACTGGGACCCTGGCGCTGTGAAACTACAGTGCTATCCACTTGTGCTACCGTGCTGCCCTGCCTACTCCTGTTCCTATTTTCTATGTTAAGTGAAAGCTCATGGAAGGTTTTAGTTACAACTGGATAAACGTTCTCTTCGAAGTAAAGGCAGACCACTTTGTCCTGACCAGTGATAATTGCCCCTTCCATTCACAAGCAGGGAAGGTGAAAATGAGATGTGTTTGTCGCCTGCCGTCTTGCCGGAACTCCACAGCCTCCAGCTGAACACAGATGGAATCATCACTAACTTGGAACACGCACAGTTTAGGGTTCTGATCCTGTTGAAATGGGATTCCTGCCAACCTGCCTTATTTCATTCTTCTTTTGAGTTAATTTCCCATTCATTAAAATCTAACCATCAGGTCTAAAACAGAGCTCTGTGCCAAGCCCTTAATCCACAAACAGCATGGTTCTCTCCATCCTTATACAGTAATATTACTATGGCCGATTTAGGTATTATTTTGCAAATTGTCTTAGCTTGTTAAAAATGTTTAATAGGCAAGTGTTTTATAGACATCGACTGCCCTGTCATCTCCCCTCCTGCTCTGCTAATCTGAGTAACTGACACATCCAGGCCCCGAACCTCTCCGGTTTGAATTCTACCCTGTGGTGTTAGCTAATTTCAGCCTGCTGATTGTACCGATGCCTATTTATCCTAGGATTCGAGAGAGGAAATTGCCAATGTTCTCACTCCTTGTTGCTATCTTGACAATTAAGAGGTTTATATAATTATTATATTTTGGGACTGTAGCTTTAAATCTATGTTAAATAATTGGGGTCATGTGACTTGTTCTGAAGTCTGCCTGACAGTGAGCCTGGATGGTTTGACTATGAGAGATCAAAAGGAGGTTTAGGTTGTTTTACTGAGAAGATTGTGCAGGGTATTTATACGTGGAGACAATGGCAGCAATCTTTGAATTTATAATAAGTAAACTCTGACTCCCCCAAAGTCCCAGAAAGGTATTGGACTGTAAACAGTTGTGCTATAAACTGTCTATTTACTTCTAAGATGACTGACAGTTGGGATCAAGGACAGCTAATTAGCACTTCTACCTGAATGCAAGGTTAATATGTTGCCATGGAGAAGGGAGCAGAAGAAGCCATTTTTGATATCAGATTACAGGCTTCCCAATCACAGTCAGTGGTGGGTCTTCCTGGTCTGCAGGGAGAAAAGGCTGCTTGCCTTCACCAGTTATCACAGTGGATGCGTAGTCGTAGCAACTTCTCCGGGAGATTTGTTCTGCCATGGACAGGAGGAGGAAAAGTCACAGGAATAGGCTTTACTGCTGGTGGTGGGTTATAAAAAACTCTCTGGAAACTGAGGAAAGCTCCTGGAGACGATTACTCGAAGTTACAACTCCGCGAATATAGAAATCCATTGGGAGCTGGGACCAACTATAGATAGTTTGCTAAAAGGACAGTAATTTCATGGAGAGCGCGACAAATGTTAAGTTTAAAAAAAGGAAAGTCGCTTTCTGTAATTTGAAGTACACGTTGCCTACAAAGAGAAAGAAAATAGTGTTTAGTCAATGGTGTTTTTTGACTGACATGTTACAGGAAAGGTGTCAAAAAGTAAAATCATGTCATGTAATTCTTTCAGCCATCAACTGGATGCTCAAATCTCTTTTTAAAAGTTATAGGTCTCGATGGACATTGTAACATTATCCAGTTTTTACCAGAGGAAGTGCAACATTGGGTATTAGCTGAGGTATTATCAGCCATGATGTCTGCTCTGGTCAAATATGGATTTTTACTTATATTTTGTACTGCTTTAAACAGCTCGTAAGAGATTAAGACCAAGGTCACACAGATTATTTCTAAACAAAGAAGCTGCCAGTTCAGAGTTCAGATAGGCTGGCTGTATATATCCAGATGATACTGGTTTCTAAAAGCACGTACCATGGGTTGTAAGTGTTAACTGTATCATTAGCCAGAACCATCTTAGTCAATCACAAACATTGTTTTCATGATCAAATATTGGCTGTCTATTCAATGTCGGCAAGAAAAATTAACCTTCATTGGGTGGGTGTTGATCTAATGCAATGGTGCAAAGTGAAATCATTCATTACCATTTGTTGATGTATTATTTCAAAGGGCCTTGGGTCACATTGCTATTCATAAGTGTGTTGACACAAGTGTTCCAAGTCTAATTGATACAGCTCAATTCAATTTAAAATCATGTACAGGAAGCAAAATGAAATGTGATAAAGAAATGTGGGATTAAGAGAGAGCTAAAAGAGATAGAAATAAAAAATAAAAATAATAAATAATTTTTAAGTTTTCATTGTTATAATGCTCAATATCATTAAAATTTGATGGAATTAGACTCCACACTTGTAAAAAATAAAATTTCAGAGCCAAAGTAGTTGTATTGGAATACTTCAGTTATCACACTTTTAAATATTTACTTACATTTGAATGAGAATATGCCAACTTTTCTGGTTTAATTGTAGTTTGTAAGTACAACAACCAATGACTCCAATGCTGAGACTCTGGGCTGGGTCCTGTTACAGCACAACAGGCTAACTCGGTGAAGTGGGAAATGGTTCAGAAGGGCACTTGGCACAGAGGATGGCTGCCTGACACACAAGATGGAGACACAGAGAATAAAGCAAAAATAACTGATACCTGGAGCCCAGCGGGGTGCCAGTGGGACAGATAGGAACAGATCCAGGACAAAGGGAGCCAGACAGGTAGATTAAGAAATACATAAATGCAGGACACCACTTGAATAAAGCTGACTTCAGCCAAGGTGTGCACAATGATATGCTAATACGAATGTCTTGGGCCATTTCCTAAAACAAAGGGACAATCAATACTGCTTTCCTGCTGCTACCTGTAACCTGTTTGACCTCTTTAACTATAACCATGTGTAAATGGCAAAACGCTTACAAATAGCGATGTACAATCTATAAAATGTTTAAAGATAACAAGGTGATAATTGTTTTGTATCTGGACTCAATGTGAACTCAAAGTATAAAATGAATGACTGCCATTCAAACCACAAGAACAGTTGGCTACCGTACCGCGGGGTACGTACGCTTTCTCCCGAAGCTTCGTGTAACAATAAACTGCACTGATTGAACACAGCAAGTCTGACTCCCGAAGTGGTTCATTTTCCCACAACATTCGGAAAGCAACTTCTTGTGATCTGCATTTAAGTGTGCATATGTCAACACTGATAGCTGGTGTCTGATTTACTCCTTAACAATCATGAGTGCAATATATGCAAGATCAGAGTAATTATTTTCTGATATAAATCTGTCTCAATTGTATTTGAATGAATCAACATAATTACCTTCACTGAGGGAATCTGCTCAATCGACTGACCACCACTCTCAGAAATATGATTCCCATCGTTTTAATCTGATATGACCTCAGCTGCGGACTTCTGCCCACCAATTAGCCAGTCAGTTTGACTTAAATAAGGCCCATTAACATTAACTGGGCCTCCACGTTTTTGATCCTGCTGCACCCTTCTTCCTGTGCTGAGCTGCCCTCAGTCCACCCCATTACCCCATTCGTAATGGGGGGGATCAATCCTTCCATGGTTATCCCCTGAAATGACCTCCCTTCACACTCACGTCCATGCAAACTGCGCAATTCAAGAGCACCAGTAAAATTTAGACTGCGATTTGACAATACATTGAGTTTGCACATCCTATGGCATCACTGAAACTTAAAAACAAAATGGAATTTGTCAACTTCTCAATGCTGACGGATCACACACACTAGTCCCTCAATTCTTTAGTAACGTGAAGAGGGTATTTTTTTAAACACAGTTTGAATCTGCACCACAGAGTAGCCTAAGTTGCCAATCCAGGCATATAGAATGTACAGTGCAGAAGGAGGCCTTTCGGCCCATTGAGTCTGCACCGACCTACTTAAGCCCTCACTTCCATCCTATCCCCATAACCCAATAACCCCTCCTAAACTTTTTGGTCACTAAGGGCAATTTATCATGGCCAATCTACCTAACCTGTACGTCTTTGGACTGTGAGAGGAAACTGGAGCACCCGGAGGAAACCCACGCAGACACAGGGAGAATGTGCAGACTCCGTAAAGATAGTGACCCAGCGGGGAATTGAACCTGGGACCCCAGCACTGTCAACCACAGTGCTATCCACTTGTGCTACCGTGCACTGCACAAGCAGTGTGAGTCTGATTTCTGTTTCCCACTGCTAAGGCTCACTTGCTGTGTAAATGTGCAACATTACACCTGAGAAAGTATTGGGCAGATGTATACTTACATCCATGTCGAGAAGTCTCTTTTTCGAACCAGAAGACAAAGCAGACAAGTAGTATATCAACTTGGGTTGTAAATCTGAAATAATTCAATACTCTGCTGCCTATATACTAATTCAATCCAAGTCTCATTCATTCATCACCCCTGTGCTATATTGTCCAGTTATGCCTCAATTTTACAATGTTCATCCTGCTTTCCAAATCCTTCCACAACCTCATGCCTCCCCATCTCTGTGACAGTCCTACAGCTCTCTGAGATATCTGTGCCCTCTCAACACCTGTATATGCATGTCAGCTGTAGCTCAGTTAGCAGGGCCATTGCTTCAGTGTTATAAGGATCTGGGTTCAAGTCCCACTCTAGGGCTTGGCCACAAAACTAAGGCTAACACTCCAGTGTGGTACTGAGGGTGTGCTGCATTGTTGGAGGTGCTGTTGATGAGGCCCATCTGTCTGCTTGGTGGATATTAAAGATCCCATAGCACTATTTCAAAGAAGAGCAAGGGAGTTATCCTTGGTGTCCTCACCAATATTTATGCCTAGATTTAAATCAAAAATATAACAGACTATTTGATCATTATCAGATCACTGTTTTGTGTGGAGATGGCTGTCATGTTTCCCACATTGCAACGGTGACTCTGCTTCAAAAACAGTACTTCATTGTGCAATGCTTCAAGATGCTTGGTAGTTGTGACAAGCGCAATTTAAATGCAAGTCTTTCTTTCAGCTTTCATGCGCGCCTCTGATTCTAGCTGCCCAGGCCGTAAACTTTGGAATTGTCTCCTTGAACCACTTCACCACTCTCTTACTTTTATTCTCCTTAAAACCTACATTTTGACCAAGCTTCTGGTCATCGGCCATGATATCTCACAGGGCGCCTTGCCTTGCAATAGCAGAAGGTGCAACACCTGGAAACTGGAGCACCCAGAGGAAACCCACGCACACACGGGGAGGATGTACAAACTCCACACAGACAGTGACCCAAGGCCGGAAGGGAACCCGGGTCCCTGAAGCTGTAAGGAAGAAGTGCTAACCACTGTACCACTGTGTCGCCCATATAACTTGAGGTGCGCCATTCCACATCAAGCGTGGTTGACCAGGAGTCTCTCCCATTCTTACCGCCAGTTTGGAAGGATTTTCAGGTTGGTACACTCAACCTGTTTCGCCTAGTTATGAGCGCACCTTCAAGTCCTGGGGTGGGACTCGAACCTCGAGGCAGAGACGCTATCTACCTGTGGTACCTGACTGCCTCAGGCAGTGAGCCTGTGTTAAATAAAAACAGAAAATGGTGGAAAAACTCAACCTATCTGGCAGCATCCGTGGAAAGAGAAAGAACAGAGTTAAAATTTGAGTCCGACATGACTCTACCTCAGAAGACTGTGCCTGTGTTACTGTCTCAATGTCTCCATGGTTGATCTCAAGGGCTTTTAAATGCATGGCACCTCAGTTAAACAGGAGTTGTTCTTTCATCTTCTGCCGCTTTACCCATGAAAGGTGGAGTCCAATTTATGTAACAGTAAAAATAAATTTTGTCGCACCAGGGTTGAGAAAGTGAAGAGGTGGTCAGCAACAATTAGCCCAATCAGTGCGGCAAATATCTCTCTTTGGTATAAATTGTCTTTTACTCAAGCCAGGTTGACAGAAACCACAACGGCTTAGGAGAAGAAATCTAAATTTGTCTGAACTGACAGAAGAGTGTGATGGTCAGTGCTGTGCTGTTCACTTGGGTAGTCACTCTACACAAGCCACGAATCATGAGACGGGTAATCATTGACTAACTGACGTGTCATCCGACAATGTGCCTCACGGTAGCATGGTGGTTAGCATCAATGCTTCACAGCTCCAGGGTCCCAGGTTCGATTCCCGGCTGGGTCAGTGTCTGTGTGGAGTCTACACGTTCTCCCCGTGTCTGCTCCGGTTTCCTCCCACAGTCCAAAGATGTGCAGGTTAGGTGGATTGGCCATGCTAAATTGCCCGTAGTGTAAGGTTAATGGGGGGGATTGTTGGGTTACGTGGGTTTAAGTAGGGTGATCATTGCTCGGCACAATATCGAGGGCCGAAGGGCCTGTTCTGTGCTGTACTGTTCTATGTGCTGTTGACTGGTGATATGAATGCTGTGGAATTGCCGCCTCCCATTGTAAAATGGAACCAATGTTGACCCTCATTCTTTAGCCTACTGTTTATAAATGGAATACCGAATGCAACTGACTCATCTTTTGAGACAGGTTCTCTACGTTTCTGCGGTTCATTCAGTTTGAGACCCAAGTGCTTCACCATTAATGAAGTTGTAGAGAAATCCAACACATGGGGCGGGATTCTCCGGCCCCGCCGCCGGGTTGGGGGAATCGCCAGGGGTCGGCATGAATCCCGCCCCAGACATCCTCCCAATTCTCCCGCCCCCCAAAAACCGGCCCGGCATGAGTCACGTCGCCCGCCTCAGAGAATGGCGGGGTCTGGCGCGACTCAATGGGTGCCGGGGCCGCCCGAATTCTCCAGCCCGCGATGGGCCGAAGTCCCACCCACCTGTAGCCGGTCTCGCCAGCGTAAATTAGAGTAAGTCCCTTACCGGCAGGACCTGGCGGCGCGGGCGGGCTCTGGGTTTCCTGGGGGGTCGCGGGGGGATCTGGCCACCACGGTGGTCTGGCCCGCGGTCGGGGCCCAATGACCCGCGGACGGGCCTGTGCCGTGGGGGCACTCTATTTCTCCGCATCGGCCGCTATGGTTCTCCGCAATGGCCAATGCGGAGACGAACCCTCCCGCGCATGCGCGGGGATGACGCCAGCACGAGCTGGCGCTCCCGTTCATGCGCCGACTCGCGCCGGCTGGCGGAGGCCCTTCGGCATCGGTTGGCATGGCGCCAAGCCCCTATCCTGCTGGCTGGCGGGGCGCCAAACACTCCGGGGTGGGCCTAGACCCTGAAGGTGCGGAGGATTCACTCCGTCCCGCCGGGACCCCCCGCCCGACCGGGTACGGGAGAATCCCGCCCATGGTATTAGCTGTGGGTCAGAGGTTGCATTCTTTTTTTTCCCAATTAAGGGGCAATTATAGCGTGGCCAATCCACCCACCTTGCACATCTTTGGCTTGTGGGGGTGAAACCCACGCTGACACGGGTGGAATATGCAAACTCCACACAGACAGTGATCCGGGACTGGGATTGAACCTGGGGCCTCGTTGTCGTGAGGAAGAAGTGCTAGCCACTGCGCCACCAGGCCGCCCTCAGAGGTTGCATTCTTACCTCTGTGTTAGGAGGCCGCAGATTCTAAATGCCACTTCACAAGTTTAATCATGTAATCCAGGCTGACACTCCGGTGCAGAAGGGCCTCTGGCGGCTGGCGCGAGTCGGCGCATGCGCGGGAGGGCCAGCACGTGCTGGCGTCATCCACGCGCATGCACAGAGGGATTCGCTTCCGCACTGGGAATGGCGGAGGACCACAGCCTCCGGTGCAGAAGGATAGAGTGCCCCCATGGCATAGGCCCGCCTGCGGATCGAAGGGCCCCGATCACGGGCCAGGCCACCGTGGGGGCACCTCCTGGGGCCAGATCCCCCCCCCCAGAACCCCAGAGCCCGCCCGCGCCGCCAGGTCCCGCCGGTAAGGGAACAACTCCAATTTACGCTGGCGGGACCGGCAACAGACGGGCCCACCGCGGACCGGAGATTTCAGGAAGCTCCGGCACCTATTGAGTCGCGCCGGACCCCGCCATTCTCCGAGGCGGGCGGCGCGACTCACGCCGGGTCGATTTCTGGGGGCGGGAGAATTTGGAGGATGGCGGGGGCGGGATACACGCCGACCCCCAGCGATTCTCCCACCCGGCGGGGGGTTGGAGAATCCGCCCCATATTTCAGGTATAACTCATTGGCTGTGAATCGATTGGCTTCTAGTAAGGTCATGAAAGGTGCTTTATGAAATGAAATGAAATGAAAATGGCTTATTGTCACAGTAGGCTTCAAATAAAGTTACTGTGAAAAGCCCCTAATCGCCACATTCCGGCGCCTGTTCGGGGAGACTGTTACGGGAATCGAACCGTGCTGCTGGCCTGCTTGGTCTGCTTTCAAAGCCAGCGATTTAGCCCTGTGCTAAACAGCCCCTATAAATGTTCCCCTCAGCAAGAACTTTAAATTCATTTTTTTTACTGTCTTGGGAGGGGACTGGGGTCGTATTCCTACGTTCTGCGAATATGACTCTAACTGAATGAGGGAGATGAATTACCCCAGATATTTTAGCCTAGACATTCCTCTGATATCGATACAATGCAACAGATTCCCCAGATTCCTCACACAGAGTTGGAAGGGGTTGTTCCAACTGAGGATCGGGTCATTTAAATAGCTAGGTAGGCTGTCAGCGTTGCATATTTCATATTCAGATCTATCCAGAGATTATACTAGTTTCTATGTTCTTTTTATTCATTCATAGGGTGTAGGTATGGTTAGCTAGGCCAACATTTACTTCCATTCCTAATCGCCTAATTGAGAAGGTGGTAGTGAGCTGCCTTCTTGAACCGTTGCAGTCCATGTGGCACAGGGAGACCCACAATGTGTAAGATGTTTCATTGACAGTGTTTTAAAATGTCAGATATTTGCTACTAGCTCCGGTCCCAGCTCTTTGGTCAGCTTTGTTTACTTTTCTCTGAATCCGCACTCAGGTTTAACCAATCAAGCACAGTGAGCCTCAATAGTAAACAGACTCATATCATCAAACACAGAACAATTGAACACTACTGTCAGGTCCCAATAATCTCCACTCTTGTAATGTAAAGTGGGCCTAACATTTCATCAACAAATATTTGACTTCCCTGGTGTGAGTTTAATTTTGTGGTGTAGCCGTAAAGGGATTTGAAAATAAGGATTTTGAAGTTCCCAGACTGGGTCAATGTAGCTTCACAAACACATGTCTGTGTTTGGATATGGATAGTAAAGTTTTGGATGTCTGTTAGCAATGTGGATCTAAAGAATAGGATGTTTATCAGAATACACACATAAGATGGAATGAGATCACCTCAAAAGATGCGCGAATGTTAATGCAAACCCTTTCACACTGAAAAACACTCTCGCTTATTAAAATTAGAAGTCATCAACCATCACTCTGCATATTAGCCAATAAGTGTTTAAGAACATATGATCAGGGAAGATTTTTAATTTTTTATATCACTAATTTTAATGCCGTAAGTGCATTTAGAGAACAGAAAATACAGAACATGTTTCAGTGGAGAGAAAATTAACCTCTTTAAAAAGTCACCAGAAAACACCTGGGGCGGGGTTCTCCCGTTTTCCAGCACGGCACCCCCCCCCCCCCCCCCCTCCCCCCATGGGCAGCAGGATCCGACATTCCCACAGCTGGCCAATGGGGTTTCTCATTGTGAGCCACTCCACAGCGTCGGGAAATGCGCGGGCATGGGTACGCTTCCGATGGGGCTGAGAATCCCGTCGATGGAGAATCCCGCAGAGAAGTGTGACTTTAGGTACTGTTACACCTACAAGTTTGGCGATAAATTTACCTTGTAACTAGATAAGTCTAAATTTTGAAGCAGTTTCTGTTTATCCGGGCTGGGTTTTCCTCAAGTCCTGACACAGGAGTCCTTTTTAAAAAAGTGGGCGGGACCCATTCCTGGGATTTCCAATCCCATTCCCGGGCTGTCAAATTTTTGGGAGTGCCTTTAAAGAATGCGGGCTGGTTCATATCAAAAACCCGCATCTGGCACTTCTGACCTGGCCTGCACCATCGTGGAGATCGGCATGTTCTGCTCCTCTGCAATTTTCATGGAGTTGGACCAGGGTTTTAAAGAGTCGTGACCCTTCTGAGGGGTCATGAACCTCAGTCTGCATGAGTGATCCCTTGAAAAGGTGGGGGTCAAAGGTTTCCCCACATGATCCTATGCCAAGCTATGGCATTCCATCCACCCCCATGGCCCCTCATGCCCTCTATGCCAAGCTATGGTACTTCCATGCCCATTGTCCTTTCAATGTAGAGAATCAATTAACTGTTTAGTGACAGTAGGATGCGTTAAAAAAAGCACAAAGAATCAATTAGTCACCACTTCTCACTAAGTTTTAAAAAAATCTTCACAATGCAATAGTGGCGTCAATCATCCCACCCTTTAAAATATCAAAAGCTGAAACCAGAAGCCTTTGAATCCAGTTAGCCTTGTGTAAGCAAACATTGTGAAATGGTTGCAGAGATTGAATAATGTTTTCCCCGGGGTGCAGCTCTTTTAATTAAAGTAATGATTGTCTGGTCTCTCAGCCTAGCATACATAATGAGACTTAGCTGAGAGCCCAAACATCTGCAATGGAGATGGCCAAGTAGGCAATGCCAGTGCCAGCTTTTGCCATGAGCCAGCCCACACCCTTTAAAAGCATTCCCGAAAATCAGACAGCCCGGGAATGGGTTTGGTATCCTGGAATCAGGACCCACCTGCCATTTAATAGGGGTCCCAAGTCATCCCGACTCTGCTAAAATCCAGGCCAAAATGAAGGAAACAAAAGTGGACGCGGCAACACAATTTTTCAAGGAGGCCACACAAAGATTTTATAAAAATATTGAAAAGCATTTTGTTTTCATAGAATCATAGAATTTACAGTGCAGAAGGAGGCCATTCGGCCCATTGAGTCTGCACCGGCCCTTACAAAGAGCACCCTACTGAAGCCCACGTATCGACCCTGTCTCCATAACCCAGTAACCCCACTTAACATTTTTTGGACACTAAGGGCAATTTAGCATGGCCAATCCACCTAACCCACACATCTTTGGACTGTGGGAGGAAACATGAGTTTCCGGTTGTTGTTTCATCAATCTGAAGGCATTTAAAACACTTGCACTTTTGACTTGAACAGCAATTGACAAATAGCAATTGACAGAGGAAAGGTAACTTTCATATGACTGGAGCTTTACGCATGGGTTCAGGAATAGCTTATTCAACCCTAAAGCATGTTCCAGTTTCTATTAGATCATGACTACTCTGTGCTTCAATTCCATTTCCTTGCCTTTACTCAGTATCCCTTGATAACATTACCTAACAAGAATCTACCAACCTCAGTCTTAGCATTCACATCTTTTAGAGCAATATTATTCCATGTAGCTTCCCTTTAAGAGGGACAGACTGCCTTTAAGAGCAGAGGGCACGCTGCATCATGTGCTATTGGTGTTCATCCCCTTCAGAACACAAGGTAGTTCAACTCACCTCCTGACTCCAGAAAGCCTGGCCATCATCTGCAAGGCACAAGTCAGCAGCGCAATGGCATACTCTTCACTTACTTGGGTGAGTGCAGCTCCAACAACACTTAAGAAGTTTGACACCATCCAGGACAAAGTAGCCGCATTAATTACTATCCCTTCTACCATCAACATCCACGTCCTCCACTAGTGATGCACAGTGGCAGTAGTGTGTGCCATCTACAAGATGCACCGCAAAAACTCACCAAGATTCCTTCAACAGAATCTTCCAAACCCACAACCCCTCCAAAAGGACAAGGACAGGAAACATATGGGAACACCACCGCCTGGAAGTTACCCTCCAAGTCACTCACCATCCTAATATGGAAATATGTCTACCGTTCCTTCACTGTCACTGGGTCAAAATCTTGGACATTCGTCCCTAACAGCACTGTTGGTGTACCTCCACTACACGGACTGCAGCAGTTTAAGAAGGCAGCTCACCACCAGCTTCTCAAGGGCAATTAGGAGTGGGAAATAAATGCTGGTCTAGCCAGGGATACTTAAAGAAAAGATACTTAACCCAACATTATAATTATGATGATGAGGTGGCAGTACTAAGTTTGCTTGCTGCCCATCCCCAACACAACCCTTGTGGGTAGGTCGCTAATCTTGACTCCCACACCCAATAAATGTGGGAAACCAATTTTTAACCTACTCTGTGTGCACACACACATATACAGACATATAGCACACAAACACAACACATAGTTGATACACCTATACAGCACACATATCACTTTTATTATGATCCCGGATCAGACCCCACCAGTGTCTAGGATGCTGGGCAGAAACCCCAATATTTTATTTTCGTTTTGTAAGACTGTCAGGAAAGTATATCTCGTTCCAGGAGTGATTATACAAGGAAAGAGGGATATGGTATATTAAAACAAACTTTATTACTCACACAGTATTAAAATATCTTTAACTTCACACAAGTCAATAGCTTACAATTACTTCTTAAAAATGCTAATCAATGCAGTGACACAATAACCCTGAACTCAATCCCACTCAAACAGGAAAAAACACATCTCAGCTCTCAATCCACTGTTAAATACAATTAGCACTCGGGAATGTCTGCTTTACAGAAAGCCTGGATACTCTATTTTGAGAAAGAGAAATCATTTGATACTGCTTTAACGAAAAGACCGGACTCCTGTCAGAACAATGCAGAAACTCTGTATTTCTTCAGATGATGATCCCAACTTGTTTCAACTCACCCCTTAATCAGACAACTCTGAACTGCTTGGAAATAAATTGCTAATCTGTTTCCAGTTATATGAAATGAAATGAAAATCGCTTATTGTCACAAGTAGGCTTCAAATGAAGTTACTGTGAAAAGCCCCTAGTCGCCACATTCCGACGCCTGTTTGGGGAGGCTGGTACGGGAATTGAACTGTGCTGCTGGCCTGCCTTGGTCTGCTTTCAAAGCCAGCGATTTAGCCCAGTGAGCTAAACCATCCCCTATCTTTAACTGAACTGCAGTGAGATCAAAAGGCTTGACTTCCGCTCACAGCGGCAGGGTAGCACAGTGGTTAGCACTGTTCAATTCCCGCTTGGTCCACTGTCTGTGTGGAGTCTGCACGTTCTCCCCATGTCTGTGTGGGTTTCCTCCGGGTGCTCCGGTTTCCTCCCACAATCCTGAAAACTTGTCAGGTGAATTAGATATTCTGAATTATCCCTCTGTATACCCGAACAGGCGCTGGAGGGTGGCAACTACGGGATTTTCACAGTAACTTAATTGCAGTGTTAATAAAGCCTCCTTCTGACAGCATTAAACATTATTATTATTTAAAACTCAACTGATCTGCTTTTCTGTACAGAGCCTGATACCTTACCTCCACCCAATAATGACATCATCTTACCAAGGTGAAATCTAATTAACTCCACAGGGAACCCCTTAATCCAAACAAAACACATTAGCCCAAGCTTTTAATGATGCTTTAATTGCACCTTGGGCTCCCAACTTTTCAAACCAGGAATCTTTAAAACATGACTATTCTAGGCCTTTAACCTTTACTGCACCAGATACAGATAATATAACGGGCAGATTCTCTATTTCAGAGACTAAGGGCGGGTTTCTCTGTCCTGCCGGTCAATGGGGTTTTCCATTGTGGGGCCACCCCACGGCGTCGGGAAACCTCCGGGCTGCCGGTAAAATGGAGATTCCCGATGGCGGAGAATTCAGCCCTAAGTGTTGATGCCAGGATTGAATCGCTGGACTTCTATGACAAAAAAAATTGCTGCCGGACCCGGAGCAATTCATCAACCATTAAAGGGCTAGCATTGGCACCATGTGGAACACTATCGATTCCAATGAGAAGCGGTGTCAGGTTCTCTGGGGTCGGAATTGACACTTGTGAGGCTGACAAGCTGTAGCCACATGTCAGCACTCCACTCCGCGCACACACTCATCCCAGCCAACAAGGTGGCAGCATTGAGTGCAGCACCCTGGGTAGCAGGCACGGAGCTAGAGACTTTGCTCGATGCCGTGGAGGAGAAGCTGACTACCCTGGACCCTGGAGTGGCAAAGGAGGCTGCCACCCCTTTGCCATACACCGGGCCTGGGCACAGGTAGCAGACGCCATGAGCCCCATAGCCAGGATCGGACAGCAGTGTTACAAAAAGCTGCACAACTCCTCAGGGCAGCCAGGGTGAGTAGCCAACACCTGGCACTCCTCCTGTCCCACACACCCTTAACCCCGCCCCGCCCCCAACCAGAGGATGGCCGGACCCCACCTGCCGGCGGTGTGCACGCTCCCCACCCTGCACCAAATGCCAGCACCCATACCAGCCGCCATGGCCAGGGGCTTTCTGTCCACACAGCCCCCCACGCCCCCCCCCCCCCCTCCCTGGAGAAGGCAGCCCACAACCTCCGGGAGAGGAATAAGACCGGAGGGGGACCGCTGAACCTGCGACCCCTCACCGCAGTAGAGCCGCGGGCACAAACCAAAAGGGATTCCACTCAATGAACGTGCAGCTAGTGTGTGACCATGAGATGCACGTCTTCGCCCGACACCTTCACCCACTGTGCCCCCCCTGGTCCTGGCAGACTTCCCCCCCTGCTCCCCGCCAGCCCTGCCAGTGGCAAGACCAGCAGTCCCAGTCACGCCTCTGCATGTCCTACCTCGTCTGCTCCCTCATCATCCATAGCGCCTGTTTCCCGATTTGTGAAACCACAAGTGAAACTCTCCGTCGGTAATTCCTTTCAGCGGAGGCAGAGCATCCCCGAAGCTCCGGAGAAAACGGGTCGGGCCCGCTAATGATAAGCGGACGGCGTTTACTATAGGTGCGGAGTAGAACGCATTGGCGCAGCTGTGGTGGCACCGAAGCACGGCATTCTGTTGGGCCCCCGGCGCCAGCCACGATTTTGGCCTCACGCGCAATTCTCCACCCAATCTCCTTTCCCAATTCCGGCTTCGGCCGACGGAGAATCCCGCCCAATATATATCTGAAATTCCTACATTCATCACATCTTACAAGCAGAAATAAACAATACCCACTAATGATGCTTAGAAAGACTCTTATCACTAGTCAAACTTGTCTCTGCCGCTTTTCCTATGTTATACAAAGGAAGGAGCTGTTCTTTTTATTGGAAGATTAGGCTAATGGCCTGATAGCTTTGTTTTGAAAGCTTTCAGCAGGCAGGTCCACGGGGTCAAACCTAAGGAAGGATTAGTTTGTAATTTCAGCAACGCTTGAGTTCACAAACAAAGCAAAATTCATTCTCCTCCTTTAACATCCTTCAGTGCTCCACAGTAAAATAGTGCCACTTTGTTTTTTATCAGATAAATGTGGAAATCTACATTCAGAGATTATCAACAGCTCAAAACTAATTGATTGTGATTGAGGCGAATGTGAGGTTTAGATAATATATTGCATTTCCAGGTTTTACTCTGAGTATGCACACCAGAATCACTGTTTGCAAATCTTCAGTGACACCACTTTGATCAGTCCTAAGGCTTCACACCAAGCAATTTAATGAAACGGATTCCCTGTAACATTTCTCAGATTTGTTGTGCATTTTGGGATATATTCTGGTGTAATTTGTCAGTTTATTTGCTTTATATTTGCTGCATTTTTGGCACATTTCCTTCACCCCCCCCCACCCGATCTCCTCCAAAAGTCCACTCTTAACCCCCCACCCTACCTCCCCAAAAGTTCACCCTTGACCCCCCACCTACTCCAAAAGTCCACTCTTGACCCCCTCCCTCCCCAAAATTCCACTCTTGACTCATCCCACCCCACCTCCTCCAAAAGCCCACCGTTGACCACCCCCATCCAAAATTTCAGCCTTGCCACCCCTCCCGACCCCACCTCCTCTAAATGTCCACTGTTGACCACCCCCTTCCAAAAACCACCCTTGACCCTCCACCCCACCTCCTCCAGACTTCTATCCTTGAAACGCACCCCCCCCCCCCCCCCACACACACACACCTCGCATCCTCTTTCCTTTCAAACACCCATGCCATCTCCAATCTCCCTTCAGTCACATATCCTGGTTGTAGCTTGCTAATCCATGTTGCCTTCCCCACAACTCTCTGATTGAATTAAGTTGCTGCCCTTGCCATAGCACCAAAACATCCACATTGGTAACCCGCACCAACGTCCACCATGTGCCCACCCCTTCCACCATTTATTTTCATTCCTTCATCGTGCTGCAATTTCTTCCATTTACATGATGGGAAGTCAAATTATTTGACATCACTGCTATAGTTCACTCAGGGAGTCCAGGTTCCTGTGGAAAGATATATTTTATATGTATGTTGTAGTCAGGGGCTAGGAATAGTGATGGTAGAAACTCCAACTTCCTATCCATCCCATGGCTGACCAGGAATCTCTCCCACTCTTAGCACCTGCCATTGCCGAGTGTTGGAAGCATTTGTAGGTTGATGCTCAAACTGTTTGGCTGCGTTGTGATCGTACCTTCCTTGGTCATCAAGTCCTGGAGTGGGTCTCAAACCCAGAGCTTATTGCTCAGAGGCAGGGGCATTACCCACCATGCCACAAGACCTCCTACATTGGCTTCAGTGCTTGTCACAAATTCCATAGCCTTGCCATGGTTTCCATCCATTTCCACCATCTCCCCTCATGTTATCCTGGTCACAGGTTCATCATCTTATCCAACCCTAGCTGACCTTCTAATCACAAGGGGGCTGTCAACCCTGCAAGCCAATATATGTCTCTGCCCTGCCTCAGTCCATCAGCCAGTGAAAGAAATAGCCAGGTCTTTGCTTTAGTCACAGCATTGCAGAATATGAACCAGGGAATTCCCATGTACTGATGCTGTTGGCACTTTTAGAGAGGTTGACTGGTGTATTGCTTTGTTTGGGCTAGTCTCTTTGATGGACTTGGAATGGTTCCCGATTAGAAAATCTGCTGCATTTACGTCCCTGTAATTTGATACAAGTGCTAAATGCAAAGAAATCTTGAGCATGTTCAATGCTGTCAGCCATTTACAAAAGATGACATGACCTGATCAATTGTTCTCAACAGTTCAGTGACAGTGAAGTGGACTAAATACTGAGAGAAATCCCATCAATGGAAAACCTTTTCCTCTCCATCTCTTTCATCACTGATTTGTAATTGAAAATAAACTTCACATTATAAGTGTGTGAAGCTAATTGCTGCCTCATATTTGACCTTGCTTCTCCATATTATAACAGAAGTAGTTAAGGCACAGGAAATTCTTTTATGCAGTAGAATTAAATGGAAATTTAATGTGACGTTTCTTTCATCTTTTCATTCAACACCATCCTTCCTAACCCAGGGCTGAATTTTCTGTTCGGCGGTGTGTGAGAGTTTGACTCGGAAGTGGACGTGTTGCCTACTCCTGCCCCCGCCTTGAAAGACTCCCGATAACGCATCTTTCACCCAATTAACACCTGCCCCATGGGAAACAGGCCAACAGCGCAGAGGAAGGGTGTGCAGCCCACCCAATCAGGCCATGAACCAGAAATTGGTCAAGGCCGTCCATTTGAAATATACCCCCGGGACTTTGGCAGCGGCAACAGAAGTCATTGTTTGGGGGGGGGGGGGGGGGTGTACAGGAAGACTTTTAAATCCTTTGAAGTATCACAGCAGGTAAGAGTTTGGTTTTAAAAATGGGTGACCTTTGTGCGAGTAGGCAATTCTTCTGGAATCACTGCCTGGGAGGAAAGGTTGGCTCGGGAGTGGCGAGTGGGTGTCCAGGGGGGCACTATCTGGCAGGTTGGATCCGTGTGCGGCCGACACCACGCTATATGGTGTGACCGCTGCAGGTCGCCGCCGTGAGCATGCGTGGCCACAGATCCAGCAATTCTCCAGGCATTTATATCGGTAAAGCCGTGCATTTTACATGACGCGGTTGTTAGTCCCTCACCGGTCGGAGAATCGGTGCTGGGGCCTCGCCGATTTTTCCTACGCCATGTATCCTCCGGACAAAGTGTCAAAATCGGAGAATCCAGCCCAGGGTCTTCCAACTACACAAAACCAGCCTAGGTGGAGGCTGCAGCTGAGGGCAGCAGCTGTTTGGGGGAGCTTCTGAACTGCAGCACCTGTTAGCTGGCAAGGAGCATTGAGAACTGTTGGTCTCAGAGAAAGTACATGTTGACCAGACATTGGAAGGAATGATTCCAGCATATGTCCTTAAGCAATGCTTAATGGGAAAGGATATCTACAACATCCTTTCACATTTCCAGGCAAAGAGAATGTACAATACAGGGAAAGGATCAGGACTGGGGGGTGATCAAATGACCAAATGACCACCCTCACCCCACTAGAAGAGGAGGCACTGAAATTGGAGGCCCACTATTGGAGCCAAAGGAGTGACCGAGGTGGGTTTGAGGTATGTGGAGGAAGTTATGGCCCTATGTTTCTGTTGGCTGGTCCTTTATTTACAATGACAGTCACTTTAGCAATGATTTGACCTCCAGTTGTGTTTGATTGTTGACGGGCCTGGGTTCCTTTGTGCTAAAGACCTGGACCATTGTCCAACACCTGTGTCGGTAACACTGCTACCATTAGTAAATTCCTTCACAGTCCAGTGGTTAAGATTCAATGCTTTCACAGTGTTGTCGCAAGTTTATTTCCCTCGATAAGGAGCATGCATTTCATGGAAGGGTATACTGCTAGGTTAAGTGAAGAGAGGGAGGAGGCCTATGTAGCACATGGACTGAATGGTTTGATTTTGTGCTGTGGACTCTATGTTGATACGAGTGCTTTCACCAGACAGCTTTCTCCTTTTGTTTTTATAAATTTAGTGTACCCAATTAATTTTTTTTCCAATTAAGGGGCCATTTAGCGTAGCCAATCCACCTAGCCTGCACATCTTTGGGTTGTGGGGGTGAAACCCACCCAGACACGGGGAGAATGTGCAAACCCCACATGGACAGTGACCCAGAGCTGGGATCGAACCTGGGACCTCGGCGCTGTGAGGCAGCAGGGCTAACCCACTGAGCCAGCGTGCTGCCCTGACAGCTTTTCTTTCTGACCATAGACAAACTGGGTACTCCATACGAACAGGAAGAGACTCCTCATATGTTCCACCACTCAATTCAATCACAGCAGATTTGAAATTCAACCCTATTTACCTACCTTGGCTTCCCAAGCTTTGACAGTCTTACCCAACAAAAGTCCCTTAATATCAGACTTGATAACTCCAATTGTCATCCAGCATCCACCTCCTTTCGCAGTACAGAATTGAAGATGTTGGACATGTGTAAATTGGTAGCGGTGTTCCGTATATCACACAGCAACTATACCTCTAAGGTACCTCATTGGCCACAAAGCACTTGGGGATGGAAGGCCTTATATAAATGCAAGTCTGTATTTTTCTTTTGGTATCGTTTTGCATAGAGCAGCACTCCCTGATTTCCCTCCTATGGCCCATTGGCTTACAAACACTTTTCCCAGCCTCAGGAACACAAAAGTGAAATTCCAGGAATTTGGAGAAACAATCCTCTTCGAAGTGGGCCTGTATTATGCAGGGGCTGCATCAAGGGGCTGCCTCAAGGGGCTATCAAGGCTCCCGGGGTTTATGAAACATACCACAATTAGCACAAAGTGCGAGTACTGAATGGTGACTTGCGCGGTTGAAAGGCATCTTGAATTGCAGCATTGCTTAAGTTATAAAACCATTAACATGCTGAGAGTATCTCTCAAGTGGGATACGGTTAAGTTGGTTATGGGTTGGAACAGAGCTGAAAGCTGTAAAAGGAGCTGTTCCACATTTCTGTGCTTGATGAAGCATTGACTGTTCTGGCATATTAAACACGTTTGAAATTGGTTTTTAATTGAAATGAAATCATTCTTCTGACAGAGAGTGGAACTTTATTGAAAGCCGCACTCATTTAGGATTCAGATCCTCAGCTCACAGTAGAAGATATGAACTGCGTGAGACGGAAACTATTGGGAGGCAAAACGTATTTTTTTCTTTGCCAAAGGTTCTTCAAACTTTCCATTGTTAGATGGGGAAAAGGGTTTATTTTAGTGGGTGAGGGGGGGTGGAGGGGGAAGGACCTACGACTCATGCGTCTGTTATTCCGGGAAGTGCGTTCTCAGAAGGAATGCAAATGTAGGAATTCTGTAAATCCCCATTGGTTGCCTGCAGCGTTACACAAACTGGCGCACGATTAGCCCGGACGGCAGCTCAGTAGTTAGCACTGTTGCTTCACAGTTCCAGGGTCCCAGATTCGATTCCAGCTTGGGTCACTGTTTCTGTGAAGTCTGCATGCTCTCCCTGTGCCTGTGTGGATTTCCTCCGGGTGCTCCGGTTTCCTCCCACAGGTCCCGAAAGATGTGTTGTTAGGTAATTTGGACATTCTGAATTCTCTCTCCGTGTACTCGAACAGGGACCGGAATGTGGCAACTAGGGGCTTTTGACAGTAACTTCATTACAGTGTTAATGTAAACCTACTTGTGGAAATAAATTTTATTATTATTATTAACAGCAGCAAGATTTCAGATTCAGTTCATATCTGCTAAGCTCTCAGACGGAGTAAAAATTGGTGAGACAGTGGCTTAGTGTCACAAAACTAGTAACCTGGAGGCTGAGACTAATTCTCTGGTGGCATGGGTTCAAATCCCACCAAGGCAGTGGGTGACCATGAAACTATCATCGATTGTTGTAAAAAAAAACATTTTGGTTCACTAATGGCCTTCAAGAAGGAAATCTGCCATCCTTACCTGGTCTGGCCTACATGTGACTCCAGACTCACACCGTGTGGTTAACTCTTAACTGCCAGCAATTCAAGGACAATTAGTGATGGGCCTCAAATGTGGGTCTTGCCAGGGACACCCACATACCAAGAGAAACAAAATCGAACTCAATATCCTAGATTCAGAGGGGAAAGATCATCTGATGCTTAGTTTAGAAATTATTTGAGGCATGTTTTACCAATTTCAGAGCTCCAGGGATGGATGAAAAAGTTGCCAGAACATTTAGTAAGCCTGAGGATTAGGAGCAGTTCAGAATTCAGCAAAGGAGGACTGTAATGACCGAGGCCAGGCCTTTGAGATTGGCCAATTAGAATACGAGTTCCCTGATTTGTGACCCAATCAGGGAACCCCTTTCTGTGTATGTAATACACATTTCTGTGTATGTGGCACAAACAGAAATAATCTGTTTACCTATGCTTAGTTTGGGTTCTGCCAAAGTCACATGGCTACTGACCTCATTACTGCTTGGACCAAAACATAGACAAATGAGCTGAACTCAAGAGGTGAGTATGAGTGCCCTTGACATCGAGGTAGTATTTGACTGACTGCGAAATCAAAGAGCGCTAACAAAACTGGAGGCAATGGAAATCAGGGGGAAACTCTGGTGATTGGAGTCATACCGAGCATAAAGGAAGATGGTTGTGGTGGTTGCAGGTTAATCATCTCAATCTCAGGGCATCGCACAGGAGTTCCTCAAGGGGATTTTCTAGGCCCAACCATCTTCAGCTGCTTCATCATTGACCTTCCTTCCATCATCAGGTCAGAAGAGGGGATGTTCTTTGATGACTGCGCAATGTTCAGTATCATTCACAACTCCTCAGATACTGAAGCAGTCCATATCCATATGCAGCACGATCTAGGCAACATTCAGACTTGGGCTAATATAATAACTCTCACAAGACCCACGGGGATGACCCAATTGATCTCTCCATGGGGCTAGTCAAATACGAGCTCTCCCGCAAGGGGGCGGAGGCCTAGCAGCTGGGCTCACGAACCATGTGCTTAAATCAGCCAGGATTGGGACCAGCATAATCGGTAGTCCCAGCTGGGACTAATGTGCTGTATGTCAAGTTGTGGCCTTTACTTTTGTTTACCTAAATAAACCTTTGTTGTTTAACCTTCTCAGGACTTCTGAATATATTATATCTAATAAGTGGCAAGCACTTTCATGCCACACAATTATCAGGCAATGATCATCTCCAACAAGAGAGAATCTAACCATCTCCCCATGACCATTCAAAGGCATTACCATCACTGAAACCCCCACTATCAACATCCTGAGGGTTGCCATTGACCAGGAACTGAACTGGACTAGCCATATAAATGCTGTGGCTAGAAGTGCAGGTCAGAGGCTTGGAATTCTGCGATGAGTAACTCACCTCCTGACTCCCCTAAGTCTGTTTATACTCTGCAAGGCATAGACCAAGAGTGCGATGGAATACTCTCCCTTTCCTGGAGGAATACAGCTCCAACACTCAAGAAACTCGATCCCAGTCAGGGCAAATTGACCTGTTTGATTGGCACCCCATCCACCAGCTTAAACATCGACTCCCACTGACTCCATCCACTGAAGCACAGCTGTGGCAATATGTACCATCTACAACTTGTCAATACTCCTTCTACAGCACCTTCTAAATCTACAATCTCTACCGCCTAGAAGGACCAGGGCAGCAGATGGGTGGGAAAACCACCTTCTGCAAGTTCACACGCCATGCCGACTTGGAGCTGTCGCTGAGTTAGAATCCTGGAACTCCCTCCCTAACAGCACTGTGGGTGCACCTACACCACACAGACTGCAGCGGTTCAAGGGGGCGGCTCATCACCACCTTCTCAATCGAGGACTTCAGGACTGAGTTATTGCGTGTCACTCAAGGCCAGAAGAACCGGGTTATCTGGGCTGAGTCACTGGATATGAAGCAACTTCAAGTGGGGAGTTTCAGTGACGACCTTGCAGGAACTAACCTCTGGCATACACAGGTTGGGGAGGGGAGGACTGACTTCTTAATTGGGGCGAAAGTGGGTTTTGGAGAAGCGGCTTATCAACCATATGTATCAACCAATGTTGTATTTAGTGAGGAAGCTGAGGATGACTGGCACCCATCAAACAGGAGCCTAGCCAGTGTCAGCTTAATGAGGGGACAAGAAACGTTATTTGAAAAATAAAGAAGAAATGACCAAGGTTCACCTATACAATCCCCGTAGTCCCATGATACAATGATACTGAAGCTATTAGCCAATCCTTGCAATCAATTAATCAATTAAAGGGAATTGATACAGAACCACACATCAGATTTGTGAGCGAAGCTATAGTTCATGGTGTCATGATATGCAGACATGCAGATAATGATATACAGATAGGAACAGACAGGCAACTAATGAACACAGAGAACATGACATGACCAATGAGAAGGCAGGACATTCAGGACATTCAGGGGTGGTATCTCACTATAAAAGGCACTCACACTCCGCCTCATTCTACTGATGAACATCTACAGAGTGAGTCAGGGTGTATTTACAGTATTACACCTCCAGCATGTGGCTAAGAGCTGGTCTGGTTCAGTCAGACAGAGTAATCACACTTAGGTTAGCAGAGAGTCGAACTCACAGAGAACTGTGCTAACCGTGCTACTGGTTCAATTAATCAGATTGAACTAACTTCAAGGTCTGGAGTATCTTTTGGTTAAAGCTGCACACCGTTGCAGCCTGTGTTATCCTAGAGTACATAACACAACATGCTACCAGGAAACTGCTTAATCTAGGTAGTTTACCTCAGTTTGTTCCATGACGACCAGCAAATGTATCCCGTCACCATGAAGAAGTTTCAGACTCATCACCAGCTCAGGACCTCCAGCAATCTCAGTGCCAACTGGCGGACATTCAAGCAAAAGTTTCTGCTGTACATCGAATCTTCAGTCCTCGTGGGTGCGTCTGATGCAAGGAAGACCGCGCTTTTCCTCTCAACAGCGAGTGATCAAGCCATCCAACTCTTCAACTCTTTTCACTTCACCGAAGGCCAGGGCAAGACAAAGTTTCAGACCATCCTGGACAAGTTTGACAGTCACTGTGAAGTGGACACCCATGTAATCTTCGAGCACCGCATATTCAAATAACGTCTACAAGGTAAAGATGAATCTTTCAACTCCTTCTTAACTAACCTCCGCGTGCTAGCGCTGTCCTGCAGCTTTGGTGATATTGCTGACTCCATGATCAGAGACCAAATTGTTTTTGGAGTTCACGCTGATCCTCTGAGAGAGCAACTACTGAAAATCAAGCATACGACCCTGCCAGTCGAGATTGAAACATGCACAGTGCATGAGCACGCCAAAAATCGCTACGCTCAGTACAATCGGCTGAAAATTAGAAACTTGCCTCCCACGAGGCAGAGAGTGTGCAGGCCATCTCCCGGTGCAGCACCTCAGCATTGTTGAAAGCGACCATTTTGCGTGCTTTTCCCGGGGCCCCACGCACGCGCAATGCGAACGGGATAATGAAGCGGCTGACACCTGCATTGCGCACGTGCGACGACACGCCGAGCGTCAGGACACTGACGTCATGACGTGCTCGAACTGCAGCAACACCCACTTAAAGAAACACTGCCCTGCAAGAGGCAGGTGATGTTTAAACTGCGGGAAGCCTGGACACTATGCAGCCTTGTGCAGGTCTGCACCACCAGTCAGGGGCCAGCACTCCCAATTCCGACGACGGCGCGTTCAGAGTGCGCATCAATGATTCCAGGATTCTGATCCTGGCAGCACAACGGATCCAGAGGACAAGGGCCTGGACTCTGCCTACTGTGTGGGCATCATTACCAAACGTGAATATGCCACATCCAACTCATCACAAATTCAATCCATCCTCGCTGTGGATTCGGAGGACGAATGGCGTGCGGTGATGCAGGTCAACCACTGCTCCATCCAGTTTAAGCTGGACACAGGTGCTTCTGCCAACCTCCTCTCACAGGCAGATTTCAAACGCATCAAGAAGCCCCCCAAGGTCCTTCCAGCAGCCTGCAGGTTCCTGGACTACAACGGCAATACCATCACCATCTGGCATCTACTCGTCTCCAACGGGAACACCAATGCACGGTTACGCTTTGAAATTGTCAAGCCAGACAGGCCATCCCTTCTTGGCGTGCATGCCTGCAAGCAGCTGAACCTGGTGCAGCGGGTTTACACAACAACATCCTCCAATGTGGATCTTCAGGCCGGCATTGACAACATCCTTGCTCAGTATCCGGATGTGTTCGACGGGATGGGCACGCTGCCATATTGATACAAGATTCTGCTAAGACCTGATGCCAAGCTCGTGGTCCACGCACCACACCGGGTCCCGGCTCCACTGAGGGAGCGCCTGAAGGCACAGCTCAAGGATCTTCAGCAACAGGACATCATTTCCAAGGTAACCAAACCGAATGACTGGGTCAGCTCGATGGTATGTGTTAGAAAGCCTTCGGGAGACCTGCACATCTGCATTGATCCCAAGGATCTCAATAAGAATATAATGCGTGAACACTACCCCACCCCGAAGCGGGAGGAACTCACCAGTGAGATGGCACATGCACGTTTTTTCACCAAGTTAGATGTGTCACATGGATTTTGGCAAATCCAGCTGGATGAGTCCAGCAGAAGACTTTGCACCTTCAACACACCGTTTGGCAGATACTGCTATAATCGCATACCGTTTGGCATTGTCTCGGCATCGGAGATCTTCCATCGCATCATGGAGCAGATGATGGAGGGCATTGAAGGGGCTCGTGTGTACGTGGACGACATCGTCATATGGTCCACGACCCCTGAAGAGCATGTTTCCCGTCTCCAGCGGGTATTCCGCCGTGTCCATGCCAAGCTGAACAGGGCCAAATGTTGCTTTGGCATGTCGACACTCAAGTTCCTAGGTGACCAGATCTCTCAGCAGGGCGTGCACCTGGACACAGGCAAGGTCAAAGCCATCAAAGCCATGAAGGTCCCTGAAG
Organism: Scyliorhinus canicula; assembly: GCF_902713615.1. Classification (NCBI taxonomy): domain Eukaryota; kingdom Metazoa; phylum Chordata; class Chondrichthyes; order Carcharhiniformes; family Scyliorhinidae; genus Scyliorhinus; species Scyliorhinus canicula. Next base: position 105,856,282 of record NC_052157.1, on the reverse strand, counting down.
ACAAGAAGGCAGTGCTGCGATTCCTGGGCATGGTAAATTTTCTGAGCAAGTTCATCCCAAACCTGGCCTCACTCACCACGGCCCTACGAAACCTCGTAGAAATTCCACTGACTTTGAGTGGGCGGCCCATCAGGCAGAGTGGTTGGAGCTGAAAGCCAAGCTCACCACTGCACCCGTCTTGGCATTTTTCGACCCAGACATGGAAATGAAGATCTCGACAGATGCGTGCCAGGATGGCATCAGTACGGTGCTGCTTTAACGCGATGACGCTTCATCCTTGGTACCGATAGCCTACGCAGCGAGGGCCATGACGCCCACCGAAACAAGGTATGCGCAAATAGAGAATGAATGCCTGTGTCTTCTCACTGGCATTCTCAAGTTTCACGACTGTGTCTACGGCCTGCCGACATTCACTGTTGAGACGGATCATAGGCCTCTGGTCCAGATTATCCACAAGGGCCTGAACGACATGATGCCTCGGTTGCAGCGCGCCCTCCTCAAACTCAAATGGTACGGGCGGAATTCTCCGCAGGGGGCCGAATTCGTGAAGGCCGTCGTAATCTCGGCCGAGGTTCACGACGGCCTCGGAGCCCGCTCCCCGCACCTAATTCACCCCCACCCAGGGGGCTAGGAGCGGGCCTCCGTCTTTCTTGGCAGCGACCTCGTTGCGCCGAGAATGACGCGCGTCTGGCGCATTTGTGAAGTCATCCGCGCATGTGCGGGTTGCCGGTTCCAACCTGTGCATGCGCAGGTGACTTCATCGCGCAGACGGCACAAACCCGCGCATGCGCGGTGGCCGTCTTTCTCCTCAGCCGCCCGGCAAGACGTGGCGGCTTGATCTTGCCGGGCAGCGGAGGGGAAAGAGTGCGTCCGTTTTGGACGCTGGCCCGATGGTCAGTGGGCACCGATCGCGGGCCTGTCCCCTCCCGAGCGCAGTCGTGGTGCCCCAAACGGGCAAATGGCGCTCATTTCACGAATGCAGCGACCAGGTGTGGTTGCTGCCGTGTTGAAACTGGCGTGAAGGGCCGGCCGCTTGGCCCATCGGGCTCGGAGAATCGCCGTGAAAAATGGCGAGCGGCGACTTTTCCGAGCCGGGGGGCAGGAGAATCGCGGGGGGCGCCAGGGGGTCGTGAAAAATGTCGGGGGGCCCTCCCGCGATTCTCCCACGCCGCGTGGGGAGCGGAGTATTCCGCCCTACGACTTTGACTTAGTGTACACGCCTGGCAAGGAGCTCATCATCGCTGATGCATTGTCCCACTCCATCACATTGCCTAGAGAACCGCTGGAAATCATCCGGCAGATTGAATCACAGGTGCAGCTGTGTGCTAGCACCCTCCCGGCATCTGATGAGAAGGTGGTTCGTATCTGCGAGGAGACAACCAAAGATCTTGCAGCCTGTCATGCACCACCTCACCAATAGCTGGCAGAAAGGGCAGTGCCCTCAATTTTACAATGTGAAGGATGACCTGACGGTGATTGATGGTATCCTCCTCAAGCTGGACCGGATTGTCATTCCACTCAGTCTCCAGAGCTTGGTTGCTGTGCCAGATTCATGAGGGACACCTGGGCAGTGAGAAGTGCAGACGCAGAGCCCGGCAGGCTGTCTACTGGCCCGGTATTAGCCTGGACATCTCGAACATGGTCCTCAACTGTGCGACTTGTCAATGCTTCCAGCCAGCGCAGAGCAAGGAGACGCTCCAGCAACATGAAATTGAGACCTCCCCGTGTTCCAAGGTTGGCATCGACCTCTTTCGTGCGAATGGTCGTGACTACGTGTTGATTATTGACTATTTCTCCTACTACCCTGAAGTTGTGAAGCTCTCAGACCTCACATCTCGGACCGTCATCAAAGCCAGTAAGGAGACATTCTCCAGGCATGGTATCCCATTCACCGTCATGAGTGACAATGGCCCGTGCTTCAACAGCCACGAGTAGTCTATGTTTGCCAATTCATACCATTTCAAACATGTCACTTCCAGCCCACACTATCTGCAGTCCAATGGGAAGGTTGAAAAAGGGGTGCACATAGTGAAACAGCTCATCTACAAGGCCGCGGATTCTGCTTCTGATATCTACCTCACGCTGCTTGCGTACAGGGTGACCCCACTGTCCACTGGCATGTCGCAGGCTCAACTCCTGATGAACAGAGACCTGCGGATGACATTTCCAGCAATACACTTGCCCAACCTGGATCACCTTCTGGTGCTGCAGAAGATGCAGCAGCTTCGAGACCGTCAAAAGCCGGGCTATGATGCTCATGCCACCGATTTGCCCGTTTTATCCCCGGCAGACACTCTCAGGATCAAGATACTGGATGGTGGCTGGTCTGCTCCAGCTGTCGTTGTTCGACAGGCTGCGCCCCGCTTGTATGTTGTACGTATGGCTGATGGTTCTGTTGTGCGATGAAACAGAGGGGCACTGCGCAAAGTTGCCTTCCCGCAACCACTTTCTTCTCCGTTTCAGTCCATTGTTTTGCCACTTCCTGATACCTCGAACTACGAGGCCACCAGTCAGGCTTCCATCCCGCCTGTCAAGGCGCCGTCGTCCCCACCATCACCTCTCCGCAGGTCGACAAGGATCAGAAGCCAGCCCCAGAGACTGGACTTATGAACATTTGTTTTGTCTGCTATGTTCTGTTTTCTCACATTAGACAGCTGTCTTCACATGTAAATACGTTCTCATGTGCCACCGCTTGTAAATATGTTAATATATGCTACCACATGTAAGTATGGTCCCATGTGCCAACAAAACATAAAAAAACGGGAGATGTCATGATATGCAGACATGCAGATAATGATATACAGACAGGAACAGACGAGCAGCTAATGAACACAGAGAACAGGACATGACCAATGAGCAGGCAGGACACTCAGAGGTGGTATCTCACTATAAAAGGCATGAGGCATTCACACTCTGCCTCTTTCCACTGATGAACATCTACATAGTGAGTCAGGGTGTATGTACAGTATCACACCTCCAGCATGTGGCTAAGAGCTAGTCTGGTTCAGTCAGACAGAGTAACCACACTTAGGTTAGCAGAGAGTCGAACTCATAGAGAACTGAGCTAATTGTGCTACTGGTTCAATAAATCAGATTGAACTAACTTCAAGGTCTGGAGTATCTTTTGGTTAAAGCTGCATCCAGTTGCAGCCTGTGTTATCCCAGAGTACATAACACGACACATGGAATAAAAGGGACAGTAGCCACATGGATACAGAATTCGCTCAGTGACAGGGAACAGAGTGTAGCAGTTAATGGGTGTTTTTGGAGTTGGAGGAAAGTCTGTAATGAAGTTCCCCAGGAGTCAGTGAAGGTACTCTTGCTTCTCCTGATATATATCGATGACCTTATCGGTGTACAATTTCAAAATTTGCAAATGAGACAAAGGTTGGAGGTATTGTGAACTGTGAAGATGATAATGTGGAACTGCAAAAGGACTCGGGCAAGTTGGTGGAGTGGCTGGTTAGGTGGCAGATGAAGGTCAATGTGGAGGAATGTGAACTGATTTTGCTAGAAAAACATGGAGATAAAATGGGTGCGATTCAACCATATCATTTCTAAATGTCATTGTAGGTGGGCTTGGCAGGGTGTATCACGTCAGCTGCAATGGTGGAATCGCGATCTGTGTTTACCCGCACTTAGTTCCAAAAATGAGCCTCACTTGATTCTCATCATACCTGGCTCCCTCATCGTCTGATTCGCCCGACTCGGACCTCAGCTTCCTACTGCTAACAAGGGTGAGCTGTTTTTAAACACTTCCTCAACACTCACACCCAGTCAAGACAAAAGGATGACAGACCTTTGACCTTTGACGATGCCGACCTGGGCAAGCTTCTCAACACTGTGGCTGAGAGGCGGGGCACTCTGTTCCGCTGAGGGGGGTCAGAGGACCAGCAGAAGTGTCAGCTTTGCCGCCTAGGAGGCAGTGGCAGATGCTGGCAGTGGGGGCAGCGTGACCAGGAGGACCGTCGTCCAATGTTGGAAGAAGCCGAATGACCACCATCGAGCTACAAGGATAGTTATCACCTTTCACCAGGCATCAGTCCTGCCTGCCACCCCTCAATTTCTTCACCCCCCCCCCCCCCCCCCGCCAAACGACTAGCTGACATCTCGCAACCGTCTAACATCCAATCTTCAAGCATGTTCCTCCGAATCCCTGGCACAACCCCTTCATCTCTAGGTGCAGTGCCCATACTGCTATTGACCCCCCCTGACCCATCAAGCATGCGGCTCACAATGTCCTCTCTTTGTCCCCGCAGGAGAAGATAGCCTGTATTAAGAGGGAAAGAGCAAAGATGGAGGGAAGAATCCCAGAGATCCAAGACCTCCCCTCACCCCCAATGAGGAACAGGCCGTGGAGATTTTGGGGTTGTCTGAGGAGTGAACAGTCACTGACAGCGAAGTCAGCCGACACCAGAAAAGTAAAGATCCACTGTCCCTTCATCCAGATGACCTGCCTCAAGTGAGTTGTTGGTGTTCCACAAAATGATCGTTCCCTCTCACTGATCACATATCACATGTCCATTGACTTGCAGAATCACAATCTGATGAGTCCAGCCGATCCAGGGTCGTAACCCCCCCCCCCCCCCCCCCCCCCCCCCTCCAGGATAACACCGTGGAGGACAACTCCAGGGAAAATACAATTGAGGCATCACAGCTTTCACCAGCATCTTCCACTAGCACAGAGACAGATACCTCACTGGGCAACATTAATGGGCAGGTTTCATGGCGACTATCTGGTGAGCACCACATAGCTGCTGCTGATGCACATCGGGTGGAGGCAGAACATCCAAGACAGACAGCAGTCGGAGGTCTACTGGATACCAGGACTCAGCTGGGTCCCAGCCAGTTGTCGAGCCTCTGGACGATGTTCTCCCAGAGCTGATGCAGATGACAGAATACAGCCGTGAGATTCAGGAGGGGGTGTCAGCCACATTCCAGTGGCTGCAAGGCTGATTGGAGGAGTCGCAAAGACTTCAGGCACAGGAGATGATGCCGGCAATGCATGGCATCAAGGCCAACTCTGCTAGGTTGGCAGCCACAGTGGAAAACCTGGAGCACAATGTCCGTGCCTTAAGTGATGGTGCCCAAGACATGGTTCAGTCTGTGACCACCATGGCTCAGGGCTTAGACATTAGGCGGGATTCTCCTGTGCGGAGACCAAGTCCACACACCGGCGGGAAAACCGGCGCAAGCCACTCCGGCATCACCAACCCCCAAAAGTGCGGAATTCTCCACAATTCCGGGGGCTAGGTGGACTGGAGGAGTTGGCTCCGCACCAGCCGGCACTGAAGGGACTGCGCGAGTTAGCATGCGCTGAAGAGCCGGCGTGATTTTGCGCATGCGCAGAACCGCCGGCATGGTTCCGCACATGCGCAAGATCGGGCGGCATATTCCTGCGCATGCGCAGGGGGTTGTCTTCTCCGCGCCGGCCATGGCGGAGCCCTACAGGGGTCGGGCCGGAATGAAGGAGTGCTCCCACGGCACAGGGCCCAACGCAGATCGGTGGTCCCTGATCGCAGGCCAGGTCACTGTGGAAGCCCCCCTGGGGTTGGATCTCCCCGCGCCCCCCAAGGACCACACCAGCCGACTTACCTGGCAGGTCCCACCATGTAGGACCATGTCTAATCCAAGCTGGCGGGACTGGCCAGAAACGGACAGCCGCTTGGCCCATTGGGGCCTGGAGAATTGGCGGGGGAGCCGCTGCCAACGGCCCCCGAATGGCGTAGCATGATCCCCGCCCCTTTCCGGAAACCGGCAGCAGAGAATACGGCAGCCGGCGTCGGGGCAGGAGGGGGCTGGGTTTGTGCCACCCCCCCAGGAGATCTCCGACCCGGCGGGGGGGTTGGAGAATCTATCCCATTGTGTCCTACTCATCGAGGAGCATATCCCAGACGCAGAGGCACTGCTGAGCATGGCCCAGGCAGTGAGGAGCATCACTGAGGGCATCTAGACCATGGTGCAGACATTGGGGAGCCTCCAGGACTGGCAGTGCCAGATGACTCGGAGACTTCTGTAGCTCACTCCAGTTGCCCTTCCGTCCCATGGGGACCTCCAGGGCCCTATGGTCACTGTCATAGAGGAAGAAGCACTGGAACCCATCCCGGAACCTACCACCAGGTGGTCTCCAGTTCTTCTGAATCCCTCCCTCTTGACACTGGCGCATGTCAAGGGCAGCAGCCTGTGATGCTGGGAAGTCAAAAGCGGCCCTCAGGCTCCAGGTCCTCCAGAGGACATCTGCCAAGGGCATCAAAGGCCACGGGGCATGGAAAACGGCAGCCTGCCTCCATCCCTGAAGCACATCCTGGGACACATCTAGACCCAGCAGTTGGCCATGAAAGAACAAGGAAAGTGAGGAGCACTGTGTGGGCATTAAAATGTTCGCTATTAAAATAAATGGCCTCTATCACTTTAATCTTCACAGTGGGCCTGTCTGAAGCCCTACCCCTATTGCCCCCGCTCCCCTCACAGACTCCCCCCACGCCCTACCACACCCTCTGCACAGTGGTCCTAGATCAAAAGCCCCCAAAGCAGGCGTAGTCATAAGGATGGGTGTAGGCACGCTGTCAGCAGAAAGACAGGAATCAGACCCTGAGCAGCCCCCAGCGCTTTCCTCACGGCAAGCGGTCATCACGCTCCTGCCTTGTATAGGGACCCCTGACCGTGCCAACACAGGCCCATCACCCTGGAGTGATGTTACATAGACCCTGAACAGGGAGGGAGCGGAGGGGCAGTGAAAGGGCGAGGGTTCAGCTGACGGAGACAATACCGTCCTAGGAGATATTATAGACAACGGGGGCCTCCCTGGTCCTCCTAGCATGTCAGGCCCTTGCCGCTGCCTGTCCTCCATCCTGGCTCGTCCTTCAGCCCCCATAGTCTCCTTCGCCTCATTAGAAGAGGCCACATGTTCCCTCCTCCTCATCCTCCTCCTCCAGCATGTTGCCCCACTGTTGCGCCAGATTGTGGTGGGCACAGCAGACCACCACAATGTGAGAGACCCTCTGGAGGGTGTACTACAAGGCACCGCCAGAGTGGTCAAGGCATCGAAACCTCATTTTGGGCAAGCCAATTCTCCGCTCAGTGACAGCACGGGTGGCAATGTAGACCTCATTATATCGGGTCTCCATCTCGGTCTCAGGCCTCCACACCGGTGTCATCCACCATGACCTCAGTGGGTATCCCATGTCCCACAAGAGCCAACCTATCTTCCTGGGGTGATCCTCAAAGATAGCGAGGATATCTGCATGCACCAGGATGTAGCTGTCATTTATGCTCCCAGGGTAGCGGGCACACATGCTGTGGGTGGATGACTGCAATATACCACACAGAACTCTGCTCAAACCTTGGATTGATTCTCTGGCATAGACATTTGGGGTTGCAGTGACCTTCACGGCCACCAGGAGCCGGTGTCATCCTCCTCCACGGGATGCCATGTCCACAAGAATGTAGGGGCTGCACTGTCTTTGTTGAGACACAGTCTTTTGCTGCATCTACTGTCTATCAGCTCATTGAAGGACCAAAGACGACCACTGTACACTTTGTTGCTGGCCTCCCCTTCTAGCCACCTCCTCAGCCTGATGGGCGGCGGTTCTTCAGGGTGTGCAGTGGCCCCCTACACGTGAAGTTCCACTTCCAACCTGTGCCATCGTTGCTTCTTCTGCAGCATCTGTCCATCTCAGCTGCCATTAGCACAGTGAGGGAAGCCTCCGCAGGATCCACACCAGCAAACACATTTGTATCTGGACGGAACTGGAGAAGGGGAGAGACCGACAATCGGTTAGGTCTTCCGTCCCGGGACCCTCATATCACCCAAGCCTCTCTTGCCCTTACCGTGACTGTCCCGCGTTCTCTCAGAATGCCATCCAGACTTCGCTCTGCACTCCCAGCCAGATCAGGAACCCCTAGCCCTCAGACCTCTGCCAGCAATTTTCGGGAGTTTGTGCTCACCTGTCCTCCACTCATCCAGACACTTAGGGCGCAATTCTCCGCACTCACGACGGTGCGGAGAATAGCGGGGTTCATAAAATTTTACGGCCACGCTAGTCTGACGCCCTCCCGCTATTCTCCCCCCCACCATGCCCGACTCCCGATACGAATCACTGCCGCCGGTTTTTTACGGCCAGCAGCGATTCTCAGCTGTTCGATGGGCCGAGTTCCAAGCCCTTTACGGCTGTTTTTACGAACGGCAAACACACCTGGTCTGGCCGTTCGTAAAAACGGCCGTAAAGTGCCGATTTTTAAAACCATGGCACCGATTGGCACGGCAGTACCACGGCCGTGCCAAGGGTGCCATGGGCCCGCGATCGGTGGGCACCGATCGCGGGCAGCGGGTCCGATACCTGCGCACTCTTTGTCCTTCCGCCGCCCCGCTGTATCACTTCACGGGGCGGCTGAGGGGCATCCCGGCCCGCGCATGCGCGGGTTTCGCGCAAATGCGCGATGACGTCATCCGCGCATGCGCGGGTTGGAGTCTTCCAATCCGCGCATGCGCGGCTGACGTCACGTGACGCGTCAGCCGGCGCAAACTCTGGCAAGCGGGCTTAACGAAATTCGTTAAGCCCGCGATGCCGGAGTTTACGGCGGCGGCATGCTAGCCCCGACCGGGGACCAGAATCGGTTCCCGGTCGGGGAGGGGGAGGCTGGCGTCAAACCCGCCCGGATTTGACGCCGCCTTACGATTTCTCCCTCTCTGGGAGAATCGCGCCCTTACCCTTTAGCTGTGAGAGAATCCTCAGTGATGAAGCCCTGCTCTTTAGTGTTTCATTGTTGGCATCTGCCTCTATGGTGCTGACACTCCTAGAGTACTGGCACACTGTTGAGGTATCAAAGGTTGCAGGACATCCGGTCCACTAGTCATCCGCTCAGACATGGCATCTGTTCCTTCAAGGCACATGGGAGTTCAGGAATGTGAAGTGACCTCACAACTAACAAGGCTAACCCTCCTTTGAAATAACCTTCAGCTGTGCTACCGAGGGTGTCCAGCGAAGGTTCACCAGACTAATTCCCGGCCTGACAGGACTGACATATGAAGAAAGACTGGATCGACTAGGCTTGTACTCACTGGGCTTCAGAAGAATGAGAGAGGATCTCATAGAAACATAAAATCCTGATGGGACTGGATAGGCTAGATGCGGGAAGAATGTTCCCGATGTTGGGGACGTCCAGAACTAAGAATAATGGGTAAGCCATTCAGGACTGAGATGAGGAAGAACTTCTTCTCTCAGAGAGTTGTGAACTTGTGAAATTCTCAGCCACAGAAAGCTGTTGGGGCCGGTTCGTTGGATATATTCAAGAGAGAGCTGGACGTGGCCCTTGCGGCTAAAGAGATCAAGGGGCATGGAGAGAAAGTGAGAGTGGGATACTGAATTTGAATGATCAGCCATGATCATATTGAATGGTAGTGCACGCCTGAAGGGCCGAATGGCCCATTCCTGCACTTATTTTCTATGTTTCTATGAAGCTAGAGGCTGCTCACAGTCAAAGGGCTGGATTCTCCATTATTGAGACTATGTCCCCATGCTGGCGTCAAAACGGTGGCGTTTTACTCCTGAAATTCCTGCAAAAAAAGTTAAACAAATTCATAGACCTGCAGGGGGCTAGCAGGGACCTGGAGTGAATCTCAGAGCTTTTGCTGCAGATACGAGCCCCCGCAGGGTCAGAGGTCGCGCATACGCAGAGCGGTGACCTTCAGCAGCCGCGCCGTGCTCCATGGTGGTCTCAGATCACGGAGCCAGACCCAAGAAAGAGACCCCCCGATCGGCCACATGCCCGAGCATCAAACCCTGCACATCACATTAAATCCCCAGCTGTGTATAAGGTCTCCGATCTGTTCGCCCACCGACGTGGACTGAGTCCGCAGCCGTCACATGAGCATCCCAACCGGCAATAGCAGGTTAGTTCCACGCCGTCGGGAACTCAGCCGGTGGGGGGGGGCGGAGGATTGCTGAGTGGGCCTCTGGCAATGGCCCCCGGCGACGCGACGTACTCCCCGGTGACGCCGATTTTCGGGGCCCGGAGAATCGCTGAACGGGCGCCGGACCCGATTACGGCAGCTGGTGTTGCCTCTGTATTTAAAGATGACTTGAAGGCACACCGCCCCTCACCCCCTGCTTCCCCCCCCCCCCCCCCCCACCCCCCTCCCCTCCCGCCTCCCCAACCCAAGGCCAATCCCTGACCTGGACCCTTACAACTCCACGAACATTCCAACCCCACTGAAGAGCCAGCAAACCCCCCCCCCCCCCAAACCCCGAACACTGGGGCAACCGCAGTGCCCCTGAGCTGCATGCCGGCGAATTTAGGTCTGGAGGAGAGATCATTGCAGGAATGGAGGCCTGAGAGGCCTTTTACTGCCAAGGTGTAATAGTGCGAAAAATATTCACTCCTCAAATAGTAAGATATACTCATCTTAACAATATTTACAACGTGACTGAAACAAATTGCTAAATCTTCTCTCTATTTTGGGATATTGGTGGGGAGCAAATTGGTCACCACATCCCTCCCTGACAACAGTAAAATAATTCAAAAAATATTTGATTGGCTGTCAGCCTGTTCGCATACATCCTGGGGATGTAAAAGACGCCATCCAAGTTAAAGTTTGCTTTTTTCTTTCTGGTCTTGCTGATTTCTGCTCTCAATTATACATATTTCCAAAGGGACGTATTTCTTCCAGTTATACTCTGAATGTGTCCAAATTGAATAGCAATGAGATTGCCCGCAGGCTGCTAATCCATGACGGTGGCAGGAATTTCAATGCACCATGGCAAGGACGCAATGCTGCTGAATTGAAATAAGGCACTGACTTCAGGTGAGACTCAATCGGCAATGTTCAATGGTCTAATTAAAGAAAAATACAGCAGATACAGGAAATCCAAAATAAGAACAGAAAATGTGGAAATACTCAGCGATCCAGCGACCGGGTTGCACCCAGCGCCAATCTGGGAAAGTAGTGGGAGACAGCAAAATCGGGATTCGCACCTTGGCAATCAATTTTGCGATTCACTCAACCCGCTGTCTGACCGCCGGGAAACCTGGGTATTTATACCCTGCCTCGGAGGCTCTCGGCCAATTGGTGAGCAGACACATGACTAGTCCCAGCCAATCAGATAAGAGGTACATGACCAGCCAGAGCCAATGGGGAACCAATGCTCTGCACCAATGGCAGTGCTCCCGCTCATATCACCACATTTACCCCTTGTGGAGAAAGAAGGCGGGGGGGGGGGGTGTGAGGGGAAGAGAGAGGGGGGTGTTCCGAGGACTGGTGATATGAGTAGAGATAATCGAAGATATTGGCTGCCCACTGGCTCGTGGCAAAAATAAACAATACTACATACTACAAAAAAAATTACAATAGAGTCCAATAAAGTCCCATGGCCGTTGCATCAGATGGTCACGATCAGCCTGTCGGCTGCCCGTGGTGTTCTGGAGGACCGTCGCAGTGGAGCCGGTGACGTCGGGCCGATGGTCGTCCTTGCCTCCGGGAGCATCAGTCGTAGATGTGTCTCCGTACCCCGGGCCGGTGGTGGAGACGCTGTAATCGGGGAAGAGGGGTTATATGCGTTGGGTCGTGGGGGCGCGGGGGGCGCTGGGGGGAATTGGGGTGGGGGGGGTGTTGATGGAAGAGGAGAGGGCCACACGCCGGCGGGTGCCAGGTCCCGGAGCGAGACCGTATCCTGCCGACCGTCAGGATATTCCACGTAAGCATACTGCGGGTTGGTGTGGAGTAACTGGACTCGCTCAACCAACGGGTCGGACTTGTGCACCAGCACATGCTTCCGGAGCAAGATGGGCCCGGGAGTGGCCAGCCAGGTCGGGAAAGGGGACCCTGAGGACGACTTCCTAGGGAAAACAAGAAGACGTTCATGAGGTGTTTGATTAGTGGTAGTACAGAGGAGAGACTGGATTGAATGAAGGGCGTCGGGGATGACCTCTTGCCAACGGGGAATAGGGAGATCTCTGGACCGTAGGGCCAGCAGGATGGTCTTCCAAATGGTGCAATTCTCCCGCTCGACCTGACCGTTACCCCGCGGGTTATAACTGGTCGTCCTGCTAGAGGCTATGCCCCTGCTGAGCAGGAACTGACGCAGTTCGTCACTCATAAAAGAGGACCACCGGTCGCTGAGTATGTACGCGGGGTAACCGAACAGGGAGAAGATGGATAGGAGGGCCTGTATGACGGTTGTTGTGGTCTTGTCGGGACAGGGAATGGCGAAAGGGAAGCAGGAGTACTCGTCGATAACACTCAGGAAATACGTGTTACGGTTGTTAGAGGGGAGGGGACCCTTGAAGTCTATGCTGAGACGTTCGAAGGAGCGGGATGCTTTGATCAGATACGCTTGTTCGGGGCGGTAGAAGTGCGGTTTGCACTCGGCGCAGATGTGGCAGTCCCTGGTGACGGTCCTGACTTCCTCAACGGAGTAGGGCAGGTTGCGGGTCTTAATAAAATGGTAAAAACGTGTGACCCCTGGATGGCAGAGGTCCGTGTGGAAGGAGCCGAGGCGGTCAATCTGCGCGCTGCGCAGGTACCGCGGGTTAGGGAATCGGAAGGCTCGTTGAGCTTCCCAGGACGATACAAGATATCGTAGTTGTACGTGGACAACTCGATCCGCCACCGCAAGATCTTGTCGTTCTTGATCTTGCCCTTCTGTGCATTATTGAACATGAAAGCTACTGACCGTTGGTCTGTGAGGAGGGTAAACCTCCTGCCGGCCAGATAGTGCCTTCAATTTCGCACAGCTTCGACTATGGCCTGTGCCTCCTTTCCCACCGAGGAGTGGCGGATTTCGGAAGCGTGGAGGGTTCGTGAGAGGAAGGCCACGGGTCTGCCCGCTTGGTTCAGGGTGGCCGCCAGAGCTACGTCAGACGCGTCACTCTCAACCTGGAATGGGAGGGACTCGTCGATAGCGCGCATCGTGACCTTTGCGATATCCGCTTTGATGCAGCTAAAGGCCTGGCGGGCCTCCATCGACAGGGGAAAGTAGCTGGACTGGATGAGAGGGCGGGCTTTGTCGGCGTAATTGGGGACCCACTGGGCGTAATAGGGGAAGAAGCCCAGGCAGCGTTTGAGGGATTTGAGGGAGTTGGGGAGAGGGAGTTCCATCAGGGAGCGCATGCGTTCGGGATCGGGGCCTATCACTCCGTTACGCACTACGTAGCCGAGGATGGCTAGACGGTCTGTGCTAAAGACGCACTTATCCTTATTGTAGGTTAAATTAAGGAGTTTCGCGGTTCGGAGGAATTTTTGAAGGTTGATGTCATGGTCCTGCTGATCGTGGCCGCAGATGGTGACATTATCGAGGTACGGAAAGGTAGCCCGTAACCCATGCCTGTCGACCATTCGGTCCATCTCCCGTTGGAAGACCGAGACCCCATTTGTGACACCGAATGGAACCCTGAGGAAGTGGTAGAGGCGCCCATCTGCCTCAAACGCGGTGTACTTGCAGTCACTCGCGCGGATGGGGAGCTGGTGGTAGGCGGACTTAAGGTCCACCGTGGAGAAGACTTTGTATTTCGCGACCCTGTTAACCAGGTCGGAAATACGGGGGGAGAGGATACGCGTCCAGCTGCGTAAACCTGTTGATGGTCTGACTGTAATCGATGACCATCTGGTTTTTCTCCCCAGTCCGAACTACCAGCACTTGGGCTCGCCAGGGACTGTTGCTGGCCTCGATCACTCCTTCCTTAAGGAGCCTCTGGATCTCGGACCCGATGAAGGTCCGGTCCTGGGAACTGTATCATCTGCTATCAGTGGCGACAGGTTTACAATCTGGGGTGAGATTAGCAAACAAGGAAGGGGGGGTCCACTTTGAGGGACGCGAGGTTGCAGATAGTAAGGGGGGGAATAGGGCCGCCGAATTGGAAGGTTAAGCTCTGCAGGTTGCACTGGAAATCCAGGCCCAAGAGTGCCGGAGCGCATAGACGGGGGAGCGCATAAACGGATGTGTGAGGTATCAGCCAACCGATTGAGGGGGTTTTGGGATATTGAGACGTGGTAGGTGGAACTGATGCCAAGAGAGAGGTGGTAACTTACCCTTGTCGCCCATTGGAGGTCGTTCGTCTTCTTCCGCCATTGGACGCTGGTCCTCCTGGTCTTGCTGTCCGCACACACTGCAGCCGTCACTGCCTTCTAGGCGGTATTGGTAACCCTGCTGCTGGTCGTCCGACCCCCTCAAGGGAACAGGGTGCCCCCCCCCCCACTCATCCATGCATTGAGAAGCCTGGCGAAGTCGGCATCCACAAAGTGAGGAGCAGGTCTGTGCGCTGCCAATGCTTGTGTGTTGACTGGGAGTGAGTGGTGAGGGAGCGTTTAGAAGTAGCTCCCCCTTGTTAGCAGCAAGCTGCTGAGGCAGAGTCTGGCGAATCAGACGACGAGGGAGCCAGGAATGTCGAGAATCATGTTTGGGACTAAGTGCCGTTGAATTCAGGTCGCGATCTCTCCAATGCAGCCGACACGAAACTGTCCGTCAAACCCACCCAAAATAACACTTCAAAATTCTTCCGTTAAATTGCGCCCAGGGTTAACTTTTTGTGTCCAATATAACTGCGGTTTAGCGGTTCAGTGATGTAATGTTGTTTCCACACCAGGTGTTCAAAGGGAATGCATCAATCACATCAGTAACCATAGCAACTTTGCAGCATGGGATGTTTTGATCAATAACGGATTGGAAAATGATGGAGTGCTGACTAAAATTCCCCACAAATTATTCAATCAGAGCTTTGACAAAGAGTCATCGGACTCGAAACGTTAGCTCTTTTCTCTCCCTACAGGTGCTGCCAGACTTGCTGAGATTTTCCAGCATTTTCCCTTTCGATTCAATCAGAGAGTTGATTTAATAAACGGAGAACCTTTGAGCTAGAATGACTGTTTCCTTACTGCCTGGCATTCTTTGTTCTGCATGTAACATCTTCTCAGGTGTCTCTTTAGCTTTTCTTTCTTGAAACTATTTAAGGTGCCATCAGTATGATGGAGGCCATGTGATCAAGTGGAATATTTATTAAAGATGGGAGCAGAGTAGGGTCTTAAGGCGTAAGGGATTATATTGATTTGGCAAATGTTGACAAATCTATTGTTCTTCAAGGGTTGATTCCAGGGTCAGGGTTCAATCAGGTGTCCATTTTACCAGCGGCAGACAATACCAAAGCAACCAGAAGGCAGGTAGCCAGACTCCAGGAAGGTAGGTTCTGGTTGCTTTGTTATTCAGCAGCCAGCATGGATACTATGGGCAGAATGGCCTCCTTCTATGTAGTAATTTTTCGAAGATACTATGGTTCCTAAGGATGGCACATTACTCTGGGAAGCCACCAAAACTTTCTACTGGGAACACAATTGAACATGGAAACTGAGGAGGAGGCCTTCCTGTCCCTCAAAGCTTTACGGCCATTTACGAAGATCAGGACTAAATGATAACCTTACCTCCACCTTCCTGCATTCTCATCATTTTCTTTGGTTCCCTTAGTATCCAAAAGTCCATTGATCTCTGTCTTGAATATCCTCAATGATTGAGCATCGTTGGCTCTCTGGACATGTCTCCTCGTCTCAATCCCCTCATTTTGAGTCCTTTCTCCCTGGTTTTTTGACTCCCCAGCAAGCAAATGCCTCACTTTCTCCTCCCAATGAAAAACACACAGAAGAATCACACAGGGCCGCACGGTAGCATGGTGGTTAGCATAAATGCTTCACAGCTCCAGGGTCCCAGGTTCGATTCCCGGCTGGGTCACTGTCTGTGTGGAGTCTGCACGTCCTCCCTGTGCGTGCGTGGGTTTCCTCCGGGTTTCCTCCGGGTGCTCCGGTTTCCTCCCACAGTCCAAAGATGTGCGGGTTAGGTGGATTGGCCATGCTAAATTGCCCGTAGTGTCCTAAAAAGTAAGGTTAAGGGGGGGGTTGTTGGGTTACGGGTATAGGGTGGATGCGTGGGTTTGAGTAGGGTGACCATGGCTCGGCACAACATCGAGGGCCGAAGGGCCTGTTCTGTGCTGTACTGTTCTATGTTCTACAGGAATTTTAAAAATACACGGCCTACATTTTCAGGAAAAGCCCAGAGCAAGACACCTCAAATACAACACCCACCCACACCCACACATATACATATACACCTTTCTGAAAATATATTTGTCGTTTCTGTTTTTACTCCTGTCCGTCTTTGGATTCCTTGAGCAAATTTAGAAGCTCACATTTGCTCCTGATGCCCAAAGAGTTAACGCATATATTGCAAGCAATGGGCCTGGAGGCAAGAAGCCGTGTGGAACTCCATTCAATTCCTCCACTCACTTTGACACTACAACCGTCACAAGTGCAATCTATTTCCCACCTTTGTTTAATCAACTTCTTATCCAGGTCCATGTTCTACCCTGTGGCTTTTAATTTCACTCGAAGACTTTATCCAAACAGACGACAGCGAAAGGAGCTCTATGATCTAATTCATCTGTCATGCCTTTGAAGAGTCAATGAGCTTTGTCAGACTGAATCTTCCCTAGTTCATTCTGTGCTGTCTGATTCCTATTAAATTATTACTATACACTTGCATCTCCAGACTTTCCTTGAAGAATAGATTCCATTATTGATGTCAAGTTAGTGGGCCGGTGGCTGCCTGGGACTAATTTGTCACTCGCATGCATTTTGCCCGCTTAGCTCAGAGACTGGTATTATTGTCTCTCAATCAGAAAGTTATTGGCCGAGAAACATGACTGCACAATACTTGTATTTCAGGTGCTAAACAGGCTCCGAGACGGGCAGAAAATTATGAGCCAGTGTCGAATCGCCCATCATATTGCTACAAACTAAAAAAATAGGCTTCCTGGGCTTAAGACTACAACAGACGTTGGGACCTATATATATTCAAATAAGGGGGCCAACAACCGGTTTAATGTGCACTCTGCTATGTGGGTTTCCCTGAACACAACCAGCATCAGGCTGGTTGCATTGCGAAGAGCAGACCTATGTAAGGCCTAACAGATGATCTTTCAGAAGAGGGCAGGCCAGGGGTGGAGCGGGACACAGTGGTTAGCACTGCTGCCTACGGCGCTGAGGACCCAGGTTGGAATCCCGGTCCTGGGTCACTGTCTGCGTGGAGTTTGCACATTCTCCCCGTGTCTGCATGGGTTTCACCCCCACAACCCAAAGATGTTTAGCATGGGCCATGGGCAGCACGGTAGCATGGTGGTTAGCGTCAATGCTTCACAGCTCCAGGGTCCCAGGTTCAGTTCCCGGCTGGGTCACTATCTGTGCGGAGTCTGCACGTCCTCCCCGTGTGTGCGTGGGTTTCCTCCGGGTGCTCCGGTTTCCTCCCACAGTCCAAAGATGTGCGGGTTAGGTGGATTGGCCATGCTAAATTGCCCGTAGTGTCCTAAAAAGTAAGGTTAAGGGGGGGTTGTTGGGTTACGGGTATAGGGTGGATACGTGGGTTTGAGTAGGGTGGTCATTGCTCAGCACAACATCGAGGGCCGAAGGGCCTGTTCTGTGCTGTACTGTTCTATGTTCTATGTTCTATGTTCTATGTGCAGGGTAGGTGGATTGGCCACGCTAAATTGCCCCTTAATTGGAAACAAATAATTAGGTACTCTAGATTTTAAACCGAAAAGGACAGGCCACTTACCAGTAAGGTAAGTATTTAAAATATATTGACTTGTTATGAATTCAATTTATTATATCTGCGTGTGTCATACGCAGTCTATGGACATTGTAACATTCAAAGGTACTGGATTTTCTAAAGCTGTTACAGGCGATCCTGCCCAGTAACAAGGGTGGGACCCTCTGAGAATAATTTGATAGCTTCCCGAGATCAGTTCAAGGGTAAGTGAAGAACTCATCTTCAGCCAGATTGAGGTAGTTTGCCGGCCAAGAAGTGTCACAGGTACAGGGACAGGAAAAG
Source organism: Scyliorhinus canicula (assembly GCF_902713615.1). Classification (NCBI taxonomy): domain Eukaryota; kingdom Metazoa; phylum Chordata; class Chondrichthyes; order Carcharhiniformes; family Scyliorhinidae; genus Scyliorhinus; species Scyliorhinus canicula. Next base: position 105,838,418 of record NC_052157.1, on the reverse strand, counting down.
GCTCCTTTGAGTAAGTTAAAAGCAGGGAGCACAAAATAGGCTCTGAATTAAATAAAGAGCTGCAGTTTGCAGACTGACTCCATACTGTAGGCCATTCGGGCAAAGGTACACTTTTGGAGCAGTGGTGTTCTGCTTGGCATGGCCATAGGTCTGAAAGTGTGCTTGTGAGCTGGTGCTGATTCACTCAGGAATCCAGGGAATAGGAATCTTGGAAGGCGAAATTGAAAGCCTGCGAGATGGGCCATTGTTATCCGAGCGGGAGAGACAATTGGAGAGAATTTCAAGGACAGATCTTCAAAGGTGGAGTTTGGAAACCTACGTGAGAAAGACAGATTTTCAGTAAGATTGGCTGAATCACAGCGGGACTAACGTTCGGATGATTCCTTGAAAAATCCATGGACTCTTGGTTGGTTATATCTGTCATTTACTCCAGTGCGGTGTGTTCAACCGTAGTTCAGCTAATATTTCACATGGACCTCTGGATTTTAGAGTATAGGATATACATTGTAAATTGTTTTATCTTTCTGAACTTGTATGGTAAAGTTTGTTTTTCTTTGTTCAAAACCTATGGAACCTTCTGTCTTTATTCCAAAAGTAGGTGCCTTGACTCCCAACCTGTGTCTATTTTAAACAAAATGTAATTGGCCCCTAATCAGATCTCCCCCCATGTCCCAGAGTTTGGCCAAGGATCGTAACAAAAACTGGAGGCTTGGGGGCTCATCTGGGAGATTCCTTAGATAAATGTGAAGCCAAGAAGAACAGGAGGGAATTTCAGTGATGCTTGCTTCACCAGTAGTAGCCCTGTGGCAAATCCTGGGAGAAGGGAGAGAAGGGAACATATCAAATTCCTGTATTCAGAGGGAGCAGCCCTACTCCTAGATCCACGGGCCCAATTTTTCAAAACTATAACAATATGTTTTACCTTGAGTTGGCAGCCACTGTAGTTCGAATCTATAGAATCAATAGAGTGCAGAAGGAGGCCATTCAGCCTATCATGTCTGCACTGACCCTCCGACAGAGAACCCTACCTAGACCCAATAGCCCGCCCTATGCCCGCAACTCTGTGCATTCCTAATGGAAAATCCACCTAACCTGCACATCTTTGAGCTGTGGGAGGAAACTGGAGCACCCGGAGGACACCCACGCAGACACGGGGAGAAAGTACAAACTCCACACAGGCAGTCACCCAACCTGGAACTGAAGCCGGGCTCTGCTGCAGTGAGGCAGCAGTGCTAAACACTGTGCCACCGTGCCGCCGATAATCATCTGATTACCATGTCTTATAAGTGGTTAGTGTATTGCAGGATGACAGAAGACTATAGTGTATCTTCCCTGCCTTCGACACTCCTTTGTCTTCTAGCATAAATATCTCTCATTTCCCCTCGTCCCATTTTATTGGTACAGTCACCAATTTGAAGTCAAAGGGTGTAATTTTCTTTCATCAATTTTATCTTGGGTCAATCACTTGGCTGGAACTGGTCGGAGGAATAAAGAGGAATAAATTATTATCTAAATGGAGAGAAACTTCAAAATGCTTCCGTGCAGAGGGATCTGGGCGTACTCATGCATGAATCTCAGAACGTTAGCATGAAATTGCAGCGGATAATAAGGCAGGCAATTGAAATGTTGGCATTCATTGCGAATAGAGTATAAAAGTAGGGACATAAGAACATAAGAACTAGGAGCAGGAGTAGGCCATATGGCCCCTCGAGCCTGCTCCGCCATTCAATGAGATCATGGCTGATCTTTTGTGGACTCAGCTCCACTTTCTGGCCCGAACACCATAACCCTTAATCCCTTTATTCTTCAAAAAACTATCTAGCTATATCTTAAAAACATTTAATGAAGGAGCCTCAACTGCTTCACTGGGCAAGGAATTCCATAGATTCACAACCCTTTGGGTGAAGAGGTTCCTCCTAAACTCAGTCCTAAATCTACTTCCCCTGATTTTGAGGCTATGCCCCCTAGTTCTGCTTTCACCCGCCAGTGGAAACAACCTGCCCGCATCTATCCTATCTATTCCCTTCATAATTTTATATGTTTGTGTAAAATCCCCCCTCATCCTTCTAAATTCCAACATACAGTCCCAGTCTACTCAACCTCTCCTCGTAATCCAACCCCTTCAGCTCTGGGATTAACCTAGTGAATCTCCTCTGCACACCCTCCAGTGCCAGTACATCTTTTCTCAGGTAAGGAGACCAAAACTGAACACAATACTCCAGGTGTGGCCTCACTAACCCCTTATACAATTGCAGCATAACCTCCCTAGTCTTAAACTCCATCCCTCTAGCAATGAAGGACAAAATTCCATTTGCCTTCTTAATCACCTGTTGCACCTGTAAACCAACGTTTTGCAACTCATGCACGAGCACACCCAGGTCTCTCTGCACAGCAGCATGTTTTAATATTTTATCATTTAAATAATAATCCCTTTTGCTGTTATTCCTACCAAAATGGATAACCTCACATTTGTCAACATTGTATTCCATCTGCCAGACCCTAGCCCATTCACTTAACCTATCCAAATCCCTCTGCAGACTTCCGGTATCCTCTGCACTTTTTGCTTTACCACTCATCTTAGTGTCGTCTGCAAACTTGGACACATTGCTCTTGGTCCCCAACTCCAAATCATCAATGTAAATTGTGAACAATTGTGGGACCAACACTGATCTCTGAGGGACACCACTAGCTACTGATTGCCAACCAGAGAAACACCCATTAATCCCCACTCTTTGCTTTCTATTAATTAACCAATCCTCTATCCATGCTACTACATTACCTTAATGCCATGCATCTTTATCTTATGCAGCAACCTTTTGTATGGCACCTTGTCAAAGGCTTTCTGGAAATCCAGATATATTACATCCATTGGCTCCCCGTTATCTACTGCACTGGTAATGTCCTCACAAAATTCCACTAAACTAGTTAGACACGACCTGTCCATTATGAATCCATGCTGCATCTGCCCAATGGGACAATTTCCACCCAGATGCCTCTCTATTTCTTCCTTGATGATAGATTCCAGCATCTTCCCTATTACCGAAGTTAAGCTCACTGGCCTGGGACGTGTTGTTGCAACTGTACAGGGCATTGGTGAGACCACATCTGGAGTACTGTGCATGGTTTTGGTTGACTTACTTGAAGAAGGATATAAATGCGGTACAGAGAAGATTCACTAGATTAATTCCAGGCATGAAGAATTTGCCTTATGAATAGAGTTTGAGCAGTTTAGGCCTATGCTCATTGGAGTTTAGAAGAATGAGAGGAGATCTAATTGTGGTATGTTTCTGGAACACACCTCTTCATTCACCTGAGGAAGGAGCAGTGCTCCAAAAGCTAGTGATTCAAAACATACCTGTTGGAGTTTAACCTGGTGCTGTAAGACTTCTTACAGTGCTCACCCCAGTCCAACGCCGGCATTTCCACATCATAATTGAGGTATGTAAGATGTTAAAGGGGGTTGACAGTGTTTCCCCTTGATGGACACTCTAGAATGAGAAGCCTTAATTATAAGCTAAGGGGTGGCAGATTTAAAACAGAAATGGGGAGTGGGCAGGAAGGTGGAGATGAGGCTGAGATGAGATCAGCCATGATCGTGTTGAATGGCCGAGCAGGTTCGAGGGGCTGAGTTGCCTACTCCTGCTCCTAGTTCATATGCTCTTGTGCATCCAACACTTGCTGAGCTTGTGAAGGAACCCAGCCATAATGAAGATTATAATAAGAAGTCTTACAGCACCACGTTAAAGTCCAACAGGTTTGTTTCAAATCACTAGCTTTCGGAGTACTGCTCCTTCGAAGGAGCTGCGCTCCGAAAGCTAGTGATTTGAAATAAACATGTTGGACTTTAACCTGGTGTTGTAAGACTTCTTACTGTGCCCACCCCAGTCCAACACTGGCATCTCCACATCATGAGGATTATAATGACATTTTGCTAAATAACAGCTTAAATTTTTTGGGCGCGATTCTCTGCTGCCCACGACGGGTCGGAGAATAGCGGGAGGGCCTTCCCGACAATTTTCACAGCCTCCCGCTATTCTCCCCCCCTCCAGCCGCCCCCGACACAAATCGCTGCTCGCCGTTTGTTACGGCGAACAGCGATTCTCCGCAGGCCGATGGGCCGAATACCGTGGAGTTTACGGTCGTTTTCACGAACGCGATCACACCTGCTTTCAGCACCACGGCCGTGCTAAGGGTGGCATGGGCCTGCGATCGGTGGGCACCGATCGCGGGCAGCGGGTCCGATACCCGCGCACTATTTGTTCTTCCGCCGCCCCGCAGGATCAGTCCGCGGGGCGGCTGAGGGGCATGACGGCCCGCGCATGCGCGGGTTTGATGCGTCTGCGTGATGACGTCATCCGCGCATGCCATCCAACCCGCGCATGCGCGGCTGACGTCATTGTGCGCGTCAGCCGGCGTGACGCTTGCCGCACGGACTTAGCGACGGTCACTAGGCCCGCGATGCTGTGCTTCACGGGGCCCCGCTGCTAGCCCCGCCCGGGGGGGAGAATCGGGTCCTGGGAGGGGGCGCGGAGGCTGCCGTGAAACACGGCCAGTTTCACGGCAGCCTTTACGACTCGCCGCATTTGCGGAGAATCCTTTATGTTTGGTTGAAGGAGGCTTTGGTCAGTTACTGTCGTGCATGTTGTAGATGGTACACACTGCGTGGGGTACCAGTCAAACGGTCTGTTTTGTCATGGATGGTATCAAAGAATCATTGAATTTACAGTGCAGAGGAGGTCATTTGGTCCATCGAGTCTGCACAGGCCCTTGGAAAGAGCACCCTGTCATGATATGCAAACATGCAGCTAATGAACACATAGAATAGGACACGACCAATGAGCAGTCAGGACAGTCAGGGGTGGTATCTCACTATAAAAGGGATGAGGCACTCACACCCTGCCTCTTTCCACAGACCAACATCTACAGAGTGAGACAGGGTGTATCCTCAGCATCATCAGCAAGGCTGGTTCAGTTAGACTGAGTTACTACATTTAGATTAGCAGAGAGTCGAACTCATTGAGAACTGTGCTAATAGTTTCAATAAAACATACTGAACGCACTTCAAAGTCTGGAGCATCTTTTACTCAAAACTGCATCAAGTGGCAGCTTGTGTTATTCCAAATTACATAACATGACATGATACAAGGAGGCTGTTCAATCTAGTTAGTTAAACTCAGCAAGATCCGTGACGACCAGCGAATGTATACCGGCACAATGGAAAAGATTCAGGCTCCTCACCAGCTCAGGACCTCCGGCAATCTCAGTGCCAACTGGCGGACATTCAAGCAGAAATTTCAGCTTTACGTCGAAACACCAGGCCTCAATGGTGCGTCTAATGCACGGAAGATATCTCTTCTCCTCATCACAGCGGGTGATCACGCCTTGCAAATATTCAACTCCTTTCACTTCGCCGAAGACCAGTACAAGACAAAGTTTCAGACCATCCTGGACAAGTTTGACAGCCACTGTGAGGTGGACACCAACGAAATCTTCGAACGCTACATATTCAAGCAGCGATTGCAAGGTAAAGACAAATCCTTCACCTCATATTTAACTAACCTAAGACTGCTAGCGCAATCCTGCAACTTCGGTGATATCACTGACTCCATGATCAGAGACAAAATTGTTTTTGGAGTTCACTCTGATCCTCTGAGAGAGCAGTTACTTAAGATCAAGCATATGACCCTGCCAGTCGCGATTGAAACATGCACAGTGCATGAGGACGCTAAAAATCGCTACTCCCATTACAAAACGGCAGAAAATGATAGACTAGCCTCCCACGAGGCGGAGAGTGTGCAGGCCATCTCCCGGATGCAGCGCCTCAACATTGACAAAAGCAGCCATTGCACGTGCTCTTCCCGGGGCCCGACGCATGTGCGATGCGAATGGGATAACAAAGCGGCCGAAACCCACACTGTGCAGGTGCAGACATCTGAGAACAGCACTGCGCATGTGCAATGACACACAGAGCGTCAGGACGCCAACGTCATGACGTGTTCGAACTGTGGCATCGCCCATTTAATGAAACACTGCCCTGCAAGAGGCACATGCTGTTTAAACTGCGGGAAGCCAGGCCACAATGCAGCCCTGTGCAGATCTGCACCACCAGTCAGGAGCCAGCGCTCCCAATTCCGACGACGGCGCATCCGGAGTGTGCAACAACGCCTACAGGATTCTGATCCCGGCAGTGCAACGGATCCAGATGATGAATGCCTGGACACACCTACGGTGTGGGCATTATTACAACGTGTGAATATGCCACACCAGACTCTTCGTAAGTCCAGTCAATCCTAGCTGTGGATTCCGAGGACGAATGGCGAGCAGTGATGAAGGTCAACCACCGCCACAACCAGTTCAAACTGGACACAGGTGCCTCTGCCAACATCCATTAAAGGCAGACTTCAGACGCATTAAGAAGCCCCCCACGGTCCTTCCAGCGGCGTGCAAGCCCCTGGATTACAACGGGAATGCCATCACGGAACTGGGATTCTGCCATCTGCACGTAATCCAACCGACACACACAAGCACGGTTACGCTTTGAAATTGTTAAGCGGGACAGGGCATCCCAGTAGGTGCGCACACCTTCAAGCAGCTTAACCTCATTCAAAGGGTTTACACCACGACATCCTCCCATGTGGATCTTCAGGCCGGCATCGACGACATCCTCGCCCAGTATCCAGATGTGTTCAACGGGATGGGCACGCTGCCGTATCGATACAAGATTCTGCTACAACCTGATGCCAAGCCAGTGGTCCACGCACCACGAAGAGTCCCTGCTCCACTGAGAGAGCGCCTGAAGGCACAGCTTAAGGATCCTCAGCAAAAAGGCATCATATCCAATCACCAAACCGACTGACTGGGTCAGCTCGATGGTGTACGTAAAGAAGCCTTCAGGAGACCTGCGCATCTGCACTGATCCCAATGATCTCAATAAGAATATCATGCGGGAACACTACCCCATCCCAATGCGGGAAGAACTCACGCGTGAGATGGCACACGCGCGCTTCTTCACCAAATTGGATGCATCACAGGGATTCTGGCAAATCCAGCTGGAAGAGTCCAGCAGAAGGCTCTTCACCTTCAACATGCCTTTTGGCAGATACTGCTACAATCGCATGCCATTTGGCATCATCTCGGCATCAGAGATATTCCAACGCATCATTGGGCAGATGATGGAGGGCATTGAAGGGGTTCATGTTTACGTTGACGACATCATCATATGGTCCAAGACCCCTGAAGAACATGTGTCCCGTCTCCAGCAGGCATTCGCCGTGTACATGCCAATGGCCTAAAGTTAAACAGGTCCAAATGTTGTTTTGGCACATCGACACTCAAGTTCCTAGGCGACCAGATCTCACAGCATGGTGTGCACCCGGACACAGACAAAATCAAGGCCATTGAGGCGATAAAGGTCCCCGAGGACAAAAAGGCGGTGCTGCGCATCTTGGGTATGGTCAATTTTCTGGGCAAGTTCATTCCAAACATGGCCACACACAACATGGCCCTACACAAGCTGGTGAAAAAGTCAACTTCCTTTGAGTGGAAGGCGGCACACCAGACAGAGTGGCTGGAGCTGAAAGCCAAGCTCATCACTGCACCACTCCTGGCATTCTTCAACCCGGACCGGGAGACACAGATATCCACAGATGTGAGTCAGGATGGCATCGGCGCGGTGTTGCTTCAACGAGATAACACATCATCCTGGGCACCAGTCGCCTACGCATCAAGGGCGATGATGCCCACTGAAACCAGATATGCACAGATTGAGAAGGAGCACTTGGGTCTTCTCACCGGCATCCTCAAATTTCATGATTATGTCTACGGCCTGCCGACATTCACTGCCGAGACGGATCATAGGCCTCTGGTCCACATCATCCACAAGGACCTGAACGACATGACGCCTCGGCTACAGAGAATCCTGCTTAAACTTAGGAGGTATGACTTCAACTTGGTGTACACACCTGGCAAGGAGCTCAACATCGCTGATTAATTGTCTAACTCCATCACCTCCCTCAGTGAGCCGCTGGAGATCGTCCAACACATTGAATCGCCGATGCAGCTGTTGTTAGCACTCTCCCAGTGTCAGATGAGAAGGTAGGTCTAAAGACCCCCTCTTGCAGCACGTCATCCACAACCTCACCAATGACTGGCAGAAAGGGCAGTGCCCACAATTTCACAATGTCAAGGATGACCTGACGGTGATTGTTGGTAGCCTCCTCAAGCTGGACAGGATTGGCATTCCGCTCAGTCTGCAGAGCTTGGTGCTGCGCCAGATTCATGGGGGACACCTGGGCATCGAGAAGTGCAGACGCAGAGCCCGGCAGGCTGTCTACTGGCCCGGCATCAGCCAGGACATCTCGAACATGGTCCTGAACTGTGCTACCTGTCAGCGGTTCCAGCCAGCGCAGAGCAAGGAGACGCTCCAACAACATGACATAGTGACCTCTCCATGTCCAAGGTTGGCATCAACCTCTTTCATGCGAATGGTCGTGACTGCATATTTATCATTGACTATTTCTCGAATTACCCTGAAGTGCTGAAGCTCCCGGACCTCACCTCCCGGACCGTCATCAAAGACTGGAAGGAGACGTTCTCAAGGCATGGCATCCCAATCACCGCCATGAGTGACAATGGCCCGTGCTTTCAAAGTCGAGAATGGTCCATGTTTGCCAGGTCATACAATTTCCAGCATGTCAGCTCCAGTCCGTACTATCCACAGTCCAATGGAAAAGCCGAGAAAGGGGTGCACATTGTGAAGCAGCTGATCTGCAAGGCCGCGGACTCTGCTTCCAACATACACCTTGCACTGCTCGTGTATAGGGCGACTCCATTGTCCACTGGCATGTCGCCGGCTCAACTCCTGATGAACAGGGACCTGTGGACGACGCTTCCAGCCATACACCTGCCCAACCTGGATCACCTCCTGGTGCTGCACAAGATGCAGCAGCTTCGAGACCGTCAAAAGCAAGACTATGATGGCCATTCCACCGTTCTGGCCGTGCTATCCCCGGCAGACACTGTCAGGTTCAAGATACCGGATGGTGGGTGGTCTGCTCCGGCTGTCGTTATTCGAAAGGCTGAATGCTCCATCGTGTGAAGGAATTGACGGGCACTGCACAAAGTTGCCTGCCCGCAACCATTTTCTCTTCCATTTCCATATGTTGAACTGCCACCTCCTGAGACCTCGAACCACAAAGCCACCAGTCAGGCTTCCATCCCGCCTGTCAAAGCGCTGTCGTCCCCTCCACCACCTCTCCGGCGGTCAACCAGGATCAGATGCAAGCCTCAGAGACTGGACTTGTGAACGTTTGTTTTGTTTGCTCTGTTCTATTGTCCTCCGTCAGTCATGTTAGACAGACTCATTCACATGTACATACATTCACATACGACAGCAAAACATGAAAAAAAGGGAGCCGTCATGATATGCAAACATGCAGCTAATGAACACATAGAATAGGACACGACCAATGAGCAGTCAGGACACTCAGGGGTGGTATCTCACTATAAAAGGGATCTGGGTCACTGTCCGTGTGGAGTTTGCACATTCTCCCCGTGTCTGCGTGGTTTTCGCCCCCACAACCCAAAAATGTGCAGGGTAGGTGGATTGGCCACGCGAAATTGCCCCTTAATTGGAAAAGATAATTGGGTAATCTAAATGTATAAAAAAAAATATATATATATATACTATAAAAGGGATGAGGCACTCACACCCCGCCTCTTTCCACAGACCAACATCTACAGAGTGAGACAGGGTGTACCCTCAGCATCACACCCCAGCATGTGGCTTAGAGCAAGGCTGGTTCAGTTAGACTGAGTTACTACATTTAGATTAGCAGAGAGTCAAACTCATTGAGAACTGTGCTAATAGTTCAATAAAACACATTGAACTCACTTCAAAGTCTGGAGCATCTTTTACTCAAAACTGCATCAAGTGGCAACTTGTGTTATTCCAAATTACATAACACAACACACCTACTGAAGCCCTCACCACCCTATCCCCGTAACCCCACCTAACCTTGTTGGACACAAAGGATAATTTATCATGGCCAATCCACCTAACCTGCACATCTTTGGACTGTGGAAGGAAACCGGAGCACCCGGAGGAAACCCATGCACACACGGAGAGAACGTACAGACTCCACACAGGCAATTGAACCTGGGACCCTGGAGCTGTGAAGCAACTGTGCCAACCACTGTGCTACCGTGCTGCCCAAGGTACGTTGAACCTTTGAGAGTTACTGCAGCTGCACTCATCCAGGCAAATGGAGAGCATTCCATCAAAGTCTTGACTTGTGCTTTGAAGATGGTGGACAGGTTTTGGGGAGCCAGGAGATGTGTTACTGGCCACAAAATTCCCACTCTCTTGCATCCACAGCATTTATATGGCTGGTCTTGTGCAGTTTCTGGCCAATGGTAACCCCAGGATGTTGATGTGAGCAGTTCAGCGATGGTAATGCCATTGAATGTCAAGGGGAGATGGTTGGATTCCTTGTTGGAGGTGGTCACTGTCTGGCACTTGTGTGGCGCAAATGTTTCTAGCCAGTTGTCAACCCAAACCCCCATGTTGTCCAGGTCTTGCTGCTTATCTCTGCAGGTCTTGTGGGCAGCACGGTAGCACAAGTGGCTAGCACTGTGGCTTCACAGTGCCAGGGTCCCAGGTTTGATTCCCCGCTGGGTCACTGTCTGTGCGGAGTCTGCACATTCTCCCCGTGTGTGCGTGGGTTTCCTCCGGGTGCTCCGGTTTCCTCCCACAGTCTAAAGACGTGCTGTTAGGTGGATTGGCCATGATAAATTGCCCTTAGTGACCAAAAAGGTTAGGGGGGTTATTGGGTGACGGGGATAGGGTGGAAGTGAGGGCTTAAGTGGGTGGGTGAAGACTTGATGGGCTGAATGGCCTCCTTCTGCACTGTCTGTTCTATGTTCATATAGGCAAGGACTGCTTCGGTGTCTAAGGAGTTGCAAATTGTGCTGAACATTGTGCAATCATCAGCAAACATCTCCACTTCCAACCTTCCGATGGAGGGATGATCATTTATGAAGCAATTGAAGATTTTGAGGCCTGGGCAAGTACCCTGAGGAACTCCCATTATACTGTCACCATTGGACAATGGCTGTAATGAGGTCTGAAGCCAAACGTTTCACCCAAACACAAGTTGGTGGGCTGGATATTGCTGAGTAGGTGCCACGTGAGAGCATTGTTGATGATACTTGGCTAATAATTGAATGCGGACTTACGGAGTGGTAATTGGCTGGATTCGATAAATAATTAAACTCGCTGCAGTAAATTAGGAGCATACTTAACAGCATATGAACGCTTTATAACAAAGTGATAATCATCAATACACTGCCAATCAATCTCTCTGGCCCCAAAAGGGAGAACAATTTGAAATGCAATGAGACATTTCGACACTGAGAACACAGGGAGAAAAGAGGCATTTCATATTCCCATGAAATGTGACAGCAACTCAGTAAACTAAAGCTGACATTTTTTTTCTCCCTCCGAGTTAATGCTATTTTTGAAAGTGCTCTTAAGTTATTGGGGAAAAAAATAATTTGGGGACACTGCAGCATTTACACAGAATAAGCTGAATTAATGAGGAGTTGTAACAGGGGAACTATCAGCTTGCTGAATGCCGCTTTTACGCTGATCGCAGTATGTAATTTGGGTTATGATAGCATGTTGTTATGCTTCAGGAAGAAACAGTGGCTTTGAAAGGATGGGAGCAGGTTGTCTCTCTATTTATAAATGCAAAGCAACAGAGTAAATGTAGCTGAATTGTTGAGTCATTTTCTCTTTGTGAAAAGAGTCAAATTGTCCTCCCACCAAATTTGTCATAATCTCAGATGATAGGTTAGACATGAAAGGAGTAGACTACGGAGTGTAGTGTGTCTGGTTCAAACAGATGCTCACTGCAGTTTATTGTAATGCATCCAAACAATCATTGCTTTCAATAAACTCATAATCCAATGATCTTATTTAATCTGTTCTTTAGTAGGCTTGTGAGGACACTATTTTGCAATTTTCAAAACTAAGAGATTGAATGCAATGTGAATGAAGCTTTAGATATAAATGATGAATCATAGAATCCCTACAGTACAGAAGGAGGCCATTCAGCCCATCGAGTCTGCACTAGCCCTTAGAAACAGCACCCTACTTTTTTTTTATAAATGTTTTTTATTCAGTTTTCATGTTTTATATTGAACAAATTACAAATTGTTAGAGAGTGAAAAAATACACGCAAAAATTAACATATATATTTACAGGTGAGCATCTTCGTAGTAATAACTGTGGCCTCCCCCTCTTTGCCGGCATACATATTTTACATTCCCCAACATGTTTATTGGCATTTATTTAGTTTGGTTTTGGGCCTTAGCTAGCCATCAAACCCCCGTAACGAGCCCGTAGCCCCCCCCCCCCCTCCCCGCCGGCTACCTTCCCCCGACTATTCTTCCTCTTGTACGTTGGCCACAAACAGGTCCCGGAACAATTGCATGAATGGCTCCCACGTTCTGTGGAAGCCGTCGTCCGACCCTCGGATGGCGAATTTGATTTTCTCCATTTGGAGAGAATCCGAGAGGTCGGACAGCCAGTCTGCAGCTCTGGGCGGTGCTGCTGACCGCCAGCCAAACAGGATTCTACGGCGGGCGATCAGGGAGGCAAAGGCAAGGGCGTCCGCCCTCCTCCCCAGGAATAGATCTGGCTGGTCTGAAACCCCGAAGACCGCCACTATCGGGCATGGCTCCACCCTCACCCCCACCACTTTGGACATAGCCTCGAAGAAGGCTGTCCAGTACTCCACAAGTCTGGGGCAAGACCAGAACATGTGGGCGTGGTTGGCCGGGCCTCTTTGGCACCGCTCACATCTGTCCTCCACCTCCGGGAAGAACCTACTCATACGGTTTCTCGTTAAGTGGGCTCTATGTACCACTTTTAGTTGCGTCAGGCTGAGCCTTGCGCACGTGGAGGTGGAGTTGACCCTATGCAGTGCTTCGCTCCAGAGTCCCCACCCTATCTCCATCCCCAGGTCGTCCTCCCATTTCCTTCTTGTTGCGTCCAGTACGGTGTCGTCCCTATCTACCAGTCGGCCATACATGTCACTGCAGTTCCCTTTCTCTAGGATACTTGCGTCCAGTAGGTCTTCCAGTAGTGTCTGTCGTGGCGGTTGTGGGTACGTCCTTGTCTCCTTTCGTAGGAAGTTTTTGAGCTGCAGGTACCGTAGCTCGTTCCCCCCAGCTAGCTGAAATTTCTCTGTCAGTTCGTCCAGTGTTGCGATCCTGTCATCCGTGTATAGGTCCCTGACTGTCAGTGTCCCCCCGTCCTGTCTCCACCTTTTGAAGGTGGCGTCAGTCAGTGCTGGTTTGAACCTATGGTTGTTGCAGATGGGAGCCTTGTCCGACATTTTGTTCAGGCCAAATTTCTGCCGCAGTTGGTTCCAGGATTGGAGGGTGGCTGTCACCACTGGGCTGCTGGAGTGTTTTTTGGGTGGGGATGGGAGTGCTGCCGTGGCGAGGGCCCGGAGGGAGGTTCCCATGCAGGAGGCCTCCTCCGCACGCACCCACTCGGCTTCTGGCTCCTGGATCCATCCCCTTACTCGCTCGGCTGTTGCCGCCCAGTGGTAGAATTGTAGATTCGGGAGGGCTAGCCCCCCCCTGGATTTTGTTTTCTGTAGGACCTTCTTTGGGATCCTAGCATTTTTACCCCCCCATACGAACGCCATGATAAGTTTGTCCAGCGCTATGAAGAAGGCCTTGGGGATGTAGATCGGAATGGATCTAAACAGGAAGAGGAACCTGGGCAATACGTTCATTTTGATCGTCTGGACTCTTCCTGCGAGGGAGAGTGGGAGTGTGTTCCAGCTTTGCAGGTCCTTTTTTACTTCCTCCGCCAGGCTGGTGAGGTTCCATTTGTGGATCCCTTTCCAGTCATGGGCTATTTGGATCCCCAGGTAGCGGAATTTATGTCGGGCTTGTTTGAACGGCAGCCCCTTTAGTGCTGCCCCCCCCCCCCCCCCCCCCCCCCCCCCCCCCCCCCTTGCTGGTGTACTGGGAAGATCTCGCTTTTGCTCATGTTGAGTTTGTAGCCCGAGAAGGCTCCAAACTCTTTCAGGAGCGCGATGATTCCGTCCATGCTGCTTTGTGGGTCCGAGATGTAGAGGAGCAGATCGTCTGCATAGAGTGAGACTCTGTGCTCTCTGCCTCCCCTTCGGATCCCCCTCCAATTTTTTGCTGCCCTGAGCGCAATTGCTAGCGGTTCGATTGCTAGTGCGAACAGCAGTGGGGACAGTGGGCATCCTTGTCTGGTGCCCCTGTGCAGCTGGAAGTATTGGGAGTTGGTATTGTTGGTCCGTACACTCGCCATGGGGGCGTTGTATAGGAGTTTTACCCACGCGGTGAACCCTGTTCCAAGCCCGAACCGCTCCAGTACCTCTATGAGGTATTTCCATTCGACTCTGTCGAAGGCCTTTTCTGCGTCCAGGGAGACGATCACCTCTTGTGTTCTCTCCCCGGAGGGGGTCATTATCACGTTCAGCAGGCGCCTGATGTTCGAGGTGAGCTGTCTACCTTTGACGAAGCCCGTCTGGTCCTCTGTGACCACCTCAGGTACACAGTCTTCTAGCCTTTTGGCTAGGATTTTGGCCAGTATTTTGTCGTCTGCGTTCAGCAGAGATATGGGTCTGTATGACCCACATTCCGTTGGGTCTTTGTCTTTCTTAGGTATCAGCGAGATTGAGGCCTGTGCTAACGTGGGTGGCAGTGTGCCCCTAGCTAGCGAGTCTGTGAACATCTCCCGCAGGTGCGGTACAGCACCCTACTTAAGCCCATGCCTCCAGCCTATCTTGGTAACCCAGAAACGCCACTTAACCTTTTGAACTCTAAGGGGCAATTTAGCATGGTCAAGCCACCCAGGGAATCGGAGCGTCTGGAGGAAACCCACGCAGACACGGGGAGAAAGTGCAAATTCCACACTGTCACCTGAGGGCCGGAATCGAGCCCTGATCCCTGGAGCTGTGAGGCAGCAGTGCTAACCACTGTGCCACTGTGCTACTGTGCCACCCACAATGAAACTTACCACCAAAGTAAATTAAAAATAACATCCAGAAAAAAGAAAGACATGTCCCCCCCCCCCCCCCCCCCCCCCCCACCACACACACTTTCGTTCACATGCACACACACACACACTCGCTCACACACATGGGGCGGGATTCTCCGATCTCCCTCCGGGTCGGAGAATCGCCCGGGGCCGGCGTCAATCCCGAATTCCCCAGCACGGGAGATTCGGCGGGGGCGGGAATCGGTCCGCGCCGGTCAGCGTGCCCCCCCCCCCGGCGATTCTCCGGCCCGCGATGGGTCGAAGTCCCGCCGCTGTCATTCCTCTCCTGCCGGCATGGATCAAACCACCTACCTTACTGGCGGACGCAGGCGGTGCGGGCGGGCTCCGGGGCCCTGGGGGGGGGGTGCGGGGCAATCTGGCCCCGGGAGGTGCCTGCACGGTGGCCTGGCCCACGATCGGGACCCACCGATCGGCGGGCGGCCTGTGCCGTGGGGGCACTCTTTTCCTTCCGCCTTCACCACAGTCGTCACCATGGCGGAGGCAGAAATGACCCCCTCCCCTACGCATGCGCGGGGATGACGTCAGCAGCCGCTGACGCTCCGGCGCATGCATGGACTTCCGCCGACCGGCGAAGTTCCTTCTGCCCCGGCTGGCGTGGCGCCAAAGGCCTTCCACGCCAGCCGGCGGAGCGCCAACCACTCCGGTGGGGGCCTAGCCCCTCAATGTGAGGGCTTGGCCCCTAAACACACCTTTGGGGTGGCCCGATGCCGGAGTGGTTCACGCCACTCCGTCACGCAGGGACCCCCCCCCGCCCCGCCGGGTAGGGGAGAATCCTGGCCATGGAATCTCGCTCACACACACTCACTTTCGTTCGCACACACACAATCATACTCAACATCCCAAGAGGCAAAAAAAAACAAGTACCAAAGTAAGGATAATGCCAGTAATCTCCCATCTCAGGCAACGCTCCCACCCTCAAGGTTTGAAGTGCCTAAGGAGCCTGGTATTGATGCATTTACACTTGGGCAAGCATATTACTTGATTGTGTAATTTAGAAGATAGGTGCTCATTTCAGCCAATCACGCTTTACTCATGTGACACACACCAAAGAGTAGATGTTGTGGTCATACCAGCTGCAGGAATTGACACGGGCAGGATGGACCCCATCGAAAGGTCCTTTGACCTCGGGCAGGAATTTCCGGTCTTGGGGGAGGGGTGGGTGCAACCATAAAATCCCTCCCCAAGTGTAAAGTTGTTGATGCCATTGAGGTGTGGCTTTAGGAGATTTATTATAATAATAGTCTATATTGTCACAAGTAGGCTTACATTAAGTTACTGTGAAAGCCCCTCGTCGCCACATTCCATGCGCCTGTTTGGGTACACAGAGGGAGAATTCAGAATGTGCAGATCACCTAACAAAACATCTTTCGGGACTTGTGGGAGGAAACCGGTGTGCCCGGAGGAAACCCACGCAGACACGGGGAGAAACGTGCAGACCCCGCACAGACCAAGCCAGAAATCGAACCTGGGACCCTGGCATTGTGAAGCCACTGTACTAACTACTATGCTTCCGTGTTATATTAATAATATTGATCAGTGCATTTTGATTCCACTCTCCTTACCTATTCAAAGGAGTAACCTTGTATAATCCAAAATAATGTGCTGATTTCTGATTCATGAAAATCCAACATTAAATGTTTTCTCATATCCACCAAATGTTTCTTTGCATATTGCAGTTGCTAAGTAGCTCTCAGCAGGGAACTGAGGTCAAACCGATGAGAATGGCATATTATTTAAAATTTGCCATTGAGGTGTTAAAGACTATTTTGTTTTGAGGCTTTTTTCTGTAACTTTTAGTGCCTGCAGCATAAATGTCTAGTGAATTCATCATTGCTTTTAACATTATAAAATGAATGATGTAACAACCGAAGAGTGACATTCAGCACATAATCTAAATTGAACACATTAGAACAATCCTGAATTGGAGCAATTTGTCTCAACGTTTTATCTTCTGAAAGATGTGAGATATGTCTGCATATTTTAAAGTCATTTTAATACTGAATTGGAATGGTTTGGGAGAAATCTGAACTCTCCTTTCAAATAGCTCAGCGATATGGCCAGTGAATGCTCGAGGAATGATTTTGCGTCACAGCAACTTTTGACATGTATGCTCATCATCTCCATTCTGCTGAAGTAAATTTTGGTTACTTAACATGGTGTGGGTAGGAAGAAGAGCAGAGAATTTTCCTGGTATCCTGGCCAACATGAAAATGAAAAAATGAAAATCGCTTATTGTCACGAGTAGGCTTCAATGAAGTTACTGTGAAAAGCCCCTAGTCGCCACATTCCGGCGCCTGTCCGGGGAGGCTGGTACGGGAATCGAACCGTGCTGCTGGCCTGCTTGGTCTGCTTTAAAAGCCAGTGATTTAGCCTTGTGAGCTAAACCAGCCCCTGTCCATTATTTATTGTCAATCACCGAGGGCAATTAAGTCAACCACATTGCTGTGGGTCTGGAGTCATGTGTTCTTTTAACCATTGGGCCTTCTCCATGATTGAGGCCCCCAGTAGTGGAAGTCCCACCATTGAAGAGTAGCCGGCCAATGAGTGGCTGGCAGCTCCTCATGCCACCACCACAGTAGGAGCAGTAGCTGCAAATGGCAGTACATCCACCTGAGGCCCATGGTCATGGAGAGACCTCAGGTCACGTGAGTGAAGGCGGAATGGGGGTCACAGGATGGGGAGGCACAGGAGATGGGAGGGGGGGTCAGACGCAAGGGCAGGGTGTGACTTTCGAAGGCCATTCTGGGTCCATCAGTCGGGGAGAGAGTACCTGTTCGCAATGGACCTCCCACCCACCCCAAAGGACGCCGCCAGAAAACTTGACATGTTTTGCCTCACAGCCTTCTGAAGGCACGGGAGTCCGATACAACCTCCATTAAATCCCTGAGCCACCATTAAATTGCAATGGGGTTAGGGAGAATGGGTGTACATTTACTGATTACTGAGCCTAAATGACATCCTTTCCCCCAAGGACTCCTACATCAGACTCCTACTTATTGGCTACAGCTCCGCCTTCAACACCAGAATCCCAACAAAGCTCATATCAAAACTCCAAAACCTAGAACTCGGCTCCTCCCTCTGCAACTGAAACCTCGCCTTCCTAACTCACAGATCGCAATCAGTAAGAATAAACAACAACACCTCCTCCACGATAGTCGTCAACATTTGGGTCCCGTAAGGCTGCGTGCTCAGCCCCCTACTATACTCCTTCTACACACATGACTGTGTGGCAAAATTCGACTCCAACTCCATCTACAAGTGTGCTGATGACACAGCCGTAGTGAGTCGGATCGGAAACAACGATGAGTAAGAGTACAGGAGGGAGATAGAGAACCTAGTGACATGGTGCAACGACAACAATCTCTCCCTCAATGTCAGCAAAATTAAGGAGCTGATCATCAATTTAAGTAAATGAAGTGTCGTACATGCCCCTGTCTGCATCAATGGTGCCAAGGTGGAGATATTTGACAGCTTCAAATTCCGAGGTGTACACATCACCAACAATCTGTCCTGGTCCACCCAAGAAAGCATAACAGCGCCTATCCTCAGGAAACTAAGGAAATTCGGCATGTCCTCATTGAGTCTTACCAATTTTTACAGATGCACGGAAGAAAGCATCCTATCAGGCTGCATCATAATAATAATAGTTAATAGTGTCACGTGTGCGAAGTCTACACGTTCTCCCTATGTCTGCATGGGTTTCCTCCGGGTGCTCCGGTTTCCTCCCACAAGTCCCGAAACACGTGCTATTAGATAATTTGGACATTCTGAGTTCCCCCTCTGTGTACCCAAACAGGCAGCGGAATGTGGCGACTAGGAGCTTTTCATAGTAACTTCATCGCAGTGTTAATATAAGCCTACTTGTGACAATAAAGAATATTATTACACTCTGTATGCTTCACCCAATGTTTATGTCTATGTATTTACATTGAGCATTTATCGTATGCTCTATGTTTTTCATGTATGGAATGATCTGTCTGGACTATATGCAAAGCAATACTTTTCACTGTATCTCGGTACACGTGACAATAAATCTAAATCTAATCTAACAGTGCAGAAGGAGGCCATTTAGTCCATTGAGTCTGCAGCAACCCTCTGAAAGAGCTCTCTGAAAGAGCCCAATTACCCTGTCCTATTGCCATAACCTGTAGAAGCCAACTTCTTTCTAACACACCTAATAGGTCAAAGATAGCTAAATATTAAGCCCCTGTCTTACTAAATACCCATTTTAAATTCACTCATAACCTCAGGTCATCTCAAAACATACAGCTTACAAAACAGCATGGCACAGCACAAATTCTTCAACATAAAAACACATAATTCAACAGAAACACAGAAGAACCTGATAGATTAAAACAAACACTTTGACAAGACTGTGTCCTAGGACAGGGCAGGCCCTATGGCAACAGCATAGCAACAACATGGTAATATCAAGGCACCAGTGTTCTCAATGTTGATAACAGTTAAGTCAGCAAGAAGTCAGTTCAAGCCGGTCGCGATAACAGCATAGAATCGTATTCCATAACACATACAAGAATTCATTTATGAAACATTTCAAGTTAATGTTGCACATTAAAGACTGACAGCTAACCGTCAACTCAAACTCATATGGTTTTAACCCAAACCAACTAGGATTACATGGGGTGTAGATAGATGGTTAAAGACTGATATGATTTAGTATAACCGTGATAGTCCATACGGCCATCTTTATCCTGGATCATTCTATACTTTGATCTAAACTATTCATTATCTCTATATTTTCACTTTCCACTCTAACTCTTGAAGTAAATGCAAGCTGTTTGCCGTAAGCAAGAAAATCATTTCTGTATCATTTGAAAGTTAAATTGTGTATAAATTACTTCTCTTTGAGTCCTTTTGCATACCAGACTTAATAGAGAATAAGATTTAAGTGATTCTCAATTGTGATCAAATAGAAGACAAGAAGCGATTCGTATTTGCACCCAAAAAGTGTTAACTCAAATTTCTACTGAGTTTTAGTGTTCGCAAGTGCCACTAGATCCGCATGGTAGAACTCTACATAACCCCAACTAACCTACATATAAATGGCAATTATAGCACGGCCAATCCACCTAACTTTCACATCTTTGGGCCGTGGGAGGAAACTCGGAGCACCCGGAGGAAACCTGTGCCGACTCTCCGTGGATGGCGCTGGGTTTTTCCATCGTTTTCTGTTTTGGTTTCAAGTTTCCAGCATCCGCAGTACTTTTCTTTCAGACCAAAGCTTGTGCCAGCCATCGCAAAGCCCCAGTGGGAACTGGCCACAGCCCAAGGTCCTTCTGCCTTGGTACTGAGGGCCTTTAAACCGCGTAAAAGCCCCAGGGCTCTGTGCATCACACAATATTTGTCATGAAATGTAAATGTACATTTTAAATATAGCCAACCATGCCAAGTGTAGTCGAACATCTCATGCGCCATATCGAAGAAGCTGAATTGTATTGCACTTCATGGATTGTCAAATATGATCTGTTGTGCAAAATATTTTTACAAATTTTATGAATTAGGTGTTTATTTTGGAAAAGAAAATTCAAATTGAACTCATCCATTGCATCTCCCTCAATCTTCTTGCCTGCCACCACTCACAGGCCTCCAACAAGCAATTGCTGCTCGGGCAAGCTTAAGGCTAGAATGCACCATGAGAGTGCACCTTAACCCAGTGCTTCCCAAACCATTTCCTGATGTGGTCCCACTCATTCTCCATGTGACCCCCCCCCCCCCCAGAATAATAACAGTGGTTGGGGTGGGGTGGGAGAGTGGTTTGACCTGGTTGGGGGAGGGCGGGGGGTTTGATAGTTGTTGAGCACTGGCAGGATTGTTAAGCAAGGAGGTTGCTGAGTGGCGGGAACATTGAAAGTTGATCAGCGAGAGGCAGTGGGTTTGAAGCTATTGAGAGAAACAAAAGACCCAACCTTTCCGCAGGCTCTGGTTTTAACAGAAATTTGGCCTCAGAAAACTGGGATTTCTGCCGCACTTCTAGCTAAGTCACGTGAAATGGGAGCCACGCTGTATCCAGCCAAAGGGTCAGTCACCAAAATCAATGAGTATAAGTTCTGTGTAGGGATTACAAGCGAATCTGGGATTGTACTCCTTACCGATGTTAAGGAAGATTTAACAGAAATGCTTACACCTATGGAGGCTACTGATGGAGTAGATAGAGAAAAACTGTTCCCACTGGCTGTAGAATTGGGATCACAGAAAACAAATTTAAAATAACTAGAAAAATTACCAGAGTGGAGACGAGGAGAGTTTATTTTACTTTGCGTCTTGCTACAATCTGGAATGCACAGCCTGAAAAAATAATGGAAGTGCATTCAATAATAATCTTCAAAAGGGAATTAGATAAATACTTGAATAAAAATATTTTTGGGGGCTCCTCATGTGGTAATATACCTTTAAGGGATATCAGCATGACATCATAAGAAGGGAAATGTGTTATGTGATCCTGTCTTGGTTTCACTTTTGCTTTGAGCAGAGCACACACGTACAGCTCTGACATCTTCAAGCTTCATACTGTGTAACCTGTGTCCAGTCATAATAAATGAACCAGCAACATGGTGACCCAATGTGCTATGAGGAATTGGTGCCTTGTGGTCTGTACAGTAAATAAGCCCAAGGTATTATATTATAATAATCCGACATCTCATAGAGTCATTTTCATTGATAACACAGAAGGAGGCCATTTGTACCATCGTCTCTCTCCATCATTTTTAAGCATGGGTTACATTCTTCTTTCCAAATCCCATAACTGCCTTTCATATCCATTATTAATGTTTCGTAGAGTTTATGGAGAACATGGGGCAGCACGGTAGCATGGTGGTTAGCATAAATGCTTCACAGCTCCAGGGTCCCAGGTTCGATTCCCGGCTGGGTCACTGTCTGTGCGGAGTCTGCACATCCTCCCCGTGTGTGCGTGGGTTTCCTCCGGGTGCTCCGGTTTCCTCCCACAGTCCAAAGATGTGTGGGTTAAGTGGATTGGCCATGCTAAATTGCCCGTAGTGTCCTAAAAAGTAAGGTTAAGGTGGGGGGGGGGGGGGTGGGGGGGGGGGGGTTGTTGGGTTACGGGTATAGGGTGGATACGTGGGTTTGAGTAGGTTGATCATTACTCGGCACAACATCGAGGGCCGAAGGGCCTGTTCTGTGCTGTACTGTTCTATGTTCTATAGGGGGGTGGCAGGGGATGGTAGTGGGACGAAGGTGGTAGCTCTTTCAAAGGGACAGCACAGGTTTGATGGTTCAAACGGCCTGCTACCCATGCTGTACACTTCTGCACCGATTTGTCCCGGATGAGTTCAAACAAATGCGAACCCAAAACTGCTGCAGCAGTGTGAACTCTGAATCAAATGATTTAATATCACATAAACACAAACATTATTCTGCAAAGGAGAGGAGGAACCTTGTCAAATGTGTGTTTAACTGCATGTAGGTGCGAAGTAATGGGATGCAGTTTGCTGGGTATATCAGCGAGCAAATGTCAGCTGTTGGCAGCAGAATTGACAGACCCAACAAAATTGGTTCTGGTGACTGAACAGGTCTGGTCTCCTGTCAGGGAAATTCAATAGTGTTAGACTAATGTTACAGCCATCTCTTTGTCTCACATTCAGCATCTTATCTTTTCAATTACTCTGGTTTGGATTCTCGTTCCTTTCCCACAAAATCTTGCAATCCAGAGTAGCGTTTTAATCTTCAAGCCACTGAAGCAGAATCAAACAGTAATCAGATGCGCGCTTCTCAAAAATCTTCTTTCTTTACTAAGCCCAAAATCATGGAAGGCGAATTCTTCCTCATCTGTGGTATCATCGTCACACATGTACTCATCAAAAATAACCTCCCCTCAGGATTTCCAGGGCTATTCCAACCCTCCGAGGTTACAGCTTCACTCGGGCTGCCAGCCAGAAGAAACCTTCAGCAGGACCGTTCCCTATTGAATAGCCTGGGCCTATATTTTCTCGAGATTAGAAGAGCATTTAGATGAGCACACAAACCATTCTTAGATGGCTAGACAATGAGATACTGAGAGGCTATTTTCCCTGGCTGGAGAGAATAGAATCACAATTCACAGTCCCGGGATCAGGGATCGGCCATTTGGGACTGAGATGAGGTGAAATTTCTTCCCTCACAGTGTTGTGAATCTTTGCAATTCTCTGTGCCAGCGAGCTACGGTTTCTCAGTTGTTGAGTGTGCTCAAGACTGAGATCGATTTATTTCTGGGAATCTAGGGATAGGCCAGCAAAGTGGAGATAATTTAGCTATTAAGCTATGATTGTATTGAACAATGAGGTAGGCCCAATGGGCTGTAGGCCGACTCCAACCTTCCTCACCTTGTTATGTTCTTATTTACAATGTCACTCTCGATGACATTAGAAAGCAGCAATCGCCCACGATCAATACAATACAGTCCAGGTAGGTTCAGCATTGTGTTCTACACAAAGTCAAGCTGTTTTTACCCTTCCTTCTTATCCATTCAACTCATTTGCGATGGAACCCCACCACTATGGTGGGCATTGCTGTGATTGATGTTTAAATGATTTTGGTTGCAGGAGATAAATATTGGCCCGGGCACATGGGAAATTTCCTTGTTCACCTCTGAATAGTTCTGTGAGGAAGTTCACATCCTCCGGGGAAGGCAGACCAGGCCGCATTTTAACCAAAGACGCGACTTCCAACAGTGGAAACCTCCTTCATTATTGATTGGACTGGATTTGCTTCTGGAATGCGATTTAAATCCACAAGCTCCTAACTCAGAATCAGAGTCATCTACTTCTCACATTAGACATCCTGTGGTCTCTCAGAGCCAGACTGCCTATTTAGAGGAAGTTCAGCGTTGTGGGTGATTGCTCATGGGCTAGCATCTTCTACATTTGTTAGTCTTAAGAGCGATCTCGGAAACAATGGTCCCAGTACAGATAAGGGGTCAGGAGGATGAGGGGAAACCTGACTGGCAGGCGCCAGCTTTGACAAAGAATCATCCAGTCTCAAAACGTTAGCTCCCTTCTCTCTCCACAGATGCTGTCAGATCTGCTGATATGGTCCCGTATTTTCTGTTTTTGTTTCTGATTCCGGCATCCGCAGTAATTTGTTTTTATCCCAGTGATACCTGGGACTTACCATTAAGTTCAGGTTCCATTGGCATTGCCTTTTCGGGACGGCCTGCAATCCCAGCAGTGGCCTCCGTTCCTGGTGGCGCTGATGGGCCAAGAGAGCTGCCAGCCCTCTGATTGGTTGGCAGCTCTCAGAAATGGGATTTCCTATTGAACAAATTAAGCCAATTAAAGGCTGGCATCATAAAATGGCTGTGGAACAATCTGGCCAAGCAGAGGTGGGCTCACCACAGACACTTATGTGAGGGAGCAGGACCCTACCCCTAACAGAAAATTCAACCCATGATTCCCAAAACTTTCCACACTGGTGTTTTCTCCACCTCATGTCTGTGTCTATTGCAGACTACTTATTTCATAGAATTTACAGTGCAGAAGGAGGCCATTCGGCCCATCGAGTCTGCACCGGCTCTTGGAAAGAGCACCCTACCCAAGGTCAACACCTCCACCCTATCCACCTAACCCAGTAACCCCACCCAACACTAAGGGCAATTTATCATGGCCAATCCACCTGACCTGCACATCTTTGGACTGTGGGAGGAAACCGGAGGACCCGGAGGAAACCCACGCACACACGGGGAGGATGTGCAGACTCCGCACAGACAGTGACCCAAGCTGGAATCGAACCTGGGACCCTGGAGCTGTGAAGCATTTGTGCTATCCACAATGCTACCGTGCAGCCCTACTTGGTAGCGATTGATTGCAATGTTTAGACAGCAACTCCATTATTATTGAATCAGTATCATAAAAGGTGGAATAGATGTTGATCTTTTTTGTCTAGCAGTTTGCATTTGTATTATCCCAAAGAGACTGAAAACTTTCAAAAAGAAATTCAAACGTCCAGTTGAGAGCTGAAAGGATAACATAAGATTTCATGTACTTAAATAAACAGACGAAAAGCACCATGGACTAAACAATATTGGTGTCAGCAATTTATACTTCAAACTACAAGACAGAGCTATCCCCTTTTACTTTTAACACAACTGAAAAATCTGCTTCACAGGCATACTTACATTGTCCCTTAAATAGTTATTAAATTTTCCCAAACTCAGTCCAAAGTGATTCTCCACTCCCTAGTGTTTATTTCCATTCCTTTCTGTTCCCAGTCTGATCATTTTTAATGCCAGAATTGTCTTCCGCAGTGAGGGTTTTTTTCCGGTGATTCTCCATCTTCTCCAAGCTGGGTGAATCTTCCAACCTCTTTCCAAAATCCCATGAATTTGTTCTTTTCAATTTGAGTGACAGCTCCCACCTGCATTTCTGATTGGTGAACCATAGAGACCTCTGGTCTCTGGTTGCTCCCTCTCTCGCTCGAACCCTAATAGACTAACGTGCCTGTGTGATGTTTTAGGAAAGCCTGTAACCTGATAACCCAATGGTGTCCTTTACCCCTCCCATTGCAAAGTCCTTCAGCTTAGCAATGTGAATCACATGGGTCCTGTATCCATGTAGAACGCTGATTGGCTTTCCTTTCAAAACAAACTCTATTCTATCATATAATTAAATGGTCAGTCCAACTTTCTCAACACTCGGACTTTGGAGACTCACATTTTATCCACTGCCGGCACACAGGTTGCTGTCATTATCCCTAAGCATAAACACCTTCTTCCAAGTAAAACCATCTGGGCTTCACTCAATTTGTCTGCGGTTGATCCTGGCGTATTTTCCTTGGCCCTCTGAGTGCTATAATAATAATAATAATCTTTATTAGTGTCACAAGTAGGCTTACATTAACACTGTAATGAAGTTACTGTGAAAATCCCCTAGCCGCCATTCTCAAGCACCTGTTTGGGTACACTGAGGGAGAATTCTGATTGTCCAATTCACCTAACAAGCATGACTTTCAGGACTTGTGGGAGGAAACCGGAGCTCCCGGAGGAAACCCACGCAGACATGGGGAGAACATGCAGACTCCGCACAGAGAGTGACCCAAGAGGGACTCGAACCTGGGACCCTGGCGCTATGAAGCTACAGTGCTAACCACTGTGCTACCATGCTGCTCACTACTTTTGCCAATACACCTAATGTCTACCTAACCCTAAATTCTGCTCGGATTTGAGCGGAAAAGCGTGCCCGTGTGCCTAACCCCATTTCAAACAGTGTGATCCAGATCCAACAGGTAGAGAAGAAACCTTTCACTCTTTTCTGGGCAAGATTTTCACTAAAGTCTCAGCGGTGAAAGATAATAATCAGTTTTACTGGAAATGTATGTATCAGTTTTTATCGTTAAAAGCCTCCATTTCACTTTGCTGTGCTTGTCTTAAGTCATATTATAATCTGAAAACAAAGTAATCTGACCTGCCCCTCAATTAATCCGTGTAAAGGGTCCCACCTGCTCAGATATCATCTTCACTCTCATCCATCTCCGATCTGACAGGAAACACCAAATTTATTTTTACACATGCTTCATCTACATTCATTGCACCTGGTTGGAAATATATTCTCTCTAATTCTCTGCGTGACAAGGTTCCTTAGTTTATTGTCAAAACATTCATTGGTTGCCATATGGGAAGAGGCCATTCTGCCCCTTGTTTCTGAACTAGCTCTCTGCAGGCGAGATTTACCTAGATCCACTTCCCTGCACATTTTTCCCATTTCCCTGCACATTTTTCCCATTTCCCTGCACATTTTCCATTTCAGGTGATGATCGAATTCCCTTTTGAATACCTCAGTTGAAGCTGCCTCCACCACACTCTCAGCCAGTGCATTCTCAACCAGAACCATTCACTACATAAATGGGTGGTGTCTCCCAATGTCGTCAATGCTTCACTTGCCAATCACATTCGATCAATATCCTCTCATTCCCAATTTTCCCACCAATGAGAACAGTTTTTCCCTGTCATACCATATCCCTAAGTTCCCATCTCCAGCCTAGTGATCTGGCTCAAGTCTAAAAAATATCAACCAGTATATCATCCCTCTCCATTGCTATTTTCACTTCTCCATTGAGAAGTGGGCTGGTTTAGCACAGTGGACTAAACAGCTGGCTTGTAATGCAGAACAAGGCCAGCAGCACGGGTTCAATTCCCGTACCGGCCTCCCTGAACAGGCACCAGAATGTGGCGACTAGGGGCTTTTCACAGTAACTTTATTGAAGCCTACTTGTGACAATAAGCGATTATTATTATATTATTAGACTTCCCACTCCTCCTGTGGAGCTGGGTACAGTAACAGCTGGGGGAGGTTGGTAATGTGGAGAGGGTGGGTCAGGGGATAGTCAGGTTATGCGCAAGCCTAGGAGAGGTGTTGGGGTGGTGGGGGCTGGACTGGTGTGGATGGGGGGGGGGGGGTGGTTGAGTCCTGGTTTGGCTGGATTTGGAAGCCAGGGGAGGGAGTCTGGTAGGTAGGTGATGGAGTCAGGGAGAGTGAGTTGGTGGTGGATAGTCTGATCGGATCGGGGCGGGGGGGTTGGGGGGGGGGGGGGGGGGTGTCAGGTGGGAGTTGGCTGGTGGAGTGAGTGAGATCAAGTGAGTTCCTGGGCATGATGTAACAGCCGCGTTGTGCGCAGTTCAGATGTGTGCGTGCCGATTAAATCGTGGGAGAGGCCGAAATCGGGATCCACGTCAGACGCGAATCGGTTCACGATCTAACCAGCCTGCTACTGTTGGCAGGTTCTGGATTCCGCCTAGACATAGCAGAACACCATTTGAGACCGATTAAGGGCAATTTCTATCACATTAACGTGTTGGAAGCCCAAGCTAACTGCCTCTCAGGCTGGGGGTTTGAGGAGCTCAGCACCTGCAAACCTTGCAGGCGATCTCCCAAACTGTGCATACCTTTCACAGGGGAAACTTCAGCTACTGTCTGTCTGTCCCACCAAACATAACCAGGACAGAGCTCTGTTTGTGGTGAAGGTCACTTTAACTCCCTTTGACTGTGAACAGCCTCTGGCTTCACAACTGAAAGCTATTGCTAATAAGAAATTGGCATTGTTAGTTATGTGAGCACTTCACAGCTCTCGAGTGCATTCTCGTAGGTACACAAGCCAAGTCTCAGACGAATTTTATTGCATAGCATTCCAGTCAAACTGTAAGGCCTGAACACTTTGGCTAAACCCTGAAAGCATCAACACCACAGAGGCAGCAGCCAACAATCAAACATCAAAGAGCTGGGTTTCAGCACTGAGGTTATCTCCTCAACCAGAGGGTCAGTGTGTGGATCGGGGGAGGGTACCCGAACAAGGTCCCCTATGTGTTCCCGGCAGGGGTCTGGGGTCTAGGGGCCCGTGTTGAGGCCAGGGCTGAGTGTGCGGTGCAGGGTCCTCCAGAACACCTGGCTTGGTGGATGAGAGAAGGTGGGACACTAAGGGTGTGGGAGGCTCAGGGGATTTGAGCGTCCCAGGTTGCAAGCCCTAACTGGTTGTTGGTCTGACTCCTTCTACAATCCTTACAACAACCAAGATGGATGGTGACTCTGCAGCTGGTGTCCTCATGGTGCTGGTGGCAGCCCAAGAGGCCAGATGCCGGAGAAGGCCGCAGCAGCGATGGCTCGAGGCGGCAGCCCATGTCCAGGGGGCCGAGGCATTCCCTGAGGACCCAGACGTCCAGCAGGCCGGGGAGAGACCCAGATGGGGGCACCGGTAATGGCCTAAGGTATCTAGGCATCATTGGTCGTTCGAGGACATGTCGAAGCAGGAGGCTCCGTCTCAACAAGGAGATGGTGTGGCACCTGTATCATGACCTTGCGGACTTGGCACCCCATGGAGGAGGAGGACGCCCATTTCCAGTGGCCTTGAAGGTCACCGCAGCCTTTAACATTTATGCAACAGGTGCTGGACTTCACAAGCTACAGCCCACAAGTGCATCCATGAAGTCATGGATGCCCTGTATGCCCAGGCAGCAGACTATATAAACTTTGAGCTGGACCAAGCACATCAAGATGCCTGGGCAGCAGGATTCTCCGCCATTGGGAATTGCCCCAGGTCAAGGGGGCAAGCATTGCCTTGCGCACACCCAGGCATCAGGGAATGTCTTTCATTAACAGGAAGGGGTTCCACTCCCTGAACCCTCCCTGGCTTCAACTCTTGTGCGACCACCGCCTCCTGATCATGCCATTGTGTCTGCGCCAGTCAAAAACAACCACGTAAGTATTCTAATCCCATTTTCCAGCACTTAGCCCATAGCCTTGTATGCCTAATAGTCCAGAGAAAGCGAGTTCACAACAATAACACAACAGCAAAATACTGCAGATGCTGGAAACCTGAAATAAAAACAGAAATTGCTGGACCAACTCAGCAGGTCTGGCAGCATCTGTGGAGAGAGAAAAACAGAGTTAATGTTTTGAGTCCATTTGACTTTTCTCCAGAGTTAAAGGGAGGAAGAAATGAGATGGCTGTTATACTGCATAAGAGAGGGGTGGAGCAGGTGGAGCAAAGTAGAAGGCCAGGGATAGGTGTGAGATCAGGAGGTATTTGACAAAGATGTTATGGACACAAGACACAGGGAGTGTTAATGGTAGTGTTAAAGACTAAAGAAGGTGCTGATAGCAGCATAAAGGTATGATAGCAGAATGTATTAATAGCAGAACAAGGGTCAGCGTTCTGTGAAAGCAGAATCTAAGAACAAGTGATAGATGGCCCTGTGGGGGAAGGGGGAGTTGATATCGGGCAGCACGGTAGCATTGTGGATAGCACAATCGCTTCACAGCTCCAGGGTCTCAGGTTCGATTCCGACTTGGGTCACTGTCTGTGAGGAGTCTGCACATCCTCCCCGTGTGTGCGTGGGTTTCCTCCGGGTGCTCCGGTTTCCTCCCACAGTCATAAAGATGTGCAGGTTAGGTGGATTGGCCATGATAAATTGCCCTTAGTGTCCAAAATTGCCCTTAGTGTTGGGTGGGGTTACTGTGTTATGGGGATAGGGTGGAGGTGTTGACCTTGGGTAGGGTGCTCTTTCCAAGAGCCGGTGCAGACTCGATGGGCCGAATAGCCTCCTTCTGCACTGTAAATTCTATGATATTGGGACAAAAAAATTGGATTAAAAAAGGGGATCAAGATGGCGGGCAGAGTTCATGGCCTGAAGTTGTTGAACTCAGTGTTGAGTCCTGAAGGCTGTAAGGTACCGTATTGGAAGGTAAGGTGATGTTCCTCCAGTTTGTGGTAGGCTTCACTGGAGCATTGCAGCAGGCCAAGTGTGGACATGCAGGCATGAGAGCAAGGTGCTGAGTTAAAATGGAAAACAAAAGGAAGATCAGGGTCATGATTGCCACCATGGCAGTTTAATAATTTGGTTACATTATAAAATGATCTGGTAATAAAAAGCAGATAATCAGATAATCCTAACCACGAGGAGCAGTTGCCAGGTCCTCGTAAAATCCCTACTGATCCATTAACATGTTTAAGGGAAGGAAATCTTCCGCCCTTACCTGGACTGGCCTAGATTTGACTCCTGACCCAAACAAACAGAGTTGACTTTCGATTGCTCACTGAATTGGCCCCGCAGACAGATCAGAACTCAGTGTAACAAGGAATGGCTGACAAATTCTGTCTTTTACTGATGTCTACGCTCAGTAGTATTTTTTGTAAAGACTTGCATTGCCCCTACGTGGAGCATTAAAAAAAATCCTTATCCATTCTTTTCTATTGGAAGAAGATTCTTCTCGGATTAAATTCTTTTTGAACCTATCATCTGCAATTTGCTCCAACACAGAAAAACCTCCCAACTTTCGTCTCCGATACAAATACTTTAAACCTGCCTGATTTTCTGAAGTCAGAAGTAATCCCGCGCCAGACTGGGGTCAACAGAAAATAATAGAGGTGCGACGGGGTCACCCCTTAATCTTCCTGTACCGTGTCTCAGTCAATCCGTTGAGTCGGTCTTGACATTTTAAACGTTGTGTAAGCTAACTGAGCAGATTCATATGATGAGAGAAACCCTGGCCCAGATTTGATTCTGTCACCACAAGTTCTGACGGTGGGGTGTTCAATTCTGAATGGTGATCGATAAGTCTGGTAGCATATATTAAGCCAGAGACACCGATAGAAAGTGTTAAAGGGGCAGGGTTTTTAACTCTTTAAGGGACGAAGAGAGGAATCAAGGTAGGCAAAAACACAATACTTTCGCTGATGTCACGACGTTCCAGTTTTCCAGATAAATCTGCGGTACAACCTCATCTGGGGAGCACAGTTTGAAAATCAACCAAAGTCACCATAAAACTAGTGTCATAAAAATCCAATTGCTTAATTAATGTCCCTTCAGGTTGAAAACCTGCCACCCTTACCCTGCCAAAACTATAGGTGACTCCATTCCCACACTAACGTGGCCTAGCAGGTCATTCAATTGTGTTAAATTGTAGTGATTCAGGGAGACAGCCCACTACCACCTTCTCAGAACAACTCGGAATGGGCAATAAATGCCAACCATACCAGTGATGCCCACCCGCAGAGAATGAAAAAATAATTGACATCACTATAGTAAACAAAAAAAAAATCAATGAATTGTTCATTATCTCACTGCTATTTGGGGAAGTTTACTGTGTGCAAATTGGCTGCTCAATGTTTTGTTATGCTCTTGACGTAGCATAAGCTGCTTCCTTGATGTGCAGTCTGACAAAGGAAGGTTCAGACTTGGAGATAGCTTTAACACATTTATTAAACTGTTAACGATTCTCCTACTTGGATTTGACTCTCCTGTTAATCCTGCTATAGCTGCTCAGACTGACTAACCAGTCTGTTACAATCCACGTGGTGGGTGTGATGTGTTTCAATCAACCCTGTGTCTGTACTCACTAAGTGTCTCCACTGGAAAGATCATGTGTGCTGTCTCCTTATATATGGATTGGTGTAATGCCCTCCTGTGGTAGTGTCACCTCTGTGTGTGTCTTGAATGCCCATTGGTCGTGTCCTATCTTACTGACCTATTGGTTGAATGTCTGTGTGTCATCTCTTTGGTGCTCCCTCTAGTGTCTATCTAGGCTACGTGTATTTACATTAACCCCTTGTGTATTTACAGTGATGCATATCACCACACTCAACTTCCTTCATTAGAATGGTGACCACCAATGTTGCCTGTAAGCTGCTGTTTGAACACACTACAATAAATAGCAGATGTGGCCAAGAAAAATCCCACAGATTCCTCAGCAACCGACCCATACATCAGTTGTCATTATAATCTCATTAAAGCTCTATTTGTTGTCCGATCTTATGGTTATGAGTTTTACACACCCACACTGCCCCTCCCCCCCCCCCCCTTGTGGGATAATGTTAATGCAGGTCGACCTCCAATCTGTTTAACCACATAACCACATCATGGACACTCCTGTCACCAACAAGTCCTGGAGTTTGACCTGAACCTGCAGTTTCTGGGCGTAGAGACAGGGGGCGGGATTCTCTCAGCCCGGTGCCCGGCGCGAATCGCGGCACGCCGGCCCGACACCGGCACGCGATTCTCCGCAGAATTGCCGCCCAGGATGGGCCGAGCGGACACCGTGAAAACGCTGAGTCCCACTGGCACCGTCCCACACCTGCTCTCAGCCGGCGGGAACTTGCCGTGGAAGGATCGGGGGGTGGCCTGTGGGGGTAGGACGGGGGGTCCGATACAGGGGGGGGGGCTCCGATGCGGTCTGGCCCGCGATCGGGGCCCACTGTTCGCGCCAGGATCAGCAGCTGGAGTGACGTGAACCGCTCCAGTGCCATGTTGGCTCTATTTGCAGGCCAGAATTAGTCGTCGGGTCGGCCCGTTCAATCGTTTACAACGGCGTGGACACTGCTGCAGGATTAGAGAATCCCGCCCAGAGGTGCTACTGACTGAGCCACAAGCTCACACTGCAAATTGCATTGAGGCCTGATCCTACTTCACTGTGACAGAACACGCAGAACTTAACTGGACACACCTCAAAATCTTCTGCAGGAATGGAGCACAACACGGAATTTTTAAAAATATAGCAATTTGCAAATTATGGACACGATCTGGAGCAATTATGGGTAATTACCTCTCATGGGCCAACAGCTAGCTTAAACAGGTTCCTACATTCAGTGTACAGCATCTGGGTAAAGAAGAAGTTGCAGTCCTCCCACTTGCTAACATCCTTTCTCCAACATCGGGCTCAATAATAAATTATACCACCCACACAAAGTCTTTTAGATTGTTGAAACTTCACATCTAAAGTATATACTCAAGTTGCTTGTGAGATCATTATTGGCTAATTATGATTAACTATAATATTATAGTGTGTCTGTTATTTTAGGAGCAGAATAAGGAATTATTATTTCCACAGTGCTTATGTCCACTAATCCCTTCTTTACTGATGATGTGGCGATGCCGGCATTGGACTGGGATGAGCACAGTAAGAAGTCTGACAACACCAGGTTAAAGTCCAACAGGTTTGTTTCAAATCACTAGCTTTCGGAGCACTGCTCCTTCCTCAGATTCACCTGAGGAAGGAGCAGTGCTCCAAAAGCTCGTGTTTGAAACAAAGATGTTGGGCTTTAACCTGGTGTTGTAAGACTTCTTAGTGTGTTCTTTTTTACTGTAAGTCATCTCATAAAGATTAGTCTGCCAAGGTTTTTAATTCAAAAACAAATATATGGAACGCTGATCCTCAATATTTTACTGACTACATCTTCTGATAATCAACTGCAAATTGCTGGTTAAGAAACTGTGATATTGGTGTTTGTATTCTTAATGAATCAGGTTGGTGCCTTCAGTCATTAGTTTCAGGCCATGAACTATGTTGGAACCCCCAGTATGATGTTGGAGGTGTTGGCCTTCACATGAGATTTTAAGCCCAGGTTCAATCTGTTCATTCTGTTGCAATCATAGAACCACAGAATCCCTACAGTGCAGAAGGAGGCCGTTCAGCCCATCGAGTCTGTACCGACCCTCTGAAAGAGCACCCAATCTAGACACACGCCCCCACCCAATCTCTGTAACCCAGTAACCCCACCTCACCTTTAGGACAGTCAGGGACAGTTTATCATGGCCAATCCACCTAACCTGTACATCTTTGGACTGTGGGAGGAAACCGGAGCACCCGGAGGAAACCCACACAGACACGGGGGGGGAATGTACAGACTCCCCGTAGACTGTCGCCCAAGGCCGGAATTGAACCCGGGTCCCTGGTAATGTGAGGCAGGAGTGCTAACCACTGAGCCACTGTGCCGCCCCCAGTATTTGAGTAAAAGTAGAGAATTCTCCTACTGTCGTCAGTGACAGCTTCTCGAACCAGCCCCACTGAGGTGGGGGGGGGGGGGGGGGGGGGGGGCAGAGATTAACCGTTCCTGCAGCTTACTGCATCTGTGGACTTATTAAAGTGCAAAATTGTTGCACCGTCTAAACTACTGACATACTTTGCGACAATTCTGAGTAATAGGATAAAGTTCTTGATACACTGGCTCTTTTTTATTAGAAGAAGAGTGATATGATCGAAGAGTTTAAACATTTGAAAATATCCAACAGTGTAGATGGAAGCAGACAGCTTCCAGTAGCTGAGGTGTCAAGAACAACGCACCACAGGAGCAAAGCCAAGGATGCAGTGAGTTGAAGCCTGAGGGCGATAGATTTCTACATATTAAAGACATCAAGGGATGTGGGGATGGTGCGGGAATATAGAACATAGAACATAGAACACTACAGCGCAGTACGGGCCCTTCGGCCCTCGATGTTGCGCCGACCTGTGAAACCATCTGAAGCCTATCTGACCTACACTATTCCATTTTCATCCATATGTCTATCCAGTGACCACTTAAATACCCTTAAAGTTGGCGAGTCTACTACTATTGCAGGCAGGGCGTTCCACACCCCTACTACTCTCTGAGTAAAGAAACTGCCTCTGACATCTGTCCTATATCTCTCACCCCTCAATTTAAAGCTATGTCCCCTCGTGTTGGTCATCACCATCCGAGGAAAAAGACTCTCACTGTCCACCCTATCTAACCCTCTGACTATCTTATATGTCTCTATTAAGTCACCTCTCAGCCTTCTCCTCTCTAACGAAAACAACCTCAATTCCCTGAGCCTTTCCTCGTAAGACCTTCCCTCCATACCAGTGATATATGATGCTAAAGTAGGTCAGCCATGATCTCATGGAATGGTGGAGTGAGCTTGCGGGGTTTAGTGGCCTACTCCTGCTCCTATTTCTTATGTTCTGACGTAAGGCTAAGTCTAAGAGAGGTGAAACGGAGAGCAGGAGAAACATGTACACACGGAGAGTCTGTGAAACCCGCTTCCCAGATTAGTGTTAATGTGAATATTGAAGGTTTGACTGGATAGGTGGATGAAAGAAAAAGAGATATTGGAACAAGACAGATCAGTATAATTAGGACCATTTGCTTATGTGGAGGGTGGGTAACCATTGACAGAATTAAATGGTCTGTATCCGTGTTCCATGTATTTCTAAGTAGGAAAAAAAATTGAATCTCTGTTTTTTTCAGTCAAATGATCAAACAGAGTTCACTGGAGACTGTATTGGCAGCATAAAACCATTAGATTTAAATATATTATTAACAAAAGCCCCTCTGGAGTTCATTTAATCTTGTTTCACAGAATATAATTTAACCTCAAGATTTATGAATGCGTGTTAGGTCAGCCAGAAAGATAAAGATTAAAGAACTCTGATGAAGGGTCAAACCCCAAAAACATTAGGTTTGCTTCCCCCTTTCGCTCTCGGCAAACTTGCGGTTCCTGTTTGCCAGTCAATGCGGTTCATTCAGCTGAAATTAAGCTGGGCAGTATCAGCGAAGAGCACGTTTGCAAAACCATTGTACAATCACCCCATTTCGTTTTAGCTTTCAACTGGATCACTGCCTTGGAATCATTCCCAGGCATATTTTGTTATTCTCCCACCTGTCATTGTACAAGGCCAACCTTAACAGGTTCTGAAACTGATTTCACATTTAATGCTAAATCATGGTTTATTTTCTTCAGATGACTAAGTATTTCTGTCATTAGCAGTGTAGAAATGCTAGTAGTTCCCATTGTGTGTATTCCCACCGCCCCCCCCCCCCCCCCTCCCCAAACCCATGCTATTGGGGGTTGGGGGGGTGGAATACATCCATTAAAAATGAGCTTGCATCAATAAAGTGTTTGGGCGGGTTCTCCTTCCCGACGCACCCGTTTTCTAGTGCGGCGCGCCCCCCCCCAGCAGCGGGATCCTCCCTCCCAGCAGCCGGCTCTTGGCATAGCATAAGCTGCTTACTTGATGTGCACTCTGACAAAGGAAGGTTCAGACGTGGAGATAACTTCAACACGTTTATTAAACTATTTACAATTCTCCTACTCGGATTCACCACTACTGTTAATCCTTCTATAGCTACTCAGACTGACGAACCAGTCTGCTACAATCCAGGTGGTGGGTGTGATGTTGAATCAACCCTGTGTCTGTACTCACTGAGTGTCTATATTGGAAAGAGGAAGACTATGTGTGCTGTGTCCTTTATATATGGGTTGGTGTAATGCCCCCCTGTGGTCACCTCTGTGTGTATCACGGTAGCACGGTAGCATTGTGGGTAACACAATTGCTTCACAGCTCCAGGGTCCCAGGTTCGATCCCGGCTTGGATCACTGTCTGTGCGGAGTCTGCACATCCTCCCCGTGTGTGCGTGGGTTTCCTCCGGGTACTCCGGTTTCCTCCCACAGTCCAAAGATGTGCAGGTTAGGTGGATTTGCCATGCTAAATTGCCCCTAGTGTCCAAAATTGCCCTTAGTGTTGGGTGGGGTTACTGGGTTATGGGATACGGTGGAGGTGTTGACCTTGGGTAGGATGCTCTTTCCAAGAGCCGGTGCAGACTCGATGGGCCGAATGGCCTCCTTCTGCACTGTAAATTCTAAGTATCAATGTATCGTGAATGCCCATTGGTCGTGTCCTATCTTACTGACCTATTGGTTGAGTGCCTGTGTGTCATATCTCTGGTGCTCCCTCTAGTGTCTAGCTAGTCTACGTGTACTTACATTAACCCCTTGTGTATCTACAGTGATGCATATCACCACATCCCCCCTTTTTCCGTGTTACATATTTTCTGTACACTGTTAAAGAAAATTGAACAAAAAAAAGGTAGATAAGCGATGCTCTGTACAAGTCACGATAACAGTGATCACTAAACAATAAGTCCAAATCATATGTGTGAGTCCAAAACCCATCAATTATCATGGTCGAATGTCTTTCTTGTTGGGTTGGTGAGTTGGTGATTTTGATGGTGGCAGGTCCTTGTGAACGCCATCATTGTCCCTGTGCCACAGGAACCAAGAAATGGTCAAATCACTTTGTTGTCTGATTTGGAGTCTTTTTTTCTTCCTATGCTTGTGATAGCGATGTTGGATGGCAACTGTCCTGAAAGCCAGGTTGCCTGTTGGTAATGCAGCACACG
Source organism: Scyliorhinus canicula (assembly GCF_902713615.1). NCBI lineage: Eukaryota > Metazoa > Chordata > Chondrichthyes > Carcharhiniformes > Scyliorhinidae > Scyliorhinus > Scyliorhinus canicula. The sequence goes on along the minus strand of NC_052157.1, from coordinate 105,800,896 downwards.
TAAATTGGGAAGATGCATCGTCCTGCCATGGTATGTCATTGTACTGAGCTGAGCAGTAACAGTGTCCCTCATGGGCAGAGTTGTACCATGTCGTACCAGTCATAATTCCATTGGTGTAGTCTTTGTCGTGCTTGCTGTCGACGATGTTACCTTTGGTACACGTCGTGTCGTTATCTTTGATATGGTTTTCATAGGTTGTAATGTTGTGTTGGTTGGTTTTGTTGCCTTGTTTGCTGCACTCAAGGACCACACTCTGTGCATAATATGAGTCCTTCACACAGTTACTCGTGTCAGCGTGCTTTGTGGCATCTGCTGTTTTCTTGAGCGTGCCGTCACTGAGTTTGCGGCGCTCCCCGTCTGGAGTCATGTCCGGCTTACTTGAATCAGCTTTGGCGTTTGGTTGCTCCCCATCTGGAGTCTGGTCTGTTTCACCCGAGTCAGTGGTGGTTTGTCGATGCTCCCCGTCTGGAGTCCGGTCTGTTTCACCTGAGTCAGTTTTGGTTTGTCGATGCTCCCCGTCTGGAGTCCGGTCTGTTTCACCCGAGTCAGTGTTGGTTTGTCGATGCTCCCCGTCTGGAGTCCGGTCTGTTTCACCTGAGTCAGTGTTGGTTTGTCGATGCTCCCCATTTGGAGTCATAGCAGGTTCACTGGAGTCGGCTGAGATTTCTTGATGCTCCACGTCTGGAGTCAAAACATTCAGGAATGCATTTGCTTGTGGAGAGGCTCGAGCGAATGAGGTTTGAAGTAACATGGTGTCACCGGAGTCACCAGTGGTCTCACTGTGATCGTCGAGTGCCTCTGTACACACTAGCTGAGGTCTGTCACATTGCACATCTTGTATGGGAAGTGGGATGCCGTCGTCACGTGTCACACATACAGTGGGTAGAGCCTCAGTAGCTGCTTGTTGTTCACTTGAGCTGGGTAGACTGTCAGAGTCTTCTTCTGGTTGCTCAAACAATGTGGGTGGACTGTCATAGTCGCTTTGTTGTTCACTGGAGCGTGGTAGACTGTCATAGTCATCTTGCTGTGCACTTGAGCATGGCAGACTGTCATAGTCTTTCTGTTGTTCACTTGAGCGTGGCAGACTTGCATCATCTGCTGCTGGTTTCTCAGAGGAGGTTGCTAGACCCTCATGGTGTTGTTCATGCAAGGACTGCGCTTTGGAGTCTTGCGTTCCTTCTATCGTGGAGGCTGTCCACGAGCTCGCTGTGGAAGCTTGTGTCACTCGAGTCACTTCTTGTTCATTCAAGGACTGCGCTCTGGAGTCTTGCGTTTCTTCTATCGTTTCCTGTGTAGAGGCTGGCACCGTTTGTGGTGCGTGGACCACTCTCTGTGTGGAGTCGGGGACCCTTCGTGGTGCGTGGACCACTCTCTGTGTGGAGTCGGGGACCCTTCGTGGTGCATGGACCACTCTCTGTGTGGCAGCAGGCCGCTCTCTGTGTGGCAGCAGGCCGTTCTCTGTGGGCTTGTACCGCTCTCTGTCTCTTGGTGTCAGGCCGCAGCGTAATCCCGCACTCACGAGTCGGGATGTCATATATGCTGGGATGAAGATCCCCAAATCCGAAGGACACATCTGCGTCTGTGTTGGGTTTGGTACTGGGGTCGCCATCTCTAATGATGAAACCTTCGTCTGAGTCGCAGTCTTCTCGGGCCATATCATCACTTTTTGTGTCGAAGCTGGCATTGGGCTCGCGATGTCCAAAGAAGAAATCAAGGTCGAAGTCGTAGTATTCAAGGACTGTATCATCTCTTTGGGCGGTGCTAACTGCTTGTTGCTGGGTTCTGCGGTGGTTACTTTCAGCTACTGGTTGAATTTCAGGCATTGTGCTGTCGTTCCAGGTGAAAGAATCAGGTTTTACGTCTTTAAAAAATGTTTTCGTCTTTTGGGACATTTCCCTTTTAAGTGGGCGTGGTCCGGGGCCTCTGACATCACGAAGCATGTGACGTCAGTCGTAGGAACGCGATTGCGCATATCGCTGTTCCTTTACTGGGGGCATTTTGCGCAATTGCGCATGCAGACCTTCCCGTTCTGTGCGCTTCTCACGCAACTGTGCATGTGCAGTACCTTTACCAAGATGGCTGCAATTCAAAACTGCAGATTTCTGCTGCCTACCTCGTGGTGAGTTTTGGTGCTTCTTCTACCGTTTTTTCTTGTATTCTCCTCACAGAATTCTTGGAATTTCTCCTGGAAATCGCTCTTGTTTTGCCCCTTTGAGTATTTGAAGGTCTGGAAGATTTCAGCTGCTTCTGGGCCCGCGATGGTGAGTAGAAGCTTTATTTTCTCTGAATCCGCCACGCCATCTAGGTCAGATGTTACCAGGTAGATCTCGAATCTCTGCCTGAACCAACGCCAGTTTTCATTGGTACCTGAGCTGCTGCGAACCGGAATACCGAACCATCGTCTTGCCTGGCTGTTGTTGCTGGTTGTCACTGCTTGCTGAGTTGTAACTATATGGATTGAAACAGTCACTCAACTAGTACCATGTCTTGTTATGCTCTTGGCGTCGCATAAGCTGCTTCCTTGATGTTTACTCTGACAAAGGAAGGTTCAGACGTGGAGATAACTTCAACACGTTTATTAAACTATTTATAATTTTCCTACTCGGATTCACCACTACTGTTAATCCTTCTATAGCTACTCAGACTGACGAACCAGTCTGCTACAATCCACGTGGTGGGTGTGATGTTGAATAAACCCTCTGTCTGTACTCACTGAGTGTCTATACTGGAAAGAGGAAGATCATGTGTGCTGTGTCGTTTATATATGGGTTGGTGTAATGCCCCCCTGGGGTAGTGTCACCTCTGTGTGTATCGTGAATGCCCATTGGTCGTGTCCTACCTTACTGACCTATTGGTTGAGTGTCTGTGTGTCATATCTCTGGTGCTCCCTCTAGTGCCTAGTTAGTCTACGTGTACTTACATTAACCCCTTGTGTATCTACAGTATCATGTCACCACAGGAGTCAGGGAGCATTAATGTCCACAGTGTGAGGAATCAGTAACTGATGCGGGAGGGAAGGCGATGATGTGATGATGGGTCACCAATTGTGGCTGTTTACACTGGTAGTCATTCTGATTTTGAGCTGCGATGTTAACAAGCCAACAGCAAGACTTTATTTTCTGCTTGTGTTCAATGGGAGTAAAAATTGAGAGGGATATAAAAAGGACTGTTGATTCACTGTCACCCATTTCATTCTATCATTCAGCACAGGATTGTCCTGTGGGCTTCAGGACACCAACATCAGGACCACATGGGGGTCCTGCCCACCCTTCCAGGAGCCAGAACCGGAGAAGAGCTATTTTCCCAAAGGCAACCTCCATTAAGGGCGGCAGGTAGGTTCCCGATGCTGCAGGCCCAATCACAGCCCCATAGAGACAAGGGAGACACTACTGTAGGAACTGCCCCACCCACCTTAAACAGCCCTTAGCTGGGACCGGAAATTTGCAGAATTCCTGCCCGCCAAGTTACAGCAGACAGCTGATTTGCACTCCTGCCCACCCTGAGGAACCGTCCTTGGTGGGAGTGCATCGGGGAGCTGACCCTACATGGTTTCCTGTTATTTCCCTGGCATCGTCGCCGCCACTCCTAGCATCCAGGATTCAGGCAGCATCTGTTCACACAGTCAACATAGCCGCCGTTGACCTTACCTTGCTGTGGCATCCTTATGCAGTGTCTGTACGAGCGATGTTTTTTACCAATAGGATGCTGCCATAAGTCCAAAAAGGCATTCTGCCTACCACATGAATGATTAACGTCATGTGTGAATTTCAATGCCAATGCGGTGGCAGGTATGTAGACTGTGTGTTCCACTGATTGGCTGGTTGGATCAACCAGCATGGTCCTTTGGTTGCTTGTAATAGGCAGAGTACAGACTGTACTCAATCAGCCCACGTTTGCAAGCCCAAAACAAAATGTCTACTGTTAGATGTGATTCTGTGACTAGGCATCACTTTTTGAACAATAATGAGTGCGCTAATACTTACACTAACAAATTGATTTAAGATAATTAGTTAAGCTCCTCACGAGGCTCATTTACATTTGTTGGAAGCGACATGTATACACAGGAACTCACTATCTAAAACCAAAAGGAAGATGTTCAAGCCTTGTGCCTTTTTGGATTACCTCGGAGCTTCTGGAGCCCAAGGTTCCCTGTTGCCTCCTCCATGACAACACCTCTGCCAATCAGAATTGAATGACCGACCAATCAGCACCCTTTAACCCTGGAACATAAATTGTTGTCATAGTTTAAAATTTGACATTCTTGTGTTTGTCCTGATGAGTGCAAGATGAAAAGCTTCGGCAAAGTGTGTCTCTTTTCAGCAATATTCATTATTTCCTTCTGTTACCAAATACTATTTCAGTGACTCATACCGTGCAATTTGTAATGTTGTTCTCATGACTATCCAAATATTGTCCTGGCCAACATTCATGCCTCAGATAACACCATCAGGAACAGATTAACCAGCTCATTGCTGTTTGTGAGATCTTGTCATGCACATGTTGTGTTCTCTATGTTGCATTACCTGGATGCGTAGTGTTGAATAAAGAACACAAAGCGTTGTTAATGAACAAAACTATTAATTGAATTATGCTACTAACTAAGATTAATTCACATTCCTAAAGTAAAAGGTTTCTATATTAAGCTATGCTCTGTCTAACGAACAGACTTCTCAAGTACAACTGCTCCTATGCTTGGCACTCTTCCAGCTACCTTCTAACTCCCAACTACAAGAATCCCTGAAGTCACATGATATATGATTGTTCTGTGGTTCCCTCTAGTGGTAAGAAGCATTATCATTAACTTGTTAACTCTTTACACCCCAGTCAATATACATATCATTACATCCCCTTTTTTTTCAAAGATGTTTGGAGCTTTTTACAAACATATGCATAGTAAGAACATTGTATGTTTTTTTAACATGTAATTGAGTACTGATATTGTTAACAATTTTTTAACTTTTAATGGTCCGCAAATTGAGTCTGTACTCAGTCTTCACTGTGATAGTATGGTACATCACCAACAGGTCATCAGCTCAAACGAAAGAGAAAATGCTGGAAAATCTCAGCATGTCTGGCAGCATCTGTAGGGAGAGAAAAGAGCTACCATTTTGAGTCCAATGACTCTTTGTCAAAGCTAACAGACAGAGAAAGTGGGAAATATTTATACTGTGGAGTGAGAATGAAAGATGAGTCATAGCCACAGAAACCCAGGGAAACCGGGTGCAAATGGCCACAAAAAACAAGGAGTGCTGATAGCAGGGTCTTGTTTTAAAATGGCAAGCAATGGGGAGGTCGGGATTCTGAATGCGCACAGACCAAAGATGCTCAGCAAAGCGATCACCCAGTCTGGTCTCTCCGATATAGAGGAGACCACATTGGGAGCAGCGAATGCAATAGACCAAATTGGAAGAGATGCAAGTGAAAGGCTGCTTAACCTGGAATGAGTGTTTTGGGCCTGGGATGTTAAGCATGGAAGAGGTAAAGGGGCAGGTGCCATGGGTGATGGGAGAGGTACTCGGTATGGTGAAGGAGTGGACTAGATTATCTCAGAGGGAACGGTCTGATGTATTGCTGAGCTTTGTGCTATCAGTCCCTTCTGGCTGATCTGATGTATCGTTGAGCTTTTGGTGCTTCTCATCTGGAGTCAACTTCTCCAAGATATCATTTTCTTGTAGGCTGTTCACGATTGATGCGCTCTCAATTGCTCTGTTCACTGTTGCACGTTCATTGTTATGCTCTTGTTGGCTGATCACTGTTGCACTTTGATTGTCAGTCTTTATACAGTTCACTGTATGCTACTGGTGATCACTTTGTCACTCGTCGCAAATAAAGTGGATAGACCAGGGGTGGGCAAACTTTTCCGTGCAAGGGCCGCATTCAGAAATTCACAATTCACAAAGGGCCGCATAGTATATTAAGTAAAATAATTACTTCACCCGGTTATGATTCTGGGCGCCTCATATAGAACATAGAACAGTACAGCACAGAACAGGCCCTTCGGCCCTCGATGTTGTGCCAAGCAATGATCACCCTACTCAAGTCAACGTATCCACCCTATACCAGTAAGTAACCCAACAGCCCCCCCCCCACCCATTAACCTTTAAAAAAAAATTTTAAAAAAAAAAAAAAAAATTAAAAATTTTTTTTTTTTTTTTTTGTAATGACTTGGTGGGCCGCAGAAATACCTTTGGCGGGCCGCATGCGGCCCGCGGGCCGTAGTTTGCCCACCCCTGGGATAGACCATCATAGTCTTCTTTTTGCTGCTCATCATCTGTTTCTTCACTGTTGTCCTTCCTGCCAAATACAGTGAATAGACTTTCATAGTCTTCTTTTTCTGGCTCAGCACATACACAAGATAGACCTTCATAGTCTGCTTCTGGCTCAGCAAATAAACTAGGGATACCTTCGTAATCTTCTTCTTCTTGTTCATTTGTCAGATTACTGCCATCCGATGTCGCAACAATCTGCCATTCCATTAATGTATTGCATTCACCTACCTTTAGTAATAAAATAATAATAATCGCTTATTGTCACAAGTAGGCTTCAATGAAGTTATTGTGAAAAGCCCCTAGTCGCCACATTCCGACGCCTGTTCGGGGAGGCTGGTATGGGAAGTGGAGTGGTATTTAGATTTTCAATCGTGTTACCAACGGAATCTTCAGTTAAGCCAAATATTTCTGCCGTATCTGCGTAATACTCTTCAATGTATGAGCTTTCTTCTGTATTCTCATATTGATTGAAGTCATCTGCTTCTTCCACGCTGTAAACTGCTAGTCACTGGTGTTGCTAAGGTCTTCTTCTCCTGTTGGTTGAAATTCACCCATAATGTTCTGCCTTGTGAGGCAAGATGCTTCTGCTTGTTGCATTTTAAACTTGTTTTGCCGAGGACTTCCGGTGGCGGCGATGACGTAGGAAGCCGCACATTTGGGAGCTCCTGTTTCAAACGGACTTTTTGGCTCTTTTTAGAGCCCAAAACGGAATTTTTGCGACGTCTCCCGGTGGGAGAAGGTGTGCTGATCGACTTTCTCCGCATTTCATGACTCGAACTCGGAGTGGAAAGGGGGAAAAACGGCAGCAGCTCCCCAGAAAAAACGGGGGAAGGAATCCAAGATGGCGGCCGGCGGAGCACCAGAGGAGTGGAAGCAGTGGGCCCAGGAGCAGCAAGCTGCTCTCCTGCGCTGTTTTGCAGATTTCAAGGCTGAGTACTGAGCTCTCTCCAGGAAACGAACAAAAGGCTCTCGGAGATTCAGACGACCCAGGGTGCTGCCATCAAGGAGTTGCAGACGCAGGCCACTGAACGAGAGGAGGAGGCCGTGGTCCTCGTGAGTAAGGTGGAGGGTCACGAGGCACTCCACAAGAAGTGGCAGGACCGCTACGAGGAGCTTGATCACCGCATGAGGCGGAAAAATCTGCGGATCTTGGGCCTTGTGGAGGGGCTGGAGGGTCGGACCTGACAACCGATGTGGCTACGATGCTGAACTCGCTAGTGGGGGCTGGATCTTTCCATCTGCCCCTGGAGTAGGAGGGAGCCCACAGGGTACTGGCCAGGAGGCCTAAGGAGAATGAACCCCCGCGTGCGGTGCTGGTGAGGTTCCACCGGTTCAGTGACCGGGAGTGGGTGCTGCGCTAGGCCAAGAAGGTGAAGAGCAGCAATTGGGAGAATGGGGTAGTACGGATCTACCAGGATTGGAGTGCAGAGGTGGCTAAGCAGCGGTCCGGGTTTAATCGGACGAAAGAGGTGCTCTACAAGAAGAAGATAAATGTTGCAGCCTGCGCGCCTGTGGGTAACTTATTTGGACCGGCATTATTATTTTGATTCCCCGGAGGAGGCGTGGGCCTTCGTGCGGATGGAGAAACTGGACTTGAACTAGGGGTTGGGGGTTGCGGGGTCGGTTGTAATACTTTATTGCAGGTTTCTGCTGTTGCTGTGTCCTCTTTTTCTGTACTTTTGTAATTTTGATATGGTTATTTATGGGGGTGTTGTTCTGTTTTTTGTTGTGGGGCATTGTTTGAGTTTTGTATCTTGCGGGGAGGGTTGGGGGGATTTGTTGTATTCTATATCGGGTTGGGGGTATGGAGTGGGGCTGGTATTTGGGAGCTGCGTCAGAAGGGTGTGGTGGGGCAGTGTGAAAGCGCGGGCTTTCCTCTGGTTTCCCACGTTGCGGGGCTGGGGGGTGGAGACGATGACGGGGGGGGGGGCCTTAACTGGTTCTTTCCCACGCTGGAGCAGTGCCTGGAGGAGGGATAGGATGGGGGATGATCCCACTTTGGGAGGGGTCGGATTTTTGGCGGGAGTTTCCGGGGTCAGCAGAAGTTAGCTGACCCACGGAAGTACAATGGAGGACGGTTCGCGGCTAGGAGGGTTCCCAGCCTGGGGGGGGGGAATACCGGGTTGCTGCTGGCAGGGTCAGGAAGGAGCTGGTGTGGGCCGGGGGGACAGAGGTGAGGTGTTGTCGCTGTGGGGACTGGGTCGGGCGGGGGGTGCTGGCCTGGGGCGGGGCAGTCGACGGGCTATGGATAGTCGACGGGGTAGGGGGGCGGGACGCCCTCTGATCCGGTTGGTCACCTGGAATGCGAGAGGGTTGAATGGGCCGGTGAAGCGGTTGAGGGTACTTGCTCATCTGAGGGGGCTAAAGGCAGATGTGGCAATGCTTCAGGAGACCCACCTGAAGGTGGCGGACCAGGTCCGTCTGAGGAAGGGGTGGGTGGGGCAGGTTTTCCACTCTGGGTTGGATGTGAAGAACCGGGGAGTGGCGATTCTGGTGGGGAAAAATGTGTTGTTTGAGGCATCTGAGGTGGTGGCGGATAAGGGGGGTAGGTATGTTATGGTTAGGGGCAGGCTGCAAGGAGAGAAGGTGGTACTTGCTAGTGTGTATGCCTCAAATTGGGACGATGCGGGCTTTATGAGGCGTATGCTGGGACGGGTCCCGGATCTAGAGGAGGTATGATTATGGGGGGGACTTCAATACGGTGTTGGATCCTTCACTGGATCGGTCCAGCTCTAGGACGGGTAGGAGGCCGGCGGCGGCCAAGGTACTGAGAGGGTTTATGGACCAGATGGGAGGGGTGGATCCATGGAGGTTTGTGAGGCCGAGGGCATGGGAGTACTCTTTCTTCTCCCACGCACATAGGGTCTATTCTCGGATAGACTTCTTCGTGGTGAGTAGGGGACTGATTCCGAGAGTGGAGGAGGCCGAGTATTTGGCCATTGCAATCTCCGACCACGCTCCGCATTGGATGAGTTGGAGATGGGGGAGGTGCGGGACCAGCGCCCGTTGTGGCGGTTGGATGTGGGGTTGTTGGCGGAGGAGGTGGTGTGTAGGAGGGTCCGGGCAAGTATTGAGGGGTACCTCGAGGTGAATGATACAGGGGAGGTTCAGGTGGGGGTGGTCTGGGAAGCCCTGAAGGCAGTGATTCGTGGGGAGCTGATATCCATCCGGGCACACAGGGAGATGAGCGAGAGGAGTGAGAGGGATAGACTGGTGGGAAAGATGCTGGAGGTAGACAGGAGGTATGCAGAGGCACCAGAGGAGGGACTGTTGGGGGAGAGGCGCAGCCTGCAGGCTAAATTTGATTTGCTGACCACTAGAAAGGCGGAGGCACAGTGGAGGAAGGCACAAGGGGCAGTGTACGAACATGGTGAAAAGACGAGTAGGATTCTGGCTCATCAGCTCCGCAAGCGGGATGCGGCTAAGGAAATTGCTGGAGTGAGAGACAAGAGTGTGAATGTGGTGCGGAAGGTGGTAGAGGTGAATGAGGTCTTCAAGGACTTTTACGGGGAACTGTACCGGTCGGAGCCAATGGGGGAGAGGAGGGGAATGGAAAGGTTCCTCGACGGGCTTTCTTTCCCAAAGGTGCAGGAGGAGCAGGTGGAGGGGTTGGGGGTGCCGATTGAGCTGGAGGAGCTAGTTAAGGGGATCGGGCAGATGCAGTCAGGGATGGCGCCGGGGCCGGATGGGTTCCCGGTGGAATTTTATAAAAAGTTTGTGGACCTAGTGGGCCCCTTGCTGGTGCGGACACTTAATGAAGCATGGGAAGGGGAGACTTTTCCCCCGACGATGTCGCGGGCGCTGATTTTGTTAATCTTAAAGAGGGACAAGGACCCCCAGCAGTGTGGTTCATACAGGCCCATATCGCTCCTCAATGTGGATGCCAAGGTGCTGGCAAAAATCCTGGCCACCAGGATAGAGGACTGTGTGCCAGGGGTTGTGCACGAGGACCAGACAGGGTTTGTGAAGGGAAGGCAGCTGAACACGAATGTGCGGAGATTGTTGAATGTCATCATGATGCAGGCGATTGAGGGGGAGGCTGAGATAGTGGTGGCGCTGGATGCAGAGAAGGAATTGGTAGGCTCCCGCTTAGGCGGGCAGGGGAGAGTTTTAGGTACCTGGGGGTGCAAGTGGCCAGGGACTGGGGGACTCTTCACAAGCATAATTTCACCAGGCTTGTAGATCAGATGGAGGAGGAGTTCAAGAGGTGGGACATGCTGCCATTGTCGTTGGCGGGGAGGGTGCAGTCCGTCAAAATGACGGTGCTTCCGAGGTTCTTGTTCCTTTTTCAGTGCCTACCCATCTTCATCCCCAGGGCCTTCTTTAGGAGAGTGACTAGCAGTATCTTTGTGTGGGTACATGGGACTCCGAGAGTGAAGAGGGTTTTCCTGAAGCGAGGGAGGGATAGAGGCGGGCTGGCGCTGCCCAACCTTTTGGGGTACTATTGGGCGGCCAATGTGTCAATGGTGCGTAAATGGGTGCTGGAGGGGGGAGGGGCGGCGTGGAAAAGAATGGAGATGGTGTCATGTAGAGGTACGAGCCTGGGTGCCTTGGCAACGGCGGCGTTGCCGCTCTCTCCTAAGAGGTATACCACGAGCCCGGTGGTGGCGGCGACCCTAAGAATCTGGGGACAGTGGAGACGGCATGGGGGGAAACAGGGGGCTCGATGGAGGCTCCATTGGGTGGAAATCATCGGTTCATCCCGGGGAACAATGATGGGGGATTTAGGCGGTGGCAAAGGGTGGGCATCAGTAAATTGAGGGACCTGTTTATTGGCGGGAGGTTTGCGTGCCTGGGGGAACTGGAAGATAAATTTGGGCTCCCCCAAGGGAACATGTTCAGATACTTGCAGGTAAAGGCGTTTGCTAGGCGACAGGTAGAGGGATTCCCTTTACTGCCCTCGCGGGGGGGAATGGACAGAGTGCTTTCGGGGGTGTGGGTCGGAGAGGGGAAGGTGTCGGACATTTATAAGGTAATGCAGGAGGTGGAGGAGTCGTCAGTGGAGGAGCTGAAGGCTAAATGGGAGGGGGAACTTGGGGAGCAGATAGAGGACGGGACTTGGGCGGAGGCCTTGGAGAGAGTCAACTCCTCCTCCTCATGTGCGAGGCTTAGTCTCATCCAATTTAAGGTGCTGCGCCGGGCCCACATGTCCGGGACTAGGATGAGTAGGTTCTTTGGGGGTGAGGACAGGTGCACCAGGTATTCGGGGAGTCCAGCGAATCATGCCCATATGTTCTGGGCATGCCCAGCACTGGAAGAATTCTGGAAGGGGGTGGCGGGTCGGTGTCGAGGGTGGTTGGATCCAGGGTCAAACCAGGGTGGGGACTCGCGATTTTTGGAGTTGCGGTGGAGCCGGGAGTGCAGGAGGCGAAAGAGGCCGGTGTCCTGGCCTTTGCGTCCCTAGTAGCCCGGTGGAGGATCTTGCTGCAGTGGAAGGATGCAAGGCCCCCAAGTGTGGAGACCTGGATCAGTGACATGGCGGGATTTATAAAATTGGAGAGGGTCAAATTTGCCCTGAGAGGATCAATACAAGGGTTCTATAAATGGTGGCAGCCTTTTCTGGACTTCCTGGCTCAAAGATAGGTATCTTGGTCAATAGCAGCAGCAACCCGGGGGGCGGGGGGGGGGTGGTCAGGGGGGGTGTTCCTTATTATAGTTTCTATTTTTTTTTCTTCACGGTTATGTCACTTAACATTGTGTTAATTTAAGTTGTTGTTAATATGTTGTGTTGTTCATTGAGGAGGGGCGAATGTTTATGATTGCTATCATTACTGTTATTGTTGGTATTTTATTATAGTTCGATGTTGTTGTACAAATTAAAACATTTTCATAAAAATTATTTTTTTTTTTAAACTTGTTTTGCCGATCGCCGGGCATATTTTCTTTAAATGGGCTTGGCCGCAACATCTACACGTCATCATGTCAGTGACATCATGCGCAAACGGCCATTGCAAATCGATCGTCGTCCGGCATCCGTTCTTTTTAAAAGTGCGCAGGTGCACTCTTCTTCCAGATCGCGCCTTTTCTTCCACTGCGCACGTGCAAAGTCTGTCTTCCCAAACGCGCTTTCTCGTCAAGTGCGCTTGCGCGAACCGGCCATCTTTTTGAGCGTGCTGAATTACAAGCTGCTCCATAGCTTCAACAGAGTTGAGAATTTACGCGCCACTTGACCAATTCAACATTTTGAAACATCTAATTTTAGTTGCTTTACTCACACGGGACATTTTAATGGAATCTTCCAGCATTACTTTTTTTTTGCTTCTACAGTTGTTTACTCAGCTTTTCATTTCTTCATTTCTTTTAAGCTCACCATAGCTATCAAATTTTTTTAAACACTACTTCAAACTTATTTTTTTCAACTTCATTCTCAAAGTGGAATGAGTTCTGCACTTCTATAGCCTGCGGTTCAGCCAAAATGAGTAACAGCGCAATCTTTTGCTTCTCAATGGCACCTTGTAGATTTAAGACTGAGAGGTATTGTTCAAACTCTTGTTTGAAAATTTACCAGTTCACATCTACATTACCCGATGTCTTGAATTACTTTGGAGTCTGCAGACCCTCCATGAAGCATCTTTGTGATGCTTCTAGTCGTTGCTCTTGGAGTCTGATTGTTGCTACTGGAGTCTGGTTGAGATTTCTTTCTTCATGTTGTTTTTTCTTTCTTCGAACGGAGATTCTTTCTTTGTCCCTGAGCCTTATGATTCTGTCTCGGACCAGCCCTGGTTCCATGTTGTGTTCTCTATTTTGCTTTACCTGGATGGCTTAGATGCATAGTGTTGAATAAAGAACAAAAAGCTTTGTTAATGAACAAAACTATAAATTTAATTACACTACTAACTATGATTTGTTCAAATTCCTAAAGTAGAACGTTTCTATAGTAAACTATGCTATCTCTTAGTAACAGACTTCTCAATTACAACTGCTCCTATGCCTGGCACTCTTCCAGCTGCCTTCTAACTCCTAACTACTAGAATCCCTGAAGTCACATGATATATATATATATATGATTGTTCTGTGGTTCCCTCTAGTGGTAAGGAGCATTATCATTAACTTGTTAACTCTTTACATCCCAGTCAATATATATCATTACAACACACACTTGCTGCTGTGTTGACCTACATTAGAACAGTGACCACACTTCAAAATACTTTTACTGGCTGTGAGGCACATTGAGATGGCCTGAGGTCAGGAAAGGTGCTGCAAATGCCAATGGGTTTCCCGGCAGCGCAGAGTGGCTACAGTGGGAATTTCCACTGACAGCAGCGGGAATAGAGAATCCATCCACCAGCGAACGGCACGCCGCCAAGAGACACGCGCGGGGGGGGCTGGAGAATTCAGCTCCTGGAGTCTTGTTAAATATGACAAGTAACAATTGATGCAGACAGGTATCAAAAACCTGAGGTTGAAGTTCCAGGACCAGAGATGGTCAGACAGAGAAATGGCTGTCCGCAAAGGACAAAGGCGCAAGACAAAGGCCTTCACATAAATGAGACCACAGAAACCACTACAGTGCAGAAGGAGGCCATTCAGCCCATTGAGTCTGGACTGACCCGCTGAAAGAGCACCCCAGCGAGGACCACTGCCCCGCCCTATTCCCGTAACCCCACCTAACCTGCACAACCCTGGACACTAAGGGGCAATTTTATCATGGTCAATCCACCTAACCTGCACATCTTTGGGCTGTGGGAGGAAACCGGAGCACCCGGAGGAAACAAGGGTAACCCGAAGGAATGCAAAGGGTAAACGCGAAGGAAACATGAGGAATTCTGATGGTGAACTCACAGCGCGCGGCAGCAAATGGATGGTAGTTTGTACAGCTGTTAGAATTTGAGGATTGTACTGCGCCCATTACACGAGCTAAACAGCAGTTATTCTTAATAATATGAAAAGGTGCTTTCACCTCCATCAGCCTTGGGCTCTTCCAGCTTTATTGCTGACTGTTAATATTAACTGCAGCCACTATTGTGTAGCTTGTGTGTGGTGAGGGAGAGGGTGAAGAATGGAAGCCACCAGCATAGGACTCGCTACAGCAAAACATTATAATGGCAGCCAACAGCAAAACTGTAGGGAATAAATTTCTCACTGCAAAATTAACCTTCAAAACAATTTCAAATTGAAGCAACAAATTTCACTGCTCTACTATTCTATTCAGCCCATTCTCATAACAATTGTAACTTTTTACCTTATTGATGTATCTTAATTCTAAAGTTTAAACACGTAACTTGTTCTGATCTGGTGAAAGGTGCAGTTTTTTCTTGATTTCCTGAGGTTGGATGCAAGTCTGGACGCACCTGTTTTTTGATGAGGTTTCACTTTATGATTGAGTTGGAGATGGTCAGAATTTCTTGAGATTATTTATTTACTCCATTTGCAAAGACCTCACGATAACTACATTCCTCTGTGGACGCAGAATGTTCTGCATCTTGCTCGCTTGGTCATCTAGCCCAGATGTCATCATTAATCATAGAATTTACAGTGCAGAAGGAGGCCATTAGGCCCATCGAGTCTGCACCGGCCCTTTGAAAGAGCACCCCACCCAAGCCCACACCTCCACCCTGTTCCCATAACCCAGTAACCCCACCCCACCTTTTTGGACACTAAGGGCAATTTAGCGTAGTCAATCCACCTAACCTGCACATCTTTGGACTGTGGGAGGAAACCGGAGCACCCGGAGGAAACCCACGCAGACACGGGGAAAACGTGCAGTCTCCGCACAGATAGTGACCCGAGACGGGAATCGAACCTGGGACCCTGGAGCTGTGAAGCAACTGTGCTAACCACTGTGCTACCATGCTGCCCTTAATATCATTGCCTAATTAAAGTAACAAGTAACCATAAAATGCATAGAATAGGAGCGTCACGGCGTCACAGTGGTTAGTACTGCTGCCTCTCAGAGCCAGAGATCAGGGTTCGATTCCAGCCTTGGGTCACTGTCTGTGTGGAGTTTGTACGTTCTCCCCATATCTGCGTGGGCTTCCTCCGGGTTCTCTGGTTTCCTCCCACAGTTCAAAGATTTGCAGGTTAGGTGGAGTGGCCATGATAAATTTTACAAGACCTGGGCAGCACGGTAGCATTGTGGATAGCACAAACGCTTCACAGCTCCAGGGTCCCAGGTTCGATTCTGGCTTGGGTCACTGTCTGTGCGGAGTCTGCACATCCTCGTTGTGTGTGCGTGGGTTTCCTCCGGGTGCTCCGGTTTCCTCCCACAATCCAAAGATGTGCAAGTTAGGTGGATTGGCCATGATAAATTGCCCTTAGTGTCCAAAATTGCCCTTAGTGTTGGGTGGGGTTACTGGGTTATGGGGATAGGGTGGAGGTGTTGACCTTGGGTAGGGTGCTCTTTCCAAGAGCCAGTGCAGACTCGATGGGCCGAATGGCCTCCTTCTGCACTGTAAATTCTATGAAAAATGTTGCAGATGCTGGAATTCTGAAAAGAAAACAAAAGATGGTGGAAATGCTCAGGCCGCACCTGTAGTGAGAGGGTTGAATGTTATCCTTCTGACAGCAGGGAGCCTATCCCCTGACCTAAGTTTGCTAGTGAGACTTCACCTCCTTGGCCTGCGCGCTCCCACAGCCATTTCACAGAGGTTGGGCACACAAGTAGGGGACTGGGAGAAAAAGGCATCCGTGACGTGGGAGAAGGTGGTATGGGCAGCAGATTGAGGGAACTTGGAGATGTCACCAACCGATCCCTGGAAGGGGCTGGAGGCGAAGACATTCAGAGCTGTGGTGACTGCAACAGCCACTGGCAAGCTATGCCCACCTGACACTCCTGGAAGGAGGTCTTCCTCCTGGAGGCTGAAGGTGTCAGCAATGGACTGCCAGGAAATGCTGAACCCCACTGAGGCAAAGCTCTGTCGTTCTGAGGTGCAGATGGATCTAGGTGTTTCAGTGCATGGTCACAAAAAGCTGGTATGCAGGTGCAACAGGTAATCAAGAAGGATAATCAAATGTTATTCTTTTTATTACAAAAGGGATTGAACATAAATGTAAGGATGTCATGCCTTAGTTATACAGGGCATTGTGTGCAGTTTAAGTCTCCTTATTTAAGGAAGGAGGAGATCTTGTGGCACAGTGGGCAAAGTTCCTGCCACTGAGCTAGAAACTCAGGGTTCGAATCCCACCCCAGGATTTGTTAGCCAAGGAAAGTGCGTTCATAACGCGATCAAACAGGTTGTGTGTCAACCTGCAAAATCCTTCCAAACACGCCAATGACTGGCGGTAAGAATTGGAGAGACTCCTGGTCAGCCATGATGTGGAGTGGCCGCCCTCATGCTGTAATCTTACGCCGAGTAACTCAACTCCTGACCCTCCCCCCAAAGCCTGTCCACCATTTACAAGGCACAAGACAGAAGTGTGATGGATGGGTGCAGCTCCAACAACACTCAAGGAGCTCGACACCATCCAGGACAACGCAGCCATCTTGGTTGCTACCCCTTCCACAAATATTCAAACCCTCCACCACAGATGAACAGTGGCAGCCCGTGTATACCATCCACAAGATGCACTGCAGTAACTCACCACGGTTCCTTAGACAGCACCTTCCAAACCCACGGCCACTACCACCTAGAACAACAAGAGCAGCAGATATCTGGGAACCCCACCACCTGGAGGTTCCTCTTCAAATCACTCACCACCCTGACTTGGAAATATATAACCGTTTCTTCACTGCCGTTGGGGCAAAATCCTGGAACTCCCTCCCGAACAGCACAGTGGATATACCTATACCTCAAGGACTGCAGCAGTTTAAGAAGGCAACTCACCATCAGTTTCTGAAGGGCAATTAGGGGTGGGCAATAAACGCTGGTCTAACCAGCGATCCTGTAATTGAATAAAAAATTAATTAAATTAAGCTCCTGGTGATTGGCTAGCATCTTTTCCAGGAATTACCAGCTACGGAAATAGAGAAAAATCTACCTTAGTGCATCACAAGGAACGGGAAGAAAATTGAAAAGGGAGGGTGTAAATGCATTGGTTGTGATTCAGAGGAGATTTACTGGATTGATACCTGGAATGAGTGGGATGTATTATGAGGAAAGGTTGGACAGATTGGGCTTGTTTCCATTGGAGTTTAGAAGAGTGAGAGGTGACTTGATTGAAGTTTATAAGATCTTGAATGATGTTGACATGAGGGATTTAAAAAGGATGTTTCCTCACGTGGGGGAGTCCAGAACTAGGGGGCATTGTTTTAAAATTAGGGGTCACCCTTATAGGACAGAGATGAGCAGAATAATTTTCTCTCAGATAGTTGCACAACTTTGGAACTCTGCGTGCGAAGACGCTGGAGGCAGGGTATAGAATATTTTTAAGGCAGAGTTAGATGGATTCTTGTTAGGCAAGGATATCAAAGGTTAGTGTGAGTAGATGGGAATGTGGAACTCAAAACACAAACAGATCAGTCATGATCAGATTAAATGAAAGTGCAGGCTTGAGGGGCTGAATGGTCGACATGTGTTTGTATGTTCGTAATATTGAAGAAGCCTCTGCTGGACTACTTTGATGGACAGGTGTCAATTCGAGAAAAAATCATGTAGCATCTGGTCGCACAGTTTAAATAGAGCTCTTCGCTGACTTTTCCCCAGGGGTTGTTATTATGTTACTATCAAGGTCTGGCTGAGTTTCAAAAGCCTTAATTATCTCAAAATGGTTTTCTGAGTCCATAGTTGACTGAAAGTTTCAAGAGTCTATTAAAGGATTAGCTGTCTTTGATGTGGGGTCAGAAAGAAGTTTATTTTTAGGAAAGGAAATCTAAAAGCTTTGAATGTGTTTTTCTTTGTTCATTCATGAGACGCAGGTGTCTCAGCTAGACCAGTATTTATTGCCCATCCCTTTATTACATATTTATAATTGACAGAAAGACTTCGCTTGTGAAAGTCCTGACACCCTCTTTATAAGCCTTGCCTTCCCCTTCAATATTTAGATTCAACACTGGATCCCATACTCCACCAATACGATGTACTGTGTAACTCTGGTATATTCTGAGATCCATATGCCACCAGTATGATATACAGTGCAGCAATGTTATACTCTGGATCCCATGTACCATCAATACAATGTACGGTGTAACATTGGTATACTCTGAGACCCATATCCAAACAGTATGATATTACAGTCTAACAATTGTATACCCTGGGACCCATTCCCCACCAGTATGATGTATCATGTAACACTGGTATATTGTAGAACCAATTTCCCAACAGTATGATGTACAGTGTAACATGAAATGAAAAATGAAATGAAAATCGCTTATTGTCACAAGTAGGCTTCAAATGAAGTTACTGTGAAAAACCCCTAGTCGCCTGTTCGGGGAGGCTGGTACTGGAATTGAACTGTGCTGTTGGCCTGCCTTAAAAGCCAGCGCTTTAGCCCTGTGCTAAACCAGCCCCATTGTTATACTATGGATCCTATACCCCACCAGTATAATGTACAGTGTCACACTGGTATACTCTAGCTTGCATATTCCAACAGAATGATGTAGGGTGTAACACTGGTGTACTCTCGGACCCATATCCCAACAGAATGATGTAGGGTGTAACACTGGTGTACTCTCGGACCCATATCCCAACAGAATGATGTAGGGTGTAACACTGGTGTACTCTCGGACCCATATCCCAACAGTATGATGTACAAAAAACACTGGTATACTTTGGATCCTGTACTCCACCAGTATTGCTTACATTGTAAGACTGGTATATTCTCGGGCCCATATTCCACCAGCGTGATGTTACGTATAGCACTGATATACTCTCAGGCCCATATCCCATCAGTATGCTGTACAGTGTAATACTGGTATACTCTGTGGGCAGCACGGTAGCATGGTGGTTAGCATAAATGCTTCACAGCTCCAGGGTCCCAGGTTCAATTCCCGGCTGGGTCACTGTCTGTGCGGAGTCTGCACATCCTCCCCGTGTGTGCGTGGGTTTCCTCCGGGTGCTCCGGTTTCCTCCCACAGTCCAAAGATGTGCGGGTTAGGTGGATTGGCCATGCTAAATTGCCCGTAGTGTCCTAAAAAGTAAGGTTAAGGGGGGAGGGTTGTTGGGTTACGGGTATAGGGTGGATACGTGGGTTTGAGTAGGGTGATCATTGCTCGGCACAACATCGAGGGCCGAAGGGCCTGTTCTGTGCTGTACTGTTCTATGTTCTATTGTCACATGTATTAGTATATAGTTGAAAAGTATTGTTTCTTGCATGTTATGCAGACAATGCATACCGTACATAGGGAAGGAAGGAGAGACTACAGAATATAATGTTAGTCATAGCTAGGCAGTAGAGAAAAGATCAACTTAATACGAGGTAGTTCCATTCAAAAGCCTGATTGGCAGCAGGGAAGAAGCTGCTCTTGAGTCAGTTGGTATGTGACCTCAAACTTTTGTATCTTTTTTCCTGACGGAAGAAGGTGGAAGAGAGTATGTCCGGGGTGCGTGGGGTCCTTAATTATGCTGGTTACCTTTCCGAGGCAGCGGGAATTGTAGACAGAAGTCAATGGGTGGGAGGCTGGTTTGCCTGATGGACTGGGCTACATTCATGGCCTTTTGTGATTTCCTTCAGTCTTGGGCAGAGCAGGAACCATACCAAGCTGTGATACAACCAGAAACAATGGGACATTCTGGAGATCCAACACAAGCCGTTTAAACCTGCGAATTAATGCAAATTCAGATGCACAACACAACCTAATATCCAGGTCTTAGAGATAAAGACAGGAGTTTGTGCAGGAAACATTCTGGAGGCATTCATGCTCCTCCAACAGTTCCCTCAGGTGATGTAATATTTATTGTGTTACCACACAATTCTCCCGTGCTTTGTTCATCAGCAATGTTTCACTTTTTGAGTTTGAAGTCAGAGGACAAGGAGCAAGATGTGATCATTAATTATTTATTTAAACATTGGGCTGAGACGGTGACTTTCTTTATGAATATGTCATTACAGTGGAGCACTGCAAACATATTTTTTATTCATTATGAAATCATAATTCAGTGTTTGAACTTGACTATTTATTTAGGAAAAAAATCAGAATCGCAGGTGACTTATTTATTTAACAGTAGAGAAGGCTGGCAAATTATTCATTAATATAGTCTAACAGTGGAGTGGTGCCAAGCACAGATAAATCTTTGATTTTAATCTGAATGTTGTGCCCAGGCTCACAAAGGACATTGGTACATAGACTAATCACACTGAGATGGTGCCCTGTTGGTAGTCGTGTCGTGTTTCCAAAGAGACAGTGGGCCAGATTTTCATGTTTCAGGTGGGAACTGGGAAATTTCCCAATGTCTTAATCCCCCCTCCTACCCAGGAGCGCCAGGCAGATAGCAGAATTATCATTCAACAGCCAGGGCCGACCTGGACTCAGGCACTACCATCGCCTGCAGCCAGCTCGAGATGGAGGGAAGCCAATGCCAAGGAGGCCAGAATGAAAGGCCTGCCTCCATTCACTGGGGTATCAGCCCAATTCTGCAGACCAGAGCGAGGCCTCCCCAAACCTTATTGTCCTAGCCCCCTCGCCCACCCCCGTGCCCCTAACCTGCTTGCTTCTCCTCACCCCCCTCAAACACCACCACCACAATCCCCACCCCTTACTCATCTCCCCACCCCCAAATGTATCATTATAAACATCACTCACAACGCTATTTGGAACTGTTTGAAAAGCTCATAAATCTGTCAAAATAAACCAATTTCCCTTGATGGAAATTTAAAAAATAATTATCCTCCCAGGCATTCTTAATTCTGTCAAAATGAAGAAGCTCCCATTCTCCTGGCCAGCTGTGTAAAGAAACCCTCCTGAGCAGAATCTATCAGTAGATTGGAGAAAATCAGAAACTGAATAATCAGGCAAACCTTTGAAACAACCAAACAGGTGACAGCTGAATTTCAAGAAAAATATGCACCTGAACTTGTTTTCAAAATGGGCTGCCTTTCAAAATTGCACAATGCAGAATAGCACTTTATCCAGATAATTTACTTTGTTGCACCTGAAGACATTTACGCTTTCACAATGCTATTCATTCCTTTGACAGCTTGCCAGTCGTCAGAAGTTACAAGCTGGTGCGGTTTCCCTCCGGATGCTCTGGTTTCCTCCCACAGTCCAAAATGTGCAGGTTAGATGGATTGACCATGCAGAATTACCTCTTAGTGTCCGTAGATATGCAGGTTAGGTTATGGGGTTGCGAGGCTAGGGCAGGGGAGTGGGCCTAGGTCGGGTGATCTTTTGGACGGTCAGTGCAGACTCGATGGGCTGAATGACCTCCTTCTGCAATGTAGGGATTCTATGATTCTAACATTATTTAATGGCCACTTATCTTTTCAAAACACAGCACATTAAAACAGATACAACTTATTCCACATCATTTCATAATCACTTGTGAAGTACACCTGTTGTACGAAATCATCACACATCTCTGTTGAAATTATTCGCTATGCCCACCAACATTTGCATTCAATCAACATTGCAAGTTCTGAAATGTCCACTTCTGTAATGGTGCTGGCGATGTCTGGACAGGAGCATGCTGGCTCCTGAACTGCAGCCCCCCTAACCGGCCACCTCTTTATCGTACACCAAAAACAGGGGTACGAATCCCCGACCGGGGGTTCCGTTATATTTAAGCCAACCCCATGTACTCCTGCCCTGTGTCAAGACAGGAACGCCCAGTCCATTACGGAGCAAGCAGGGCAGCACGGTAGCACAGTGGTTAGCACAGTTGCTTCACAGCTCCAGGATCCCAGGTTCGATTCCCGGCTTGGGCCACTGTCTGTGCGGAGTCTGCACATTCTCCCTGTGTCTGCGTGGGTTTCCTCCGGGTGTTCCTCCCACAGTCCAAAGATGTGTGGGTTAGGTGGATTGGGCATGATAAAGTGCCCTTAGTGTCCAAAAAAAAAGGTTAGGTGGGGTTACGGGGATAGGGTGGAGGTGTGGGATAGAATGGAGGCATGGGCTCAGGTAGGTTGCTCTTTCCAAGGGCCTGTGCTGACTCGATGGGCTGAATGGCCTCCTTCTGCACTGTAAATTCAATGATTCTATGATTCAAACACTGGATGTTGAAGGATGGGCACGAAACCCGCATCTCACAAGGGAATCAATTTTTAAAAATAAACACCCAGACTGGGGAAATGTTTTCCCCCTCCCCCCACAATTTTTACCCTTGTGCCTAAAGTTCAGCCAGAACCACGTCGATGGTTTGGATTTCACATCCAGCGAATGGGTCGGCGGAGAGGGAAATGGACCCACATCCGTCCCACCCTTTCCTCTGGCCCACAGAGCTTTAACGCCCATTGGCACATTAATTGCTTTGAGGCAATACTTCACCATCTAGGGAGGCAAGCGTTACTGGGCAGCCAAATATCCGACAACTAATTCGTCCCACCAGCATCAGCACTGTAAGTGGCGGCTACTTATGAGGCCGCATCCAGTCCCCAGGGTCACTGGAGTATTAAGTGGGGATTGTGGGAGGGAGGGGCTGGGGTGGGGAGGAGTGTAAAAGGAGGAATGATAGGAGTCTGGCCTCTTATGGAAACAGGGGGCCTGGTAGAACCACCAGCACTGTCCCCACACCAGCCCCCTCCCTTACCCTTTCCTTCCCATAGCCCAGCAGTGTTAGCTACCAGGTTTCCAACGCCGCTGGATTCAGCCTATGCAATACCAACAGAGGCAGCAAGTAGCCAATAATTAGTCACGCAAAATCTTCTCAATCGGCACAATGGCAGGTGAACCCCTTGACACTTGCCGCCGGTGATCGTTAAATTTTGGTGAGGGCAGGGGTTGGTGAATAGGCATCAGGCAAAGGTGCCAATGGCATTTGATGGGCCCACTATCCTGCAAACCCAGCCACCTGGCTGTAATCTAGCTAATAATGGGAAAATAGAACAAACTTGCATTTCTATAGCACCATTTCCGCCCACAGCACAGCCCAACGTGCTTGACAACTAATGAAAAACTATTGTGTTGCCATGGTTACAATGTAGGGAGTGCAGCGACCAATGCACACTCCAGGTCCTATTTACAGCAATATGATAACCGTGAAGCTCTGTCTTTCGGGGTATTGATTTAGGGATCAATATCTGCCAGGACACTGACGAGAATTAGCTTGCTCTTATTCAGATTTGTGTCACAAGACCTTTTACATCATCTGAGAGAGTAGACAGGCCTTAGTTTAATGTCTCAGCTAAAAACACCTCCAATAGTACAGCACTCCCTGAGTACGAGAAGTGCTTAAGACTTCAGAGTGGGATTTAAACCCTTTAAATTTTGGACTCAAGGGTGAGACAGCTACCACTGAGCTGCAGAAGGTCCTATTCACACCGTGAATACATCTCGTAAGGGGAATAGACAGGCGGTTCTGTGGACGCAATCGAGACTCCAGGATGGTATGTTGCCTCCCTGGTGCAAGGGTCAAGGATGTCTCGGAGCGGCTGCAGGACATTCTGGGGGGGGAGGGTGAACAGCCAGCTGTCGTGGTGCACATAGGCACCAACGATATAGGTAAAAAACGGGATGAGGTCCTACAAGCGGAATTCAGGGAGTTAGGAGTTAAACTAAAAAGTAGGACCTCAAAGGTAGTAATCTCAGGATTGCTACCAGTGCCACGAGCTAGTCAGAGTAGGAATGTCAGGATAGAAAGGATGAATGCGTGGCTCGAGAGATGGTGCAAGAGGGAGGGATTCAAATTCCTGGGGCATTGGGACCGGTTCTGGGGGAGGTGGGACCAGTACAAACCGGACGGTCTGCACTTGGGCAGGACTGGAACCGATGTCCTAGGGGGGGTGTTTTCTAGAGCTGTTGGGGAGGGTTTAAACTAATGTGGCAGGGGGATGGGAACCAATGCTGGAAGTTGGAAGGTAGTAAAACAGGGACAGAAACAAAAGGAAGTAAGGGGAAAAGTGCAAGGCAGAGAAGACATAGTCAGAAATCCATAAGGGCGACAGTACAAGGTACAGTGACTGAGGGGAGCACAGTAAATAGGCCCAGTAATAACAAAAGGAATAAAACTGGAGATGTTAAGATTCAAAACAGAGGTAAAAAAACCAACATAAGTGTACTTTACCTGAATGCTCGTAGTATTCGGAATAAAGTAAATGAGTTGATGGCACAAATCATCGTAAATGACTATGATTTAGTGGCCATTACTGAAACATGGGTAAAGGATGGTCACGACTGGGAGTTAAATATCCAAGGGTATCAAACTATTCGGAAGGACAGAGTGGATGGTAAGGGAGGTGGTGTTGCTCTGCTATTTAAGGATGACATCCGGGCAATAGTAAGGGATGACATCGGTGCTATGGAGGATACGGTTGAATCCATTTGGGTGGAAATCAGGAATAGTAAGGCGAAAAAGTCACTGATAGGAGTAGTCTATCGGCCACCAAATAGTAACGTTATGGTGGGCCAGGCAATAAACAAAGAGATAACTGATGCATGTAGAAATGGTACAGCAGTTATCATGGGGGATTTTAATCTACATGTCGATTGGTTTAACCAGGTCGGTCAAGGTAACCGTGAGGAGGAGTTTATAGAATGTATCCGCGATAGTTTCCTAGAACAGTATGTAATGGAACCTACGAGGGAACAAGCGGTCCTAGATCTTGTCCTGTGTAATGAGACAGGATTGATTCATGATCTCATAGTTAGGGATCCTCTCGGAAGGAGCAATCACAATATGGTGGAATTTAAAATACAGATGGAGGGTGAGAAAGTAAAATCAAATACTAGTGTTTTGTGTTTAAACAAAGGAGATTACAAGGGGATGAGAGAAGAACTAGCTAAGGTAGACTGGGAGCTAAGACTTTATGGTGGAACAGTTGAGGAACAGTGGAGAACCTTCCAAGCGATTTTTCACAGTGCTCAGCAAAGGTTTATACCAAGAAAAAGGAAGGACGGAAGAAAGAGGGAAAATCGACCGTGGATATCTAAGGAAATAAGGGAGAGTATCAAATTGAAGGAAAAAGCATATAAAGTGGCAAAGATTGCTGGGAGATTAGAGGACTGGGAAATCTTTAGGGGGCAACAGAAAGCTACTAAAAAAGCTATAAAGAAGAGTAAGATAGAGTATGAGAGTAAACTTGCTCAGAATATAAAAACAGACAGTAAAAGTTTTTACAAATATATAAGACAAAAAAAAGTGGCTAAGGTAAATATTGGTCCTTTAGAGGATGAGAAGGGAGTTTTAATAATGGGAAATGAGGAAATGGCTGAGGAACTGAACAGGTTTTTTGGGTCGGTCTTCACAGTGGAAGACACAAATAACATGCCAGCGACTGATAGAAATGAGGCTATGACAGGTGAGGACCTTGAGAGGATTGTTATCACTAAGGAGGGAGTGATGGGCAAGCTAATGGGGCTAAAGGTAGACAAGTCTCCTGGCCCTGATGGAATGCATCCCAGAGTGCTAAAAGAGATGGCTAGGGAAATTGCAGATGCACTAGTGATAATTTACCGAAATTCACTAGACTCTGGGGTGGTCCCGGTGGATTGGAAATTAGCAAACGTGACGCCACTGTTTAAAAAAGGAGGTAGGCAGAAAGCAGGAAATTATAGGCCAGTGAGTTTAACTTCGGTAATAGGGAAGATGCTGGAATCTATCATCAAGGAAGAAATTGCGAGGCATCTGGATAGAAATTGTCCCATTGGGCAGACGCAGCATGGGTTTGTTAAAGGCAGGTCATGCCTAACTAATTTAGTGGAATTTTTTGAGGACATTACCAGTGCAGTAGATAACGGGGAGCCGATGGATGTGGTATATCTGGATTTCCAGAAAGCCTTTGACAAGGTGCCACACAAAAGGTTGCTGCATAAGATAAAGATGCATGGCATTAAGGGTAAAGTAGTAGCATGGATAGAGGATTGGTTAATTAATAGAAAGCAAAGAGTTGGGATAAATGGGTGTTTCTCTGGTTGGCAATCAGTAGCTAGTGGTGTCCCTCAGGGATCCGTGTTGGGCCCACAGTTGTTCACAATTTACATTGATGATTTGGAGTTGGGGACCAAGGGCAATGTGTCCAAGTTTGCAGATGACACTAAGATGAGTGGTAAAGCGAAAAGTGCAGAGGATACTGGAAGTCTGCAGAGGGATTTGGATAGGTTAAGTGAATGGGCTCGGGTCTGGCAGATGGAATACAATGTTGACAAATGTGAGGTTATCCATTTTGGTAGGAATAACAGCAAACGGGATTATTATTTAAACGATAAAATATTAAAGCATGCCGCTGTTCAGAGAGACTTGGGTGTGCTAGTGCATGAGTCACAGAAGGTTGGTTTACAAGTGCAACAGGTGATTAAGAAGGCAAATGGAATTTTGTCCTTCATTGCTAGAGGGAT